>NC_091742.1:36977522-37280552 GCF_043380555.1 Nothobranchius furzeri
GAGAGGCCCAAGCAAGACGTGCCCCGAGGAGCGTCTTGCCACATGTCAACAATGGGTCTGACTGAGGGCCTCCAGGAGAGAAGCCCAAGCAAGACGCACCCCGAGGAGCGTCTTGCCACATGTCAACACTGGGTCTGACTGAGCGCCTCCAGGAGAGAGGCCCAAGCAAGACACGCCCCGAGGAGCATCTTGACACATGTCAACACTGGGTCTGACTGAGGGCCTCCATGAGAAAAGCCGAAGCAAGACGCGCCCCGAGGAGAGTCTTGCCACATGTCAACACTCGGTCTGACAGAGGGCATCCAGGAGAGAGGCCCAAGCAATACGCGCCCCGAGGAGCGTCTTGCCACATGTCACCACTGGGTCTGACTGAGCGCCTCCAGGAGAGAGGCCCAACCAAGATGCGCCCTGTGGAGCGTCTTGCCACATGCCAACACTGGGTCTGACAGAGGGCCTCCAGGAGAGAGGCCCAAGCAAGACGCGCCCCGAGGAGTGTCTTGCCACATGTCACCACTGGGTCTGACTGAGCGCCTCCAGGAGAGAGGCCCAAGCAAGACGCGCTCGGAGGAGCGTCTTGCCACATGTCAGCACTCGGTCTGACTGAGCGCCTCCAGGAGAGAGGCCCAAGCAAGACGCGCCCCGAGGAGCGTCTTGACACATGTCTCCTCTTGGGTCTGACTGATCGCCTCCAGGAGAGAGGCCCAAGCAAGACGTGCCCCGAGGAGCATCTTGCCACATGTCAACACTGGGTCTGACTGAGTGCCTCCATGAGTGAAGCCCAAGCAAGACGCGCCCCGAGGAGCGTCTTGCCACATGTCAACACTGGGTCTGACTGAGCGCCTCCAGGAGAGAGGCCAGAGGAGCGTCTTGCCACATGTCACCTCTGGGTCTGACTGAGCGCCTCCAGGAGAGAGGCGCAAGCAAGAAACGCCCGAGGAGCGTCTTGACACATGTCAACACTGGGTCTGACTGAGCGCCTCCAGGAGAGAGGCCCCAAGCAAGACGCGCCCCGAGGAGCGTCTTGCCACATGTCAGCACTCGGTCTGACTGAGCGCCTCCAGGAGAGAGGCCCAAGCAAGAAGCGCCCCGAGGAGCGTCTTGCCACATGTCAACAATGGGTCTGACTGAGGGCCTCCAGGAGAGAAGCCCAACCAAGATGCGCCCCGAGGAGCGTCTTGCCACATGTCAACACTGGGTCTAATTGAGCGCCTCCAGGAGAGAGGCCCAAGCAAGACGCACCCCGAGGAGAGTCTTGCCACATGTCACTACTCGGTCTGACTGAGCGCCTCCAGGAGAGAGGTCCAAGCAACACGCGCCCCGAGGAGCGTCTTGCCACATGTCAACACTGGGTCTGACTGAGTGCCTCCATGAGAGAAGCCCCAGCAAGACGCGCCCCGAGGAGCGTCTTGCCACATGTCACTACTCGGTCTGACTGAGCGCCTCCAGGAGAGAGGCCCAAGCAAGACGTGCCCCGAGGAGCGTCTTGCCACATGTCAACAATGGGTCTGACTGAGGGCCTCCAGGAGAGAAGCCCAAGCAAGAAGCGCCCCGAGGAGCGTCTTGCCACATGTCAACACTGGGTCTGACTGAGCGCCTCCAGGAGAGAGGCCCAAGCAAGACACGCCCCGAGGAGCGTCTTGACACATGTCAACACTGGGTCTGACTGAGGGCCTCCATGAGAGAAGCCCAAGCAAGATGCCCCCCGAGGGGAGTCTTGCCACATGTCAACACTGGGTCTGACAGAGGGCATCCAGGAGAGAGGCCCAAGCAATATGCGCCCCGTGGAGCGTCTTGACACATGTCAACACTGGGTCGGACTGAGGGCCTTCATGAGAGAAACCCAAGCAAGACGCGCCCCGAGGAGAGTCTTGCCACATGTCAACACTCGGTCTGACAGAGGGCATTCAGGAGAGAGGCCCAAGCAATACGCGCCTCGAGGAGCGTCTTGCCACATGTCAACACTGGGTCTGAATGAGCGCCTCCAGGAGAGAGGCCCAGCCAAGACGCGCCCCGAGGAATGTCTTGCCACATGCCAACACTGGGTCTGACTGAGTGCCTTCAGGAGAGAGGCCCAAGCAAGACACGCCCCGAGGAGCGTCTTGCCACGTGTCAACACTGGGTCTGACTGAGCGCCTCCAGGAGAGAGGCCCAAGCAAGACGCGCCCCGAGGAGCGTCTTTCCACGTGTCAACAATGGGTCTTACTGAGGGCCTCCAGGAGAGAAGCCCAAGCAACACGCGGCCCGAGGAGCGTCTTGCCACACGTCAGCACTCGGTCTGACTGAGCGCCTCCAGGAGAGGGGCCCAAGCAAGACGCGCCCCGAGGAGCGTCTTGCCACATGTCAACAATGGGTCTGACTGAGGGCCTCCAGGAGAGAAGCCCAAGCAAGACGCGCCCCGAGGAGCGTCTTGACACATGTCAACACTGGGTCTGACAGAGGGCCTCCAGGAGAGAGGCCCAAGCAAGACGCGCCCCGAGGAGTGTCTTGCCACATGTCACCACTTGGTCTGACTGAGCGCCTCCAGGAGAGAGGCCCAAGCAACACGCGCCCCGAGGAGCGTCAGGCCACATGTCACTACTCAGTCTGACTGAGCGCCTCCAGGAGAGAGGCCCAAGCAAGACGCGCCCCGAGAAGCGTCTTGCCACATGTCAACAATGGGTCTTACTGAGGGCCTCCAGGAGAGAAGCCCAAGCAAGACGCACCCCGAGGAGCTTCTTGCCACATGTCAGCACTCGGTCTGACGGAGCGCCTCCAGGAGAGAGGCCAAAGCAAGACGCGCCCCGAGGAGCGTCTTGACACATGTCAACACTGGGTCTGACAGAGGGCCTCCATGAGAGAGGCCCAAGCAAGACGCGCCCCGAGGAGTGTCTTGCCACATGTCAACACTGGGTCTGACAGAGGGCCTCCATGAGAGAGGCCCAAGCAAGACGCGCCCCGAGGATTGTCTTGCCACATGTCACCACTTGGTCTGACTGAGCGCCTCCAGGAGAGAGGCCCAAGCAACACGCGCCCCGAGGAGCGTCTTGCCACATGTCAACACTGGGTCTGACTGAGCGCCTCCAGGAGAGAGGCCCGAGGAGCGTCTTGCCACATGTCACCTCTGGGTCTGACTGAGCGCCTCCAGGAGAGAGGCGCAAGCAAGAAACGCCCGAGGAGCGTCTTGACACATGTCAACACTGGGTCTGACTGAGCGCCTCCAGGAGAGAGGCCCCAATCAAGACGCGCCCCGAGAAGAGTCTTGCCACATGTCAGCACTCGGTCTGACTGAGCGCCTCCAGGAGAGAGGCCCAAGCAAGAAGCGCCCCGAGGAGCGTCTTGCCACATGTCAACAATGGGTCTGACTGAGGGCCTCCAGGAGAGAAGCCCAACCAAGATGCGCCCCGAGGAGCGTCTTGCCACATGTCACTACTCGGTCTGACTGAGCGCCTCCAGGAGAGAGGTCCAAGCAACACGCGCCCCGAGGAGCGTCTTGCCACATGTCAACACTGGGTCTGACTGAGTGCCTCCATGAGAGAAGCCCCAGCAAGACGCGCACCGAGGAGCGTCTTGCCACATGTCAACACTGGGTCTGACAGAGGGCATCCAGGAGAGAGGCCCAAGCAATATGCGCCCCGTGGAGCGTCTTGACACATGTCAACACTGGGTCGGACTGAGGGCCTCCATGAGAGAAACCCAAGCAAGACGCGCCCCGAGGAGAGTCTTGCCACATGTCAACACTCGGTCTGACAGAGGGCATTCAGGAGAGAGGCCCAAGCAATACGCGCCTCGAGGAGCGTCTTGCCACATGTCAACACTGGGTCTGAATGAGCGCCTCCAGGAGAGAGGCCCAGCCAAGACGCGCCCCGAGGAATGTCTTGCCACATGCCAACACTGGGTCTGACTGAGCGCCTTCAGGAGAGAGGCCCAAGCAAGACACGCCCCGAGGAGCGTCTTGCCACGTGTCATCACTGGGTCTGACTGAGCGCCTCCAGGAGAGAGGCCCAAGCAAGACGCGCCCCGAGGAGCGTCTTTCCACGTGTCAACAATGGGTCTGACTGAGGGCCTCCAGGAGAGAAGCCCAAGCAACACGCGGCCCGAGGAGCGTCTTGCCACACGTCAGCACTCGGTCTGACTGAGCGCCTCCAGGAGAGGGGCCCAAGCAAGACGCGCCCCGAGGAGCGTCTTGCCACATGTCAACAATGGGTCTGACTGAGGGCCTCCAGGAGAGAAGCCCAGGCAAGACGCGCCCCGAGGAGCGTCTTGACACATGTCAACACTGGGTCTGACAGAGGGCCTCCAGGAGAGAGGCCCAAGCAAGATGCGCCCCGAGGAGTGTCTTGCCACATGTCACCACTTGGTCTGACTGAGCGCCTCCAGGAGAGAGGCCCAAGCAACACGCGCCCCGAGGAGCGTCAGGCCACATGTCACTACTCAGTCTGACTGAGCGCCTCCAGGAGAGAGGCCCAAGCAAGACGCGCCCCGAGAAGCGTCTTGCCACATGTCAACAATGGGTCTTACTGAGGGCCTCCAGGAGAGAAGCCCAAGCAAGACGCACCCCGAGGAGCTTCTTGCCACATGTCAGCACTCGGTCTGACGGAGCGCCTCCAGGAGAGAGGCCAAAGCAAGACGCGCCCCGAGGAGCGTCTTGACACATGTCAACACTGGGTCTGACAGAGGGCCTCCATGAGAGAGGCCCAAGCAAGACGCGCCCCGAGGAGTGTCTTGCCACATGTCAACACTGGGTCTGACAGAGGGCCTCCATGAGAGAGGCCCAAGCAAGACGCGCCCCGAGGATTGTCTTGCCACATGTCACCACTTGGTCTGACTGAGCGCCTCCAGGAGAGAGGCCCAAGCAACACGCGCCCCGAGGAGCGTCAGGCCACATGTCACTACTCAGTCTGACTGAGCGCCTCCAGGAGAGAGGCCCAAGCAAGACGCGCCCCGAGGAGCGTCTTGCCACATGTCAACACTGGGTCTGACTGAGCGCCTCCAGGAGAAAGGCCCGAGGAGCGTCTTGCCACATGTCACCTCTGGGTCTGACTGAGCGCCTCCAGGAGAGAGGCGCAAGCAAGAAACGCCCGAGGAGCGTCTTGACACATGTCAACACTGGGTCTGACTGAGCGCCTCCAGGAGAGAGGCCCCAATCAAGACGCGCCCCGAGAAGGGTCTTGCCACATGTCAGCACTCGGTCTGACTGAGCGCCTCCAGGAGAGAGGCCCAAGCAAGAAGCGCCCCGAGGAGCGTCTTGCCACATGTCAACAATGGGTCTGACTGAGGGCCTCCAGGAGAGAAGCCCAACCAAGATGCGCCCCGAGGAGCGTCTTGCCACATGTCACTACTCGGTCTGACTGAGCGCCTCCAGGAGAGAGGTCCAAGCAACACGCGCCCCGAGGAGCGTCTTGCCACATGTCAACACTGGGTCTGACTGAGTGCCTCCATGAGAGAAGCCCCAGCAAGACGCGCACCGAGGAGCGTCTTGCCACATGTCACTACTCGGTCTGACTGAGCGCCTCCAGGAGAGAGGCCCAAGCAAGACGTGCCCCGAGGAGCGTCTTGCCACATGTCACTACTCGGTCTGACTGAGCGCCTCCAGGAGAGAGGCCCAAGCAAGACGTGCCCCGAGGAGCGTCTTGCCACATGTCAACAATGGGTCTGACTGAGGGCCTCCAGGAGAGAAGCCCAAGCAATACGAGCCCACAGGAGCGTCTTGACACATGTCAACACTGGGTCGGACTGAGGGCCTCCATGAGAGAAGCCCAATCAAGACGCGCCCCGAGGAGAGTCTTGCCACATGTCAACACTCGGTCTGACAGAGGGCATTCAGGAAAGAGGCCCAAGCAATACGCGCCCCGAGGAGCGTCTTGCCACATGTCACCACTGGGTCTGAATGAGCGCCTCCAGGAGAGAGGCCCAACCAAGACGCGCCCCGAGGAATGTCTTGCCACATGCCAACACTGGGTCTGACTGAGCGCCTCCAGGAGAGAGGCCCAAGCAAGACGCGCCCCGAGGAGCGTCTTGCCACGTGTCAACACTGGGTCTGACTGAGCGCCTCCAGGAGAGAGGCCCAAGCAAGACGCGCCCCGAGGAGCGTCTTTCCACGTGTCAACAATGGGTCTGACTGAGGGCCTCCAGGAGAGAAGCCCAAGCAACACGCGGCCCGAGGAGCGTCTTGCCACATGTCAGCACTCGGTCTGACTGAGCGCCTCCAGGAGAGGGGCCCAAGCAAGACGCGCCCCGAGGAGCGTCTTGCCACATGTCAACAATGGGTCTGACTGAGGGCCTCCAGGAGAGAAGCCCAAGCAAGACGCGCCCCGAGGAGCGTCTTGACACATGTCAACACTGGGTCTGACAGAGGGCCTCCAGGAGAGAGGCCCAAGCAAGACACGCCCCGAGGAGTGTCTTGCCACATGTCACCACTTGGTCTGACTGAGCGCCTCCAGGAGAGAGGCCCAAGCAACACGCGCCCCGAGGAGCGTCAGGCCACATGTCACTACTCAGTCTGACTGAGCGCCTCCAGGAGAGAGGCCCAAGCAAGACGCGCCCCGAGGAGCGTCTTGCCACATGTCAACAATGGGTCTTACTGAGGGCCTCCAGGAGAGAAGCCCAAGCAAGACGCACCCCGAGGAGCTTCTTGCCACATGTCAGCACTCGGTCTGACTGAGCGCCTCCAGGAGAGAGGCCAAAGCAAGACGCGCCCCGAGGAGCGTCTTGACACATGTCAACACTGGGTCTGACAGAGGGCCTCCATGAGAGAGGCCCAAGCAAGACGCGCCCCGAGGAGTGTCTTGCCACATGTCAACACTGGGTCTGACTGAGGGCCTCCAGGAGAGGGGCCCAAGCAAGACGCGCCCCGAGGAGCGTCTTGCCACATGTCAACAATGGGTCTGACTGAGGGCCTCCAGGAGAGAAGCCCAAGCAAGACGCGCCCCGAGGAGCGTCTTGACACATGTCAACACTGGGTCTGACAGAGGGCCTCCAGGAGAGAGGCCCAAGCAAGACACGCCCCGAGGAGTGTCTTGCCACATGTCACCACTTGGTCTGACTGAGCGCCTCCAGGAGAGAGGCCCAAGCAACACGCGCCCCGAGGAGCGTCAGGCCACATGTCACTACTCAGTCTGACTGAGCGCCTCCAGGAGAGAGGCCCAAGCAAGACGCGCCCCGAGGAGCGTCTTGTCACATGTCAACAATGGGTCTTACTGAGGGCCTCCAGGAGAGAAGCCCAAGCAAGACGCACCCCGAGGAGCTTCTTGCCACATGTCAGCACTCGGTCTGACTGAGCGCCTCCAGGAGAGAGGCCAAAGCAAGACGCGCCCCGAGGAGCGTCTTGACACATGTCAACACTGGGTCTGACAGAGGGCCTCCATGAGAGAGGCCCAAGCAACACGCACCCCGAGGAGCGTCAGGCCACATGTCACTACTCAGTCTGACTGAGCGCCTCCAGGAGAGAGGCGCAAGCAAGACGCGCCCCGAGAAGCGTCTTGCCACATGTCAACAATGGGTCTTACTGAGGGCCTCCAGGAGAGAAGCCCAAGCAAGACGCACCCCGAGGAGCTTCTTGCCACATGTCAGCACTCGGTCTGACGGAGCGCCTCCAGGAGAGAGGCCAAAGCAAGACGCGCCCCGAGGAGCGTCTTGACACATGTCAACACTGGGTCTGACAGAGGGCCTCCATGAGAGAGGCCCAAGAAAGACGCGCCCCGAGGAGTGTCTTGCCACATGTCAACACTGGGTCTGACAGAGGGCCTCCATGAGAGAGGCCCAAGCAAGACGCGCCCCGAGGATTGTCTTGCCACATGTCACCACTTGGTCTGACTGAGCGCCTCCAGGAGAGAGGCCCAAGCAACACGCGCCCCGAGGAGCGTCAGGCCACATGTCACTACTCAGTCTGACTGAGCGCCTCCAGGAGAGAGGCCCAAGCAAGACGCGCCCCGAGGAGCGTCTTGCCACATGTCAACACTGTGTCTGACTGAGCGCCTCCAGGAGAGAGGCCCGAGGAGCGTCTTGCCACATGTCACCTCTGGGTCTGACTGAGCGCCTCCAGGAGAGAGGCGCAAGCAAGAAACGCCCGAGGAGCGTCTTGACACATGTCAACACTGGGTCTGACTGAGCGCCTCCAGGAGAGAGGCCCCAATCAAGACGCGCCCCGAGAAGCGTCTTGCCACATGTCAGCACTCGGTCTGACTGAGCGCCTCCAGGAGAGAGGCCCAAGCAAGAAGCGCCCCGAGGAGCGTCTTGCCACATGTCAACAATGGGTCTGACTGAGGGCCTCCAGGAGAGAAGCCCAACCAATATGCGCCCCGAGGAGCGTCTTGCCACATGTCACTACTCGGTCTGACTGAGCGCCTCCAGGAGAGAGGTCCAAGCAACACGCGCCCCGAGGAGCGTCTTGCCACATGTCAACACTGGGTCTGACTGAGTGCCTCCATGAGAGAAGCCCCAGCAAGACGCGCACCGAGGAGCGTCTTGCCACATGTCACTACTCGGTCTGACTGAGCGCCTCCAGGAGAGAGGCCCAAGCAAGACGTGCCCCGAGGAGCGTCTTGCCACATGTCACTACTCGGTCTGACTGAGCGCCTCCAGGAGAGAGGCCCAAGCAAGACGTGCCCCGAGGAGCGTCTTGCCACATGTCAACAATGGGTCTGACTGAGGGCCTCCAGGAGAGAAGCCCAAGCAATACGCGCCCACAGGAGCGTCTTGACACATGTCAACACTGGGTCGGACTGAGGGCCTCCATGAGAGAAGCCCAATCAAGACGCGCCCCGAGGAGAGTCTTGCCACATGTCAACACTCGGTCTGACAGAGGGCATTCAGGAGAGAGGCCCAAGCAATACGCGCCCCGAGGAGCGTCTTGCCACATGTCACCACTGGGTCTGAATGAGCGCCTCCAGGAGAGAGGCCCAACCAAGACGCGCCCCGAGGAATGTCTTGCCACATGCCAACACTGGGTCTGACTGAGCGCCTCCAGGAGAGAGGCCCAAGCAAGACGCGCCCCGAGGAGCGTCTTGCCACGTGTCAACACTGGGTCTGACTGAGCGCCTCCAGGAGAGAGGCCCAAGCAAGACGCGCCCCGAGGAGCGTCTTTCCACGTGTCAACAATGGGTCTGACTGAGGGCCTCCAGGAGAGAAGCCCAAGCAACACGCGGCCCGAGGAGCGTCTTGCCACATGTCAGCACTCGGTCTGACTGAGCGCCTCCAGGAGAGGGGCCCAAGCAAGACGCGCCCCGAGGAGCGTCTTGCCACATGTCAACAATGGGTCTGACTGAGGGCCTCCAGGAGAGAAGCCCAAGCAAGACGCGCCCCGAGGAGCGTCTTGACACATGTCAACACTGGGTCTGACAGAGGGCCTCCAGGAGAGAGGCCCAAGCAAGACACGCCCCGAGGAGTGTCTTGCCACATGTCACCACTTGGTCTGACTGAGCGCCTCCAGGAGAGAGGCCCAAGCAACACGCGCCCCGAGGAGCGTCAGGCCACATGTCACTACTCAGTCTGACTGAGCGCCTCCAGGAGAGAGGCCCAAGCAAGACGCGCCCCGAGGAGCGTCTTGCCACATGTCAACAATGGGTCTTACTGAGGGCCTCCAGGAGAGAAGCCCAAGCAAGACGCACCCCGAGGAGCTTCTTGCCACATGTCAGCACTCGGTCTGACTGAGCGCCTCCAGGAGAGAGGCCAAAGCAAGACGCGCCCCGAGGAGCGTCTTGACACATGTCAACACTGGGTCTGACAGAGGGCCTCCATGAGAGAGGCCCAAGCAAGACGCGCCCCGAGGAGTGTCTTGCCACATGTCAACACTGGGTCTGACAGAGGGCCTCCATGAGAGAGGCCCAAGCAAGACGCGCCCCGAGGATTGTCTTGCCACATGTCACCACTTGGTCTGACTGAGCGCCTCCAGGAGAGAGGCCCAAGCAACACGCGCCCCGAGGAGCGTCAGGCCACATGTCACTACTCAGTCTGACTGAGCGCCTCCAGGAGAGAGGCCCAAGCAAGACGCGCCCCGAGGAGCGTCTTGCCACATGTCAACACTGGGTCTGACTGAGCGCCTCCAGGAGAGAGGCCCGAGGAGCGTCTTGCCACATGTCACCTCTGGGTCTGACTGAGCGCCTCCAGGAGAGAGGCGCAAGCAAGAAACGCCCGAGGAGCGTCTTGACACATGTCAACACTGGGTCTGACTGAGCGCCTCCAGGAGAGAGGCCCCAATCAAGACGCGCCCCGAGGAGCGTCTTGCCACATGTCAGCACTCGGTCTGACTGAGCGCCTCCAGGAGAGAGGCCCAAGCAAGAAGCGCCCCGAGGAGCGTCTTGCCACATGTCAGCAATGGGTCTGACTGAGGGCCTCCAGGAGAGAAGCCCAACAAAGATGCGCCCCGAGGAGCGTCTTGCCACATGTCACTACTCGGTCTGACTGAGCGCCTCCAGGAGAGAGGTCCAAGCAACACGCGCCCCGAGGAGCGTCTTGCCACATGTCAACACTGGGTCTGACTGAGTGCCTCCATGAGAGAAGCCCCAGCAAGACGCGCCCCGAGGAGCGTCTTGCCACATGTCACTACTCGGTCTGACTGAGCGCCTCCAGGAGAGAGGCCCAAGCAAGACGTGCCCCGAGGAGCGTCTTGCCACATGTCACTACTCGGTCTGACTGAGCGCCTCCAGGAGAGAGGCCCAAGCAAGACGTGCCCCAAGGAGCGTCTTGCCACATGTCAACAATGGGTCTGACTGAGGGCCTCCAGGAGAGAAGCCCAAGCAATACGCGCCCACAGGAGCGTCTTGACACATGTCAACACTGGGTCGGACTGAGGGCCTCCATGAGAGAAGCCCAATCAAGACGCGCCCCGAGGAGAGTCTTGCCACATGTCAACACTCGGTCTGACAGAGGGCATTCAGGAGAGAGGCCCAAGCAATACGCGCCCCGAGGAGCGTCTTGCCACATGTCACCACTGGGTCTGACTGAGCGCCTCCAGGAGAGAGGCCCAAGCAAGACGCGCCCCGAGGAGCGTCTTGCCACGTGTCAACACTGGGTCTGACTGAGCGCCTCCAGGAGAGAGGCCCAAGCAAGACGCGCCCCGAGGAGCGTCTTTCCACGTGTCAACAATGGGTCTGACTGAGGGCCTCCAGGAGAGAAGCCCAAGCAACACGCGGCCCGAGGAGCGTCTTGCCACATGTCAGCACTCGGTCTGACTGAGCGCCTCCAGGAGAGTGGCCCAAGCAAGACGCGCCCCGAGGAGCGTCTTGCAACATGTCAACAATGGGTCTGCCTGAGGGCCTCCAGGAGAGAAGCCCAAGCAAGACGCGCCCCGAGGAGCGTCTTGACACATGTCAACACTGGGTCTGACAGAGGGCCTCCAGGAGAGAGGCCCAAGCAAGACGCGCCCCGAGGAGTGTCTTGCCACATGTCACCACTTGGTCTGACTGAGCGCCTCCAGGAGAGAGGTCCAAGCAACACGCGCCCCGAGGAGCGTCAGGCCACATGTCACTAATCAGTCTGACTGAGCGCCTCCAGGAGAGAGGCCCAAGCAAGACGCGCCCCGAGGAGCGTCTTGCCACATTTCAACAATGGGTCTTACTGAGGGCCTCCAGGAGAGAAGCCCAAGCAAGACGCGCCCCGAGGAGCTTCTTGCCACATGTCAGCACTCGGTCTGACTGAGCGCCTCCAGGAGAGAGGCCAAAGCAAGACGCGCCCCGAGGAGCGTCTTGACACATGTCAACACTGGGTCTGACAGAGGGCCTCCATGAGAGAGGCCCAAGCAAGACGCGCCCCGAGGAGTGTCTTGCCACATGTCAACACTGGGTCTGACAGAGGGCCTCCAGGAGAGAGGCCCAAGCAAGACGCGCCCCGAGGATTGTCTTGCCACATGTCACCACTTGGTCTGACTGAGCGCCTCCAGGAGAGAGGCCCAAGCAACACGCGCCCCGAGGAGTGTCAGGCCACATGTCACTACTCAGTCTGACTGAGCGCCTCCAGGAGAGAGGCCCAAGCAAGACGCGCCCCGAGGAGCTTCTTGCCACATGTCAGCACTCGGTCTGACTGAGCGCCTCCAGGAGAGAGGCCAAAGCAAGACGCCCCCCGAGGAGCGTCTTGACACATGTCAACACTGGGTCTGACAGAGGGCCTCCATGAGAGAGGCCCAAGCAACACGCGCCCCGAGGAGCGTCAGGCCACATGTCACTACTCAGTCTGACTGAGCGCCTCCAGGAGAGAAGCCCAAGCAAGACGCGCCCCGAGGAGCGTCTTGACACATGTCAACACTGGGTCTGACAGAGGGCCTCCAGGAGAGAGGCCCAAGCAAGACGCGCCCCGAGGAGTGTCTTGCCACATGTCACCACTTGGTCTGACTGAGCGCCTCCAGGAGAGAGGCCCAAGCAACACGCGCCCCGAGGAGCGTCAGGCCACATGTCACTACTCAGTCTGACTGAGCGCCTCCAGGAGAGAGGCCCAAGCAAGACGCGCCCCGAGGAGCGTCTTGCCACATGTCAACAATGGGTCTTACTGAGGGCCTCCAGGAGAGAAGCCCAAGCAAGACGCACCCCGAGGAGCTTCTTGCCACATGTCAGCACTCGGTCTGACTGAGCGCCTCCAGGAGAGAGGCCAAAGCAAGACGCGCCCCGAGGAGCGTCTTGACACATGTCAACACTGGGTCTGACAGAGGGCCTCCATGAGAGAGGCCCAAGCAAGACGCGCCCCGAGGAGTGTCTTGCCACATGTCAACACTGGGTCTGACAGAGGGCCTCCAGGAGAGAGGCCCAAGCAAGACGCGCCCCGAGGATTGTCTTGCCACATGTCACCACTTGGTCTGACTGAGCGCCTCCAGGAGAGAGGCCCAAGCAACACGCGCCCCGAGGAGCGTCAGGCCACATGTCACTACTCAGTTCGACTGAGCGCCTCCAGGAGAGAGGCCCAAGCAAGACGCGCCCCGAGGAGCGTCTTGCCACATGTCAACACTGGGTCTGACTGAGCGCCTCCAGGAGAGAGGCCCGAGGAGCGTCTTGCCACATGTCACCTCTGGGTCTGACTGAGCGCCTCCAGGAGAGAGGCGCAAGCAAGAAACGCCCGAGGAGCGTCTTGACACATGTCAACACTGGGTCTGACTGAGCGCCTCCAGGAGAGAGGCCCCAAGCAAGACGCGCCCCGAGGAGCGTCTTGCCACATGTCAGCACTCGGTCTGACTGAGCGCCTCCAGGAGAGAGGCCCAAGCAAGAAGCGCCCCGAGGAGCGTCTTGCCACATGTCAACAACGGGTCTGACTGAGGGCCTCCAGGAGAGAAGCCCAACCAAGATGCGCCCCGAGGAGCGTCTTGCCACATGTCAACACTGGGTCTAATTGAGCGCCTCCAGGAGAGAGGCCCAAGCAAGACGCGCCCCGAGGAGCGTCTTGCCACATGTCACTACTCGGTCTGACTGAGCGCCTCCAGGAGAGAGGTCCAAGCAACACGCGCCCCGAGGAGCGTCTTGCCACATGTCAACACTTGGTCTGACTGAGTGCCTCCATGAGAGAAGCCCCAGCAAGACGCGCCCCGAGGAGCGTCTTGCCACATGTCACTACTCGGTCTGACTGAGCGCCTCCAGGAGAGAGGCCCAAGCAAGACGTGCCCCGACGAGCGTCTTGCCACATGTCAACAATGGGTCTGACTGAGGGCCTCCAGGAGAGAAGCCCAAGCAAGAAGCGCCCCGAGGAGCGTCTTGCCACATGTCAACACTGGGTCTGACTGAGCACCTCCAGGAGAGAGGCCCAAGCAAGACACGCCCCGAGGAGCGTCTTGACACATGTCAACACTGGGTCTGACTGAGGGCCTCCATGAGAGAAGCCCAAGCAAGACGCCCCCCGAGGGGAGTCTTGCCACATGTCAACACTGGGTCTGACAGAGGGCATCCAGGAGAGAGGCCCAAGCAATATGCGCCCCGAGGAGCGTCTTGACACATGTCAACACTGGGTCGGACTGAGGGCCTCCATGAGAGAAGCCCAAGCAAGACGCGCCCCGAGGAGAGTCTTGCCACATGTCAACACTCGGTCTGACAGAGGGCATTCAGGAGAGAGGCCCAAGCAATACGCGCCTCGAGGAGCGTCTTGCCACATGTCACCACTGGGTCTGAATGAGCGCCTCCAGGAGAGAGGCCCAACCGAGACGCGCCCCGAGGAATGTCTTGCCACATGCCAAAACTGGGTCTGACTGAGCGCCTCCAGGAGAGAGGCCCAAGCAAGACGCGCCCCGAGGAGCGTCTTGCCACGTGTCAACACTGGGTCTGACTGAGCGCCTCCAGGAGAGAGGCCCAAGCAAGACGCGCCCCGAGGAGCGTCTTTCCACGTGTCAACAATGGGTCTGACTGAGGGCCTCCAGGAGAGAAGCCCAAGCAACACGCGGCCCGAGGAGCGTCTTGCCACATGTCAGCACTCGGTCTGACTGAGCGCCTCCAGGAGAGTGGCCCAAGCAAGACGCGCCCCGAGGAGCGTCTTGCCACATGTCAACAATGGGTTTGACTGAGGGCCTCCAGGAGAGAAGCCCAAGCAAGACGCGCCCCGAGGAGCGTCTTGACACATGTCAACACTGGGTCTGACAGAGGGCCTCCAGGAGAGAGGCCCATGCAAGACGCGCCCCGAGGAGTGTCTTGCCACATGTCACCACTTGGTCTGACTGAGCGCCTCCAGGAGAGAGGCCCAAGCAACACGCGCCCCGAGGAGCGTCAGGCCACATGTCACTACTCAGTCTGACTGAGCACCTCCAGGAGAGAGGCCCAAGCAAGACGCGCCCCGAGGAGCGTCTTGCCACATGTCAACAATGGGTCTTACTGAGGGCCTCCAGGAGAGAAGCCCAAGCAAGACGCACCCCGAGGAGCTTCTTGCCACATGTCAGCACTCGGTCTGACTGAGCGCCTCCAGGAGAGAGGCTAAAGCAAGACGCGCCCCGAGGAGCGTCTTGAAGCATGTCAACACTGGGTCTGACAGAGGGCCTCCATGAGAGAGGCCCAAGCAAGACGCGCCCCGAGGAGTGTCTTGCCACATGTCAACACTGGGTCTGTCAGAGGGCCTCCATGAGAGAGGCCCAAGCAAGACGCGCCCCGAGGATTGTCTTGCCACATGTCACCGCTTGGTCTGACTGAGCGCCTCCAGGAGAGAGGCCCAAGCAACACGCGCCCCGAGGAGCGTCAGGCCACATGTCACTACTCAGTCTGACTGAGCGCCTCCAGGAGAGAGGCCCAAGCAAGACGCGCCCCGAGGAGCGTCTTGCCACATGTCAACACTGGGTCTGACTGAGCGCCTCCAGGAGAGAGGCCCTAGGAGCGTCTTGCCACATGTCACCTCTGGGTCTGACTGAGCGCCTCCAGGAGAGAGGCGCAAGCAAGAAACGCCCGAGGAGCGTCTTGACACATGTCAACACTGGGTCTGACTGAGCGCCTCCAGGAGAGAGGCCCCAATCAAGACGCACCCCGAGGAGCGTCTTGCCACATGTCGGCACTCGGTCTGACTGAGCGCCTCCAGGAGAGAGGCCCAAGCAAGAAGCGCCCCGAGGAGCGTCTTGCCACATGTCAACAATGGGTCTGACTGAGGGCCTCCAGGAGAGAAGCCCAACCAAGATGCGCCCCGAGGAGCGTCTTGCCACATGTCACTACTCGGTCTGACTGAGCGCCTCCAGGAGAGAGGCCCAAGCAAGACGTGCCCCGAGGAGTGTCTTGCCACATGTCACTACTCGGTCTGACTGAGCGCCTCCAGGAGAGAGGCCCAAGCAAGACGTGCCCCGAGGAGCGTCTTGCCACATGTCAACAATGGGTCTGACTGAGGGCCTCCAGGAGAGAAGCCCAAGCAATACGCGCCCACAGGAGCGTATTGACACATGTCAACACTGGGTCGGACTGAGGGCCTCCATGAGAGAAGCCCAATCAAGACGCGCCCCGAGGAGAGTCTTGCCACATGTCAACACTCGGTCTGACAGAGGGCATTCAGGAGAGAGGCCCAAGCAATACGCGCCCCGAGGAGCGTCTTGCCACATGTCACCACTGGGTCTGAATGAGCGCCTCCAGGAGAGAGGCCCAACCAAGACGCGCCCCGAGGAATGTCTTGCCACATGCCAACACTGGGTCTGACTGAGCGCCTCCAGGAGAGAGGCCCAAGCAAGACGCGCCCCGAGGAGCGTCTTGCCACGTGTCAACACTGGGTCTGACTGAGCGCCTCCAGGAGAGAGGCCCAAGCAAGACGCGCCCCGAGGAGCGTCTTTCCACGTGTCAACAATGGGTCTGACTGAGGGCCTCCAGGAGAGAAGCCCAAGCAACACGCGGCCCGAGGAGCGTCTTGCCACATGTCAGCACTCGGTCTGACTGAGCGCCTCCAGGAGAGTGGCCCAAGCAAGACGCGCCCCGAGGAGCGTCTTGCAACATGTCAACAATGGGTCTGACTGAGGGCCTCCAGGAGAGAAGCCCAAGCAAGACGCGCCCCGAGGAGCGTCTTGACACATGTCAACACTGGGTCTGACAGAGGGCCTCCAGGAGAGAGGCCCAAGCAAGACGCGCCCCGAGGAGTGTCTTGCCACATGTCACCACTTGGTCTGACTGAGCGCCTCCAGGAGAGAGGTCCAAGCAACACGCGCCCCGAGGAGCGTCAGGCCACATGTCACTAATCAGTCTGACTGAGCGCCTCCAAGAGAGAGGCCCAAGCAAGACGCGCCCCGAGGAGCGTCTTGCCACATGTCAACAATGGGTCTTACTGAGGGCCTCCAGGAGAGAAGACCAAGCAAGACGTGCCCCGAGGAGCTTCTTGCCACATGTCAGCACTCGGTCTGACTGAGCGCCTCCAGGAGAGAGGCCAAAGCAAGACGCGCCCCGAGGAGCGTCTTGACACATGTCAACACTGGGTCTGACAGAGGGCCTCCATGAGAGAGGCCCAAGCAAGACGCGCCCCGAGGAGTGTCTTGCCACATGTCAACACTGGGTCAGACAGAGGGCCTCCAGGAGAGAGGCCCAAGCAAGACGCGCCCCGAGGATTGTCTTGCCACATGTCACCACTTGGTCTGACTGAGCGCCTCCAGGAGAGAGGCCCAAGCAACACGCGCCCCGAGGAGTGTCAGGCCACATGTCACTACTCAGTCTGACTGAGCGCCTCCAGGAGAGAGGCCCAAGCAAGACGCGCCCCGAGGAGCTTCTTGCCACATGTCAGCACTCGGTCTGACTGAGCCCCTCCAGGAGAGAGCCCAAAGCAAGACGCTCCCCGAGGAGTGTCTTGCCACATGTCACCACTTGGTCTGACTGAGCGCCTCCAGGAGAGAGGCCCAAGCAACACGCGCCCCGAGGAGCGTCAGGCCACATGTCACTACTCTGTCTGACTGAGCGCCTCCAGGAGAGAGGCCCAAGCAAGACGTGCCCCGAGGAGCGTCTTGCCACATGTCAACAATGGGTCTTACTGAGGGCCTCCAGGAGAGAAGCCCAAGCAAGACGCACCCCGAGGAGCTTCTTGCCACATGTCAGCACTCGGTCTGACTGAGTGCCTCCAGGAGAGAGGCCAAAGCAAGACGCGCCCCGAGGAGCGTCTTGACACATGTCAACACTGGGTCTGACAGAGGGCCTCCATGAGAGAGGCCCAAGCAAGACGCGCCCCGAGGAGTGTCTTGCCACATGTCAACACTGGGTCTGACAGAGGACCTCCAGGAGAGAGGCCCAAGCAAGACGCGCCCCGAGGATTGTCTTGCCACATGTCACCACTTGGTCTGACTGAGCGCCTCCAGGAGAGAGGCCCAAGCAACACGCACCCCGAGGAGGGTCAGGCCACATGTCACTACTCAGTCTGACTGAGCGCCTCCAGGAGAGAGGCCCAAGCAAGACGCGCCCCGAGGAGCGTCTTGCCACATGTCAACACTGGGTCTGACTGAGCGCCTCCAGGAGAGAGGCCCGAGGAGCGTCTTGCCACATGTCACCTCTGGGTCTGACTGAGCACCTCCAGGAGAGAGGCGCAAGCAAGAAACGCCCGAGGAGCGTCTTGACACATGTCAACACTGGGTCTGACTGAGCGCCTCCAGGAGAGAGGCCCCAAGCAAGACGCGCCCCGAGGAGCGTCTTGCCACATGTCAGCACTCGGTCTGACTGAGCGCCTCCAGGAGAGAGGCCCAAGCAAGAAGCGCCCCGAGGAGCGTCTTGCCACATGTCAACAATGGGTCTGACTGAGGGCCTCCAGGAGAGAAGCCCAACCAAGATGCGCCCCGAGGAGCGTCTTGCCACATGTCAACACTGAGTCTAATTGAGCGCCTCCAGGAGAGAGGCCCAAGCAAGACGCGCCCCGAGGAGCGTCTTGCCACATGTCACTACTCGGTCTGACTGAGCGACTCCAGCAGAGAGGTCCAAGCAAGACGTGCCCCGAGGAGCGTCTTGCCACATGTCAACACTGGGTCTGACTGAGTGCCTCCATGAGAGAAGCCCCAGCAAGACGCGCCCCGAGGAGAGTCTTGCCACATGTCACTACTCGGTCTGACTGAGTGCCTCCATGAGAGAAGCCCCAGCAAGACGCGCCCCGAGGAGCGTCTTGCCACATGTCACTACTCGGTCTGACTGAGCGCCTCCAGGAGAGAGGCCCAAGCAAGACGTGCCCCGAGGAGCGTCTTGCCACATGTCAACAATGGGTCTGACTGAGGGCCTCCAGGAGAGAAGCCCAAGCAAGAAGCGCCCCGAGGAGCGTCTTGCCACATGTCAACACTGGGTCTGACTGAGCACCTCCAGGAGAGAGGCCCAAGCAAGACAAGCCCCGAGGAGCGTCTTGACACATGTCAACACTGGGTCTGACTGAGGGCCTCCATGAGAGAAGCCCAAGCAAGACGCGCCCCGAGGGGAGACTTGCCAAATGTCAACAATGGGTCTGACAGAGGGCATCCAGGAGAGAGGCCCAAGCAATACGCGCCCAGAGGAGCGTCTTGACACATGTCAACACTGGGTCGGACTGAGGGCCTCCATGAGAGAAGCCCAATCAAGACGCGCTCCGAGGAGAGTCTTGCCACATGTCAACACTCGGTCTGACAGAGGGCATTCAGGAGAGAGGCCCAAGCAATACGCGCCCCGAGGAGCGTCTTGCCACATGTCACTACTGGGTCTTAATGAGCGCCTCCAGGAGAGAGGCCCAACCAAGATGCGCCCCGAGGAATGTCTTGCCACATGCCAACACTGGGTCTGACTGAGCGCCTCCAGGAGAGAGGCCCAAGCAAGACGCGCCCCGAGGAGCGTCTTGCCATGTGTCAACACTGGGTCTGACTGAGCGCCTCCAGGAGAGAGGCCCAAGCAAGACGCTCCCCGAGGAGCGTCTTTCCACGTGTCAACAATGGGTCTGACTGAGGGCCTCCAGGAGAGAAGCCCAAGCAACACGCGGCCCGAGGAGCGTCTTGCCACATGTCAGCACTCGGTCTGACTGAGCGCCTCCAGGAGAGTGGCCCAAGCAAGACGCGCCCCGAGGAGCGTCTTGCCACATGTCAACAATGGGTCTGACTGAGGGCCTCCAGGAGAGAAGCCCAAGCAAGACGCGCCCCGAGGAGCGTCTTGACACATGTCAACACTGGGTCTGACAGAGGGCCTCCAGGAGAGAGGCCCAAGCAAGACGCGCCCCGAGGATTGTCTTGCCACATGTCACCACTTGGTCTGACTGAGCGCCTCCAGGAGAGAGGTCCAAGCAACACGCGCCCCGAGGAGCGTCAGGCCACATGTCACTACTCAGTCTGACTGAGCGCCTCCAGGAGAGAGGCCCAAGCAAGACGCGCCCCGAGGAGCGTCTTGCCACATGTCAACAATGGGTCTTACTGAGGGCCTCCAGGAGAGAAGCCCAAGCAAGACGCGCCCCGAGGAGCTTCTTGCCACATGTCAGCACTCGGTCTGACTGAGCGCCTCCAGGAGAGAGGCCAAAGCAAGACGCGCCCTGAGGAGCGTCTTGACACATGTCAACACTGGGTCTGACAGAGGGCCTCCATGAGAGAGGCCCAAGCAAGACGCGCCCCGAGGAGTGTCTTGCCACATGTCAACACTGGGTCTGACAGAGGGCCTCCAGGAGAGAGGCCCAAGCAAGACGCGCCCCGAGGATTTTCTTGCCACATGTCACCACTTGGTCTGACTGAGCGCCTCCAGGAGAGAGGCCCAAGCAACACGCGCCCCGAGGAGCGTCAGGCCACATGTCACTACTCAGTCTGACTGAGCGCCTCCAGGAGAGAGGCCCAAGCAAGACGCGCCCCGAGGAGCTTCTTGCCACATGTCAGCACTCGGTCTGACTGAGCGCCTCCAGGAGAGAGGCCAAAGCAAGACGCCCCCCGAGGAGCGTCTTGCCACATGTCAACACTGGGTCTGACTTAGCGCCTCCAGGAGAGAGGCCCAAGCAAGACACGCCCCGAGGAGCGTCTTGACACATGTCAACACTGGGTCTGACTGAGGGCCTCCATGAGAAAAGCCGAAGCAAGACGCGCCCCGAGGAGAGTCTTGCCAAATGTCAATACTCGGTCTGACAGAGGGCATCCAGGAGAGAGGCCCAAGCAATACGCTCCCCGAGGAGCGTCTTGCCACATGTCACCACTGGGTCTGACTGAGCGCCTCCAGGAGAGAGGCCCAACAGAGACGCGCCCTGAGGAGCGTCTTGCCACATGCCAACACTGGGTCTGACAGAGGGCCTCCAGGAGAGAGGCCCAAGCAAGACGCGCCCCGAGGAGTGTCTTGCCACATGTCACCACTGGGTCTGACTGAGCGCCTTCAGGAGAGAGGCCCAAGCAAGACGCGCCCCGAGGAGCGTCTTGTCACATGTCAACACTGGGTCTTTCTGAGCGCCTCCAGGAGAGAAGCCCAATCAAGACGCGCCCCGAGGAGCGTCTTTCCACATGTCAGCACTCGGTCTGACTGAGCGCCTCGAGGAGAGAGGCCAAAGCAAGACGCGCCCCGAGGAGCGTCTTGCCACATGTCAACAATGGTTATGACTGAGGGCCTCCAGGAGAGAAGCCCAAGCAGGACAAGCCCCGAGGAGCGTCTTGACACATGTCAACACTGGGTCTGACAGAGGGCCTCCAGGAGAGAGGCCCAAGCAAGACACGCCCCGAGGAGCGTCTTGACACATGTCAACAGTGGGTCTGACTGAGCGCCTCCAGGAGAGAGGCCCAAGCAAGACGTGCCCCGAGGAGCGTCTTGCCACATGTCCACAATGGGTCTGACTGAGGGCCTCCAGGAGAGAGGCCCAAATAAGACGCGCCCCGAGGAGGGTCTTGCCACATGTCAACACTGGGTCTGACTGGGGGCCTCGAGGAGAGAAGCCCAAGCAATATGCGCCCCGAGGAGGGTCTTGACACATTTCTCCTCTGGGTCTGACTGAGCGCCTCCAGGAGAGAGGCCCAAGCAAGACGTGCCCCGACGAGCATCTTGCCACATGTCAACACTGGGTCTGACTGAGTGCCTCCATGAGAGAAGCCCCAGCAAGATGCGCACCGAGGAGCGTCTTGCCACATGTCAACACTGGGTCTGACTGAGCACCTCCAGGAGAGAGGCCCAAGCAAGACGCGCCCCGAGGAGCGTCTTGCCACATGTCAACACTGGGTCTGACTGAGCGCCTCCAGGAGAGAGGCCCGAGGAGCGTCTTGCCACATGTCACCTCTGGGTCTGACTGAGCGCCTCCAGGAGAGAGGCGCAAGCAAGAAACGCCTGAGGAGCGTCTTGACACATGTCAACACTGGGTTTGACTGAGCGCCTCCAGGAGAGAGGCCCCAGCAAGACGCGCCCCGAGGAGCGTCTTGCCACATGTCACTACTCTGTCTGACTGAGCGCCTCCAGGAGAGAGGCCCAAGCAAGAAGCGCCCCGAGGAGCTTCTTGCCACATGTCAACAATGGGTCTGACTGAGGGCCTCCAGGAGAGAAGCCCAAGCAAGACGCGCCCCGAGGAGCGTCTTGCCACATGTCAACACTGGGTCTAATTGAGCGCCTCCAGGAGAGAGGCCCAAGCAAGACGCGCCCCGAGGAGCGTCTTGCCACATGTCACTACTCGGTCTGACTGAGCGCCTCCAGGAGAGAGGTCCAAGCAACACGCTCCCCGAGGAGCGTCTTGCCACATGTCAACACTGGGTCTGACTGAGGGCCTCCATGAGAGAAGCCCAAGCAAGACGCGCCCCGAGGAGAGTCTTGCCACATGTCAACACTGGGTCTGACAGAGGGCCTCCATGAGAGAGGCCCAAGCAAGACGCGCCCCGAGGAGTGTCTTGCCACATGTCACTACTCGTTCTGTTTGAGCGCCTCCAGGAGAGAGGCCCAAGCAAGACGTGCCCCGAGGAGCGTCTTGCCACATGTCAACAATGGGTCTGACTGAGGGCCTCCAGGAGAGAAGCCCAAGCAAGACGCGCCCCGAGGAGCGTCTTGCCACATGTCAACACTGGGTCTGACTGAGCGCCTCCAGGAGAGAGGCCCAAGCAAGACACGCCCCGAGGAGCGTCTTGACACATGTCAACACTGGGTCTGACTGAGGGCCTCCATGAGAAAAGCCGAAGCAAGACGCGCCCCGAGGAGAGTCTTGCCACATGTCAACACTCGGTCTGACAGAGGGCATCCAGGAGAGAGGCCCAAGCAATACGCGCCCCGAGGAGCGTCTTGCCACATGTCACCATTGGGTCTGACTGAGCGCCTCCAGGAGAGAGGCCCAACCAAGACGCGCCCCGAGCAGCGTCTTGCCACATGCCAACACTGGGTCTGACAGAGGGCCTCCAGGAGAGAGGCCCAAGCAAGACGCGCCCCGAGGAGTGTCTTGCCACATGTCACCACTGGGTCTGACTGAGCGCCTCCAGGAGAGAGGCCCAAGCAAGACGCGCCCCGAGGAGCGTCTTGTCACATGTCAACACTGGGTCTTTCTGAGCGCCCCCAGGAGAGAAGCCCAAGCAAGACGCGCCCCGAGGAGCGTCTTTCCACATGTCAGCACTCGGTCTGACTGAGCGCCTCCAGGAGAGAGGCCAAAGCAAGACGCGCCCCGAGGAGCGTCTTGCCACATGTCAACAATGGTTATGACTGAGGGCCTCCAGGAGAGAGGCCCAAGCAAGACGCGCCCCAAGGAGCGTCTTGCCACGTGTCAACACTGGGTCTGATTGAGGGCCTTCTGGAGAGAGGCCCAAGCAAGACGCGCCCCGAGGAGCGTCTTGCCACATGTCACTACTCGGTCTGACTGAGCGCCTCCAGGAGAGAGGTCCAAGCAACACGCGCCCCGAGGAGTGTCTTGCCACATGTCACTACTCGGTCTGACTGAGCGCCTCCAGGAGAGAGGCCCAAGCAAGACGCGCCCGGAGGAGCGTCTTGCAACATGTCGGCACTCGGTCTGACTGAGCACCTCCAGGAGAGAGGCCCAAGCAAGACGCGCCCCGAGGAGGGTCTTGACACATGTCTCCTCTGGGTCTGACTGAGCGCCTCCAGGAGAGAGGCCCAAGCAAGACGTGCCCCGACGAGCATCTTGCCACATGTCAACACTGGGTCTGACTGAGTGCCTCCATGAGAGAAGCCCCAGCAAGACGCGCACCGAGGAGCGTCTTGCCACATGTCAACACTGGGTCTGACTGAGCACCTCCAGGAGAGAGGCCCAAGCAAGACGCGCCCCGAGGAGCGTCTTGCCACATGTCAACACTGGGTCTGACTGAGCGCCTCCAGGAGAGAGGCCCGAGGAGCGTCTTGCCACATGTCACCTCTGGGTCTGACTGAGCGCCTCCAGGAGAGAGGCGCAAGCAAGAAGCGCCCCGAGGAGCTTCTTGCCACATGTCAACAATGGGTCTGACTGAGGGCCTCCAGGAGAGAAGCCCAAGCAAGACGCGCCCCGAGGAGCGTCTTGCCACATGTCACTACTCTGTCTGACTGAGCGCCTCCAGGAGAGAGGCCCAAGCGAGAAGCGCCCCGAGGAGCTTCTTGCCACATGTCAACAATGGGTCTGACTGAGGGCCTCCAGGAGAGAAGCCCAAGCAAGACGCGCCCCGAGGAGCGTCTTGCCACATGTCAACACTGGGTCTAATTGAGCGCCTCCAGGAGAGAGGCCCAAGCAAGACGCGCCCCGAGGAGCGTCTTGCCACATGTCACTACTCGGTCTGACTGAGCGCCTCCAGGAGAGAGGTCCAAGCAACACGCGCCCCGAGGAGCGTCTTGCCACATGTCAACACTGGGTCTGACTGAGTGCCTCCATGAGAGAAGCCCCAGAAAGACGCGCCCCAAGGAGCGTCTTGCCACATGTCACTACTCGGTCTGACTGAGCGCCTCCAGGAGAGAGGCCCAAGCAAGACGTGCCCCGAGGAGCGTCTTGCCACATGTCAACAATGGGTCTGACTGAGGGCCTCCAGGAGAGAACCCCAAGCAAGAAGCGCCCCGAGGAGCGTCTTGCCACATGTCAACACTGGGTCTGACTGAGCGCCTCCAGGAGAGAGGCCCAAGCAAGACACGCCCCGAGGAGCGTCTTGACACATGTCAACACTGGGTCTGACTTAGCGCCTCCAGGAGAGAGGCCCAAGCAAGATGCACCCCGAGGAGCGTCTTGCCACGTGTCACCACTGGGTCTGACTGAGCTCCTCCAGGAGAGAGGCCCAAGCAAGACGCGCCCAGAGGAGCGTCTTGCCACGTGTCACCACTGGGTCTAACTGAGCGCCTCCAGGAGAGAGGTCCAAGCAAGACGCGCCCCGAGGAGCGTCTTGCCACATGTCACTACTCAGTCTGACTGAGCGCCTCCAGGAGAGAGGCCCAAGCAAGACGTGCCCCGAGGAGCGTCTTGCCACATGTCAACAATGGGTCTGACTGAGGGCCTGCAGGAGAGAAGCCCAAGCAAGACGCGCCCAAAGGAGCGTCTTGCCATATGTCAACACTGGGTCTGACTGAGCGCCTCCAGGAGAGAGGCCCAAGCAAGACATGCCCCGAGGAGCGTCTTGACACATGTCAACACTGGGTCGGACTGAGGGCCTCCATGAGAGAAGCCCAAGCAAGACGCGCCCCGAGGAGAGTCTTGCCACATGTCAACACTCGGTCTGACAGAGGGCATTCAGGAGAGAGGCCCAAGCAATACACGCCCCGAGGAGCGTCTTGCCACATGTCACCACTGGGTCTGAATGAGCGCTTCCAGGAGAAGAGGCCCAGCCAAGACGCGCCCCGAGGAGTGTCTTGCCACATGCCAACACTGGGTCTGATTGAGCGCCTCCAGGAGAGAGGCCCAAGCAAGACGCGCCCCGAGGAGTGTCTTGCCATGTGTCAACACTGGGTCTGACTGAGCGCCTCCAGGAGAGAGGCCCAAGCAAGACGCGCCCCGAGGAGCGTCTTTCCACGTGTCACCACTGGGTCTGACTGAGCGCCTCCAGGAGAGAGTCCCAAGCAAGACGCGCCCCGAGGAGCGTCTTGCCACATGTCAGCACTGGGTCTGACTGAGCGCCTCCAGGAGAGAGGCCCAAGCAAAACGCGCCCCGAGGAGCGTCTTGTCACATGTCAACACTGGGTCTGTCTGAGCGCCTCCAGGAGAGAAGCCCAAGCAAGACGCGCCCCGAGGAGTGTCTTGCCACATGTCAACAATGGGTCTGACTGAGGGCCTCCAGGAGAGAAGCCCAAGCAAGACGCGCCCCGAGGAGCGTCTTGACACATGTCAACACTGGGTCTAACAGAGGGCCTCCAGGAGAGAGGCCCAAGCAAGACGCACCCCGAGGAGTGTCTTGCCACATGTCACCACTGGGTCTGACTGAGCGCCTCCAGGAAAGAGGCCCAAGCAAGACGCGCCCCGAGGAGCGTCAGGCCACATGCCACTACTCAGTCTGACTGAGCGCCTCCAGGAGAGAGGCCCAAGCAAGACGCGCCCCGAGGAGCGTCTTGCCACATGTCAGCACTGGGTCTGACTGAGCGCCTCCAGGAGAGAGGCCCCAGCAAGACGCGCCCCGAGGAGCGTCTTGCCTTATGTCAGCACTCGGTCTGACTGAGCGCCTCCAGGAGAGAGGCCCAAGCAAGACGCGCCCCGAGGAGCGTCTTGCCACATGTCAACAATGGGTCTGACTGAGGGCCTCCAGGAGAGAGGCCCAAGCAAGATGCGCCCGGAGGAGCGTCTTGCCACATGTCAGCACTCGATCTGACTGAGCGCCTCCAGGAGAGAGGCCCAAGCAACACGCGCCCCGAGGAGCGTCAGGCCACATGTCACTACTCAGTCTGACTGAGCGCCTCCAGGAGACAGGCCCAAGCAAGACGCGCCCCGAGGAGCGTCTTGCCACATGTCAACAATGGGTCTTACTGAGGGCCTCCATGAGAGAAGCCCAAGCAAGACGCGCCCCGAGGAGCTTCTTGCCACATGTCAGCACTCGGTCTGACTGAGCGCCTCCAGGAGAGAGGCCAAAGCAAGACGCCCCCCGAGGAGCGTCTTGACACATGTCAACACTGGGTCTGACAGAGGGCCTCCATGAGAGAGGCCCAAGCAAGACGCGCCCCGAGGAGCGTCTTGCCACATGTCAACACTGGGTCTGATTGAGGGCCTTCTGGAGAGAGGCCCAAGCAAGACGCACCCCGAGGAGCGTCTTGCCACATGTCAACAATGGTTCTTACTGAGGGCCTCCAGGAGAGAAGCCCAAGCAAGACGCGCCCTGAGGAGCTTCTTGCCACATGTCAGCACTCGGTCTGACTGAGCGCCTCCAGGAGAGAGGCCAAAGCAAGACGCCCCCCGAGGAGCGTCTTGACACATGTCAACACTGGGTCTGACAGAGGGCCTCCATGAGAGAGGCCCAAGCAAGACGCGCCCCGAGGAGCGTCTTGCCACGTGTCAACACTGGGTCTGATTGAGGGCCTTCTGGAGAGAGGCCCAAGCAAGACGCACCCCGAGGAGCGTCTTGCCACATGTCAACAATGGTTCTTACTGAGGGCCTCCAGGAGAGAAGCCCAAGCAAGACGCGCCCTGAGGAGCTTCTTGCCACATGTCAGCACTCGGTCTGACTGAGCGCCTCCAGGAGAGAGGCCAAAGCAAGACGCCCCCCGAGGAGCGTCTTGACACATGTCAACAATGGGTCTGACTGAGGGCCTCCAGGAGAGAAGCCCAAGCAAGACGCGCCCCGAGGAGCGTCTTGCCACATGTCAACACTGGGTCTAATTGAGCGCCTCCAGGAGAGAGGCCCAACCAAGACGCGCCCTGAGGAGCGTCTTGCCACATGCCAACACTGGGTCTGACAGAGGGCCTCCTGGAGAGAGGCCCAAGCAAGACGCGCCCCGAGGAGTGTCTTGCCACATGTCACCACTGGGTCTGACTGAGCGCCTCCAGGAGAGAGGCCCAAGCAAGACGCGCCCCGAGGAGCGTCTTGTCACATGTCAACACTGGGTCTTTCTGAGCGCCTCCAGGAGAGAAGCCCAAGCAAGACGCGCCCCGAGGAGCGTCTTTCCACATGTCAGCACTCGGTCTGACTGAGCGCCTCCAGGAGAGAGGCCCAAGCAAGACGCGCCCAAAGGAGCGTCTTGCAACATGTCAAAAATGGGTCTGAATGAGGGCCTCCAGGAGAGAAGCCCAAGCAACACCCGGCCGAGGAGCGTCTTGCCACATGTCAGCACTCGGTCTGACTGAGCGCCTCCAGGAGAGAGGCCCAAGCAAGACGCGCCCCGAGGAGCGTCTTGACACATGTCAACACTGGGTCTGACTGAGGGCCTCCATGAGAAAAGCCGAAGCAAGACGCGCCCCGAGGAGAGTCTTGCCAAATGACAATACTGGGTCTGACTGAGCGCCTCCAGGAGAGAGGCCCAACAGAGACGCGCCCTGAGGAGCGTCTTGCCACATGCCAACACTGGGTCTGACAGAGGGCCTCCAGGAGAGAGGCCCAAGCAAGACGCGCCCCGAGGAGTGTCTTGCCACATGTCACCACTGGGTCTGACTGAGCGCCTTCAGGAGAGAGGCCCAAGCAAGACGCGCCCCGAGGAGCGTCTTGTCACATGTCAACACTGGGTCTTTCTGAGCGCCTCCAGGAGAGAAGCCCAATCAAGACGCGCCCCGAGGAGCGTCTTTCCACATGTCAGCACTCGGTCTGACTGAGCGCCTCGAGGAGAGAGGCCAAAGCAAGACGCGCCCCGAGGAGCGTCTTGCCACATGTCAACAATGGTTATGACTGAGGGCCTCCAGGAGAGAAGCCCAAGCAGGACAAGCCCCGAGGAGCGTCTTGACACATGTCAACACTGGGTCTGACAGAGGGCCTCCAGGAGAGAGGCCCAAGCAAGACGCGCCCCGAGGAGCGTCTTGCCACATGTCACTACTCGGTCTGACTGAGCGCCTCCAGGAGAGAGGCCCAAGCAAGACGTGCCCCGAGGAGCGTCTTGCCACATGTCCACAATGGGTCTGACTGAGGGCCTCCAGGAGAGAGGCCCAAATAAGACGCGCCCCGAGGAGGGTCTTGCCACATGTCAACACTGGGTCTGACTGAGGGCCTCGAGGAGAGAAGCCCAAGCAATATGCGCCCCGAGGAGGGTCTTGACACATTTCTCCTCTGGGTCTGACTGAGCGCCTCCAGGAGAGAGGCCCAAGCAAGACGTGCCCCGACGAGCATCTTGCCACATGTCAACACTGGGTCTGACTGAGTGCCTCCATGAGAGAAGCCCCAGCAAGATGCGCACCGAGGAGCGTCTTGCCACATGTCAACACTGGGTCTGACTGAGCACCTCCAGGAGAGAGGCCCAAGCAAGACGCGCCCCGAGGAGCGTCTTGCCACATGTCAACACTGGGTCTGACTGAGCGCCTCCAGGAGAGAGGCCCGAGGAGCGTCTTGCCACATGTCACCTCTGGGTCTGACTGAGCGCCTCCAGGAGAGAGGCGCAAGCAAGAAACGCCTGAGGAGCGTCTTGACACATGTCAACACTGGGTTTGACTGAGCGCCTCCAGGAGAGAGGCCCCAGCAAGACGCGCCCCGAGGAGCGTCTTGCCACATGTCACTACTCTGTCTGACTGAGCGCCTCCAGGAGAGAGGCCCAAGCAAGAAGCGCCCCGAGGAGCTTCTTGCCACATGTCAACAATGGGTCTGACTGAGGGCCTCCAGGAGAGAAGCCCAAGCAAGACGCGCCCCGAGGAGCGTCTTGCCACATGTCAACACTGGGTCTAATTGAGCGCCTCCAGGAGAGAGGCCCAAGCAAGACGCGCCCCGAGGAGCGTCTTGCCACATGTCACTACTCGGTCTGACTGAGCGCCTCCAGGAGAGAGGTCCAAGCAACACGCTCCCCGAGGAGCGTCTTGCCACATGTCAACACTGGGTCTGACTGAGGGCCTCCATGAGAGAAGCCCAAGCAAGACGCGCCCCGAGGAGAGTCTTGCCACATGTCAACACTGGGTCTGACAGAGGGCCTCCATGAGAGAGGCCCAAGCAAGACGCGCCCCGAGGAGTGTCTTGCCACATGTCACTACTCGTTCTGTTTGAGCGCCTCCAGGAGAGAGGCCCAAGCAAGACGTGCCCCGAGGAGCGTCTTGCCACATGTCAACAATGGGTCTGACTGAGGGCCTCCAGGAGAGAAGCCCAAGCAAGACGCGCCCCGAGGAGCGTCTTGCCACATGTCAACACTGGGTCTGACTGAGCGCCTCCAGGAGAGAGGCCCAAGCAAGACACGCCCCGAGGAGCGTCTTGACACATGTCAACACTGGGTCTGACTGAGGGCCTCCATGAGAAAAGCCGAAGCAAGACGCGCCCCGAGGAGAGTCTTGCCACATGTCAACACTCGGTCTGACAGAGGGCATCCAGGAGAGAGGCCCAAGCAATACGCGCCCCGAGGAGCGTCTTGCCACATGTCACCATTGGGTCTGACTGAGCGCCTCCAGGAGAGAGGCCCAACCAAGACGCGCCCCGAGCAGCGTCTTGCCACATGCCAACACTGGGTCTGACAGAGGGCCTCCAGGAGAGAGGCCCAAGCAAGACGCGCCCCGAGGAGTGTCTTGCCACATGTCACCACTGGGTCTGACTGAGCGCCTCCAGGAGAGAGGCCCAAGCAAGACGCGCCCCGAGGAGCGTCTTGTCACATGTCAACACTGGGTCTTTCTGAGCGCCCCCAGGAGAGAAGCCCAAGCAAGACGCGCCCCGAGGAGCGTCTTTCCACATGTCAGCACTCGGTCTGACTGAGCGCCTCCAGGAGAGAGGCCAAAGCAAGACGCGCCCCGAGGAGCGTCTTGCCACATGTCAACAATGGTTATGACTGAGGGCCTCCAGGAGAGAGGCCCAAGCAAGACGCGCCCCGAGGAGCGTCTTGCCACGTGTCAACACTGGGTCTGATTGAGGGCCTTCTGGAGAGAGGCCCAAGCAAGACGCGCCCCGAGGAGCGTCTTGCCACATGTCACTACTCGGTCTGACTGAGCGCCTCCAGGAGAGAGGTCCAAGCAACACGCGCCCCGAGGAGTGTCTTGCCACATGTCACTACTCGGTCTGACTGAGCGCCTCCAGGAGAGAGGCCCAAGCAAGACGCGCCCGGAGGAGCGTCTTGCAACATGTCGGCACTCGGTCTGACTGAGCACCTCCAGGAGAGAGGCCCAAGCAAGACGCGCCCCGAGGAGGGTCTTGACACATGTCTCCTCTGGGTCTGACTGAGCGCCTCCAGGAGAGAGGCCCAAGCAAGACGTGCCCCGACGAGCATCTTGCCACATGTCAACACTGGGTCTGACTGAGTGCCTCCATGAGAGAAGCCCCAGCAAGACGCGCACCGAGGAGCGTCTTGCCACATGTCAACACTGGGTCTGACTGAGCACCTCCAGGAGAGAGGCCCAAGCAAGACGCGCCCCGAGGAGCGTCTTGCCACATGTCAACACTGGTTCTGACTGAGCGCCTCCAGGAGAGAGGCCCGAGGAGCGTCTTGCCACATGTCACCTCTGGGTCTGACTGAGCGCCTCCAGGAGAGAGGCGCAAGCAAGAAGCGCCCCGAGGAGCTTCTTGCCACATGTCAACAATGGGTCTGACTGAGGGCCTCCAGGAGAGAAGCCCAAGCAAGACGCGCCCCGAGGAGCGTCTTGCCACATGTCACTACTCTGTCTGACTGAGCGCCTCCAGGAGAGAGGCCCAAGCGAGAAGCGCCCCGAGGAGCTTCTTGCCACATGTCAACAATGGGTCTGACTGAGGGCCTCCAGGAGAGAAGCCCAAGCAAGACGCGCCCCGAGGAGCGTCTTGCCACATGTCAACACTGGGTCTAATTGAGCGCCTCCAGGAGAGAGGCCCAAGCAAGACGCGCCCCGAGGAGCGTCTTGCCACATGTCACTACTCGGTCTGACTGAGCGCCTCCAGGAGAGAGGTCCAAGCAACACGCGCCCCGAGGAGCGTCTTGCCACATGTCAACACTGGGTCTGACTGAGTGCCTCCATGAGAGAAGCCCCAGAAAGACGCGCCCCAAGGAGCGTCTTGCCACATGTCACTACTCGGTCTGACTGAGCGCCTCCAGGAGACAGGCCCAAGCAAGACGTGCCCCGAGGAGCGTCTTGCCACATGTCAACAATGGGTCTGACTGAGGGCCTCCAGGAGAGAACCCCAAGCAAGAAGCGCCCCGAGGAGCGTCTTGCCACATGTCAACACTGGGTCTGACTGAGCGCCTCCAGGAGAGAGGCCCAAGCAAGACACGCCCCGAGGAGCGTCTTGACACATGTCAACACTGGGTCTGACTTAGCGCCTCCAGGAGAGAGGCCCAAGCAAGATGCACCCCGAGGAGCGTCTTGCCACGTGTCACCACTGGGTCTGACTGAGCTCCTCCAGGAGAGAGGCCCAAGCAAGACGCGCCCAGAGGAGCGTCTTGCCACGTGTCACCACTGGGTCTAACTGAGCGCCTCCAGGAGAGAGGTCCAAGCAAGACGCGCCCCGAGGAGCGTCTTGCCACATGTCACTACTCAGTCTGACTGAGCGCCTCCAGGAGAGAGGCCCAAGCAAGACGTGCCCCGAGGAGCGTCTTGCCACATGTCAACAATGGGTCTGACTGAGGGCCTGCAGGAGAGAAGCCCAAGCAAGACGCGCCCAAAGGAGCGTCTTGCCACATGTCAACACTGGGTCTGACTGAGCGCCTCCAGGAGAGAGGCCCAAGCAAGACACGCCCCGAGGAGCGTCTTGACACATGTCAACACTGGGTCGGACTGAGGGCCTCCATGAGAGAAGCCCAAGCAAGACGCGCCCCGAGGAGAGTCTTGCCACATGTCAACACTCGGTCTGACAGAGGGCATTCAGGAGAGAGGCCCAAGCAATACACGCCCCGAGGAGCGTCTTGCCACATGTCACCACTGGGTCTGAATGAGCGCTTCCAGGAGAAGAGGCCCAGCCAAGACGCGCCCCGAGGAGTGTCTTGCCACATGCCAACACTGGGTCTGATTGAGCGCCTCCAGGAGAGAGGCCCAAGCAAGACGCGCCCCGAGGAGTGTCTTGCCATGTGTCAACACTGGGTCTGACTGAGCGCCTCCAGGAGAGAGGCCCAAGCAAGACGCGCCCCGAGGAGCGTCTTTCCACGTGTCACCACTGGGTCTGACTGAGCGCCTCCAGGAGAGAGTCCCAAGCAAGACGCGCCCCGAGGAGCGTCTTGCCACATGTCAGCACTGGGTCTGACTGAGCGCCTCCAGGAGAGAGGCCAAAGCAAAACGCGCCCCGAGGAGCGTCTTGTCACATGTCAACACTGGGTCTGTCTGAGCGCCTCCAGGAGAGAAGCCCAAGCAAGACGCGCCCCGAGGAGTGTCTTGCCACATGTCAACAATGGGTCTGACTGAGGGCCTCCAGGAGAGAAGCCCAAGCAAGACACGCCCCGAGGAGCGTCTTGACACATGTCAACACTGGGTCTAACAGAGGGCCTCCAGGAGAGAGGCCCAAGCAAGACGCACCCCGAGGAGTGTCTTGCCACATGTCACCACTGGGTCTGACTGAGCGCCTCCAGGAAAGAGGCCCAAGCAAGACGCGCCCCGAGGAGCGTCAGGCCACATGCCACTACTCAGTCTGACTGAGCGCCTCCAGGAGAGAGGCCCAAGCAAGACGCGCCCCGAGGAGCGTCTTGCCACATGTCAGCACTGGGTCTGACTGAGCGCCTCCAGGAGAGAGGCCCCAGCAAGACGCGCCCCGAGGAGCGTCTTGCCTTATGTCAGCACTCGGTCTGACTGAGCGCCTCCAGGAGAGAGGCCCAAGCAAGACGCGCCCCGAGGAGCGTCTTGCCACATGTCAACAATGGGTCTGACTGAGGGCCTCCAGGAGAGAGGCCCAAGCAAGATGCGCCCGGAGGAGCGTCTTGCCACATGTCAGCACTCGATCTGACTGAGCGCCTCCAGGAGAGAGGCCCAAGCAACACGCGCCCCGAGGAGCGTCAGGCCACATGTCACTACTCAGTCTGACTGAGCGCCTCCAGGAGATAGGCCCAAGCAAGACGCGCCCCGAGGAGCGTCTTGCCACATGTCAACAATGGGTCTTACTGAGGGCCTCCATGAGAGAAGCCCAAGCAAGACGCGCCCCGAGGAGCTTCTTGCCACATGTCAGCACTCGGTCTGACTGAGCGCCTCCAGGAGAGAGGCCAAAGCAAGACGCCCCCCGAGGAGCGTCTTGACACATGTCAACACTGGGTCTGACAGAGGGCCTCCATGAGAGAGGCCCAAGCAAGACGCGCCCCGAGGAGCGTCTTGCCACATGTCAACACTGGGTCTGATTGAGGGCCTTCTGGAGAGAGGCCCAAGCAAGACGCACCCCGAGGAGCGTCTTGCCACATGTCAACAATTGTTCTTACTGAGGGCCTCCAGGAGAGAAGCCCAAGCAAGACGCGCCCTGAGGAGCTTCTTGCCACATGTCAGCACTCGGTCTGACTGAGCGCCCTCCAGGAGAGAGGCCAAAGCAAGACGCCCCCCGAGGAGCGTCTTGACACATGTCAACACTGGGTCTGACAGAGGGCCTCCATGAGAGAGGCCCAAGCAAGACGCGCCCCGAGGAGCGTCTTGCCACGTGTCAACACTGGGTCTGATTGAGGGCCTTCTGGAGAGAGGCCCAAGCAAGACGCACCCCGAGGAGCGTCTTGCCACATGTCAACAATGGTTCTTACTGAGGGCCTCCAGGAGAGAAGCCCAAGCAAGACGCGCCCTGAGGAGCTTCTTGCCACATGTCAGCACTCGGTCTGACTGAGCGCCTCCAGGAGAGAGGCCAAAGCAAGACGCCCCCCGAGGAGCGTCTTGACACATGTCAACAATGGGTCTGACTGAGGGCCTCCAGGAGAGAAGCCCAAGCAAGACGCGCCCCGAGGAGCGTCTTGCCACATGTCAACACTGGGTCTAATTGAGCGCCTCCAGGAGAGAGGCCCAACCAAGACGCGCCCTGAGGAGCGTCTTGCCACATGCCAACACTGGGTCTGACAGAGGGCCTCCTGGAGAGAGGCCGAAGCAAGACGCGCCCCGAGGAGTGTCTTGCCACATGTCACCACTGGGTCTGACTGAGCGCCTCCAGGAGAGAGGCCCAAGCAAGACGCGCCCCGAGGAGCGTCTTGTCACATGTCAACACTGGGTCTTTCTGAGCGCCTCCAGGAGAGAAGCCCAAGCAAGACGCGCCCCGAGGAGCGTCTTTCCACATGTCAGCACTCGGTCTGACTGAGCGCCTCCAGGAGAGAGGCCCAAGCAAGACGCGCCAAAGGAGCGTCTTGCAACATGTCAAAAATGGGTCTGAATGAGGGCCTCCAGGAGAGAAGCCCAAGCAACACCCGGCCGAGGAGCGTCTTCCCACATGTCAGCACTCGGTCTGACTGAGCGCCTCCAGGAGAGAGGCCCAAGCAAGACGCGCCCCGAGGAGCGTCTTGCCACATGTCAACAATGGGTATGACTGAGGGCCTCCAGGAGAGAAGCCCAAGCAAGACACGCCCCGCGGAGCGTCTTGACACATGTCAACACTGGGTCTGACAGAGGGCCTCCAGAAGAGTTTCCTCCGTAGGGTGGCCGGGCTCAGCCTTAGAGATAGGGTGAGGAGCTCGGACATTCGGGAGGGACTCGGAGTAGAACCACTGCTCCTCCGGATCGAAAGGAGCCAGTTGAGGTGGTTTGGGCATCTGGTCAGGATGCCTCCTGGACGCCTCCCCAGGGAGGTGTTTCGGGCATGTCCTGCCGGCAGAAGGCCCCCGGGTCGACCCAGGACACGTTGGAGAGGTTATATCTCCAATCTGGTCCGGGAACGCCTTGGGGTCCTGCCGGAGGAGCTGGTGGACAAGGCCGGGGAGAGGACGGCCTGGAGCTCCCTAATTGGGATGCTGCCCCCACGACCCGGACCCGGAGAAGCGGAAGAAGACGAAGACGAAGACGAAGACGAAGAAGGAATGGAGTCATTAGCACTTATGGTTTTTAAATGGCACCCAGAATTATGTTGCACGAAGCACAATTTCACATCATTCTGGGTTCATTTGTGTGAAAACAAGGTCCAATCAGGCTGAAACGTTACAGGAAGGTAGAATCTATTGAGTTGTAAGTGATCTGAACGTTTCATGATGATAGCCCTTTCCTAAGGGGGTCAAACCATGTCCCAAAGCTCACCGGATCTGGTGTCAATTTAAAGAAGAAGTCCGTTTACACATTTGTGGGCTTATAACTTGGCTTCTGAATGTCCTAGAGAGATCAGGTTTGTTTTAGTATACTCCAATCAACAGCCCCTACAACCACAAAAGGAATGGAGTCATTAGCACTTATGGTTTGTAAATGGCACTCAGAATTATGTTGCACGAAGCACAATTTCACATCATTCTGGGTTCATTTGTGTGAAAACAAGGTCCAATCAGGCTGAAACGTTACAGGAAGGTAGAATCTATTGAGTTGTAAGTGATCTGAACGTTTCATGATGATAGCACTTTCCTAAGGGGGTCAAACCATGTCCCAAAGGTCACCGGATCTGGTGTCAATTTAAAGAAGTAGTCCAGTTACATATTTGTGGGCTTATACTTGGCTTCTGAATGTCCTAGAGAGATCAAGTTTGTTTTAGTGTACTCCAATCAACAGCCCCTATTACCCCAAAAAGGAATGGAGTCATTAGCACTTATCGTTTTTAAATGACACCCAGAATTATGTCGCACAAAAGCACAATTTCACATCATTCTGGGTCCATTTCTCAGAAAAAAGCTTCAATCAGGCTGAAACGTCACAGAAAAGTAGAATCTATTGAGTTGTAAACGATTCCTGTGTTTCATGATGATAGCACATTCCTAAGGGTGTCAAATCAGGTCATAAATGTCACCGGATCACTTGTTCCTTAAAGGCGGGATTCCAAACACACCTTTGGGGGCTTATAACTTGGCTTCTGAATGTCTCAGAGAGGTCAGGTTTGTTTTCGTGTACTCCAATCAACAGCCCCCATTACCCCAAAAAGCAATGGAGTCATTAGCACTTATGGTTTTTAAATGGCACCCAGAATTATGTTGCACGAAGCACAATTTCAAATCATTCTGGGTTCATTTGTGTGAAAACAAGGTCCAATCAGGCTGAAACGTTACAGGAAGGTAGAATCTATTGAGTTGTAAGTGATATGAACGTTCATGATGATAGCACTTTCCTAAGGGGGTCAAACCATGTCCCAAAGGTCACCGGATCTGGTGTCAATTTAAAGAAGTAGTCCAGTTACACATTTGTGGGCTTATAACTTGGCTTCTGAATGTCCTAGAGAGATCAGGTTTGTTTTAATGTACTCCAATCAACAGCCCCTACAACCACAAAAAGGAATGGAGTCATTAGCACTTATGGTTTGTAAATGGCACCCATAATTATGTTGCACGAAGCACAATTTCACATCATTCTGGGTTCATTTGTGTGAAAACAAGGTCCAATCAGGCTGAAACGTTACAGGAAGGTAGAATCTATTGAGTTGTAAGTGATCTGAATGTTTCATGATGATAGCACTTTCCTAAGGGGGTCAAACCATGTCCCAAAGGTCACCGGATCTGGTGTCAATTTAAAGAAGTAGTCCAGTTACACATTTGTGGGCTTATAACTTGGCTTCTGAATGTCCTAGAGAGATCAGGTTTGTTTTAGTGTACTCCAATCAACAGCCCCTACAACCACAAAAAGGAATGGAGTCATTAGCACTTATGGTTTGTAAATGGCACCCAGAATTATGTTGCACGAAGCACAATTTCACATCATTCTGGGTCCATTTGTGTGAAAACAAGGTCCAATCAGGCTGAAACGTTACAAGAAGATAGAATCTATTGAGTTGTAAGTGATCTGAACGTTTCATGATGATAGCACTTTCCTAAGGGGGTCAAACCATGTCCCAAAGGTCACCGGATCTGGTGTCAATTTAAAGAAGTAGTCCAGTTACACCTTTGTGGGCTTATAACTTGGCCTCTGAATGTCCTAGAGATATCAGGTTTGTTTTAGTATACTCCAATCAACACCCCCTACAACCACAAAAAGGAATGGAGTCATTAGCACTTATGGTTTTTAAATGGCACCCAGAATTATGTTGCACGAAGCACAATTTCACATCATTCTGGGTTCATTTGTGTGAAAACAAGGTCCAATCAGGCTGAAACGTTACAGGAAGGTAGAATCTATTGAGTTGTAAGTGATCTGAACGTTTCATGATGATAGCACTTTCCTAAGGGGGTCAAACCATGTCCCAAAGGTCACCGGATCTGGTGTCAATTTAAAGAAGTAGTCCAGTTACACATTAGTGGGCTTATAACTTGGCTTCTGAATGTTTTAGAGAGATCAGGTTTGTTTTAGTGTACTCCAATCAACAGCCCCTACAACCACAAAAAGGAATGGAGTCATTAGCACTTAAGGTTTGTAAATGGCACCCAGAATTATGTTGCACAAAGCACAATTTCACATCATTCTGGGTCCATTTGTGTGAAAACAAGGTCCAATCTGGCTGAAACGCTACAAGAAGGTATAATCTATTGAGTTGTAAGTGATCTGAACGTTTCAAGATGATCGCACATTCCTATAGGGGGTAAAACCATGTCCCAAAGGTCACCGGGCCTGGTGTCACTTTAAAGAAGTAGTCCAGTTACACCTTTGTGGGCTTATAACTTGGCTTCTGAATGTGCTAGAGAGGTTAGGTTTGTTTTAGTGTACTCCAATCAACAGCCCCTACAACCACAAAAAGGAATGGAGTCATTAGCCTTTATGGTTTGTAAATGGCACCCAGAATTATGTTGCACGAAGCACAATTTCACATCATTCTGGGTTCATTTGTGTGAAAACAAGGTCCAATCAGGCTGAAACGTTACAAGAAGGTAGAATCTATTGAGTTGTAAGTGATCTGAACGTTTCATGATGATCACACATTCCTGTAGGGGGTAAAACCATGTCCCAAAGGTCACCGGGCCTGGTGTCACTTTAAAGAAGTAGTCCAGTTACACCTTTGTGAGCTTATAACTTGGCTTCTGAATATCCTAAAGAGGTCAGGTTTGTTTTAGAGTACTCCAGTTAACAGCCCCCATTACCCCAAAAAGGAATGGAGTCATTAGCACTTATGGTTTTTAAATGGCACCCAGAATTATGTTGCACGAAGCACAATTTCACATCATTCTGGGTTCATTTGTGTGAAAACAAGGTCCAATCAGGCTGAAACGTTACAGGAAGGTAGAATCTATTGAGTTGTAAGTGATCTGAACGTTTCATGCTGATAGCACTTTCCTAAGGAGGTCAAACCATGTCCCAAAGGTCACCGGATCTGGTGTCAATTTAAAGAAGTAGTCCAGTTACACATTTGTGGGCTTAAACTTGGCTTCTGAATGTCCTAGAGAGATCAGATTTAATTTAGTGTACTCCAATAAACAGCCCCTACAACCACAAAAAGGAATGGAGTCATTAGCACTTATGGTTTGTAAATGGCACCCAGAATTATGTTGCACGAAGCACAATTTCACATCATTCTGGGTTCATTTGTGTGAAAACAAGGTCCAATCAGGCTGAAACGTTACAGGAAGGTAGAATCTATTGAGTTGTAAGTGATCTGAACGTTTCATGATGATAGCACTTTCCTAAGGGGGTCAAACCATGTCCCAAAGGTCACCGGATCTGGTGTCAATTTAAAGAAGTAGTCCAGTTACACATTTGTGGGCTTATAACTTGGCTTCTGAATGTCCTAGAGAGGTCAGGCTTGTTTTAGTGTACTCCAATCAACAGCCCCTACAACCACAAAAAGGAATGGAATGATTAGCACTTATGGTTTGTAAATGGCACCCAGAAATATGTTGCACGAAGCACAATTTCACATCATTCTGGGTCCATTTGTGTGAAAACAAGGTCCAATCAGGCTGAAACGTTACAAGAAGGTAGAATCTATTGAGTTGTAAGTGATCTGAACGTTTCATGATGATCACACATTCCTGTAGGGGCTAAAACCATGTCCCAAAGGTCACCGGGCCTGGTGTCACTTTAAAGAAGTAGTCCAGTTACACCTTTGTGGGCTTATAACTTGGCTTCTGAATATCCTAAAGAGGTCAGGTTTGTTTTAGAGTACTCCAGTTAACAGCCCCCATTACCCCAAAAAGTAATGGAGTCATTAGCACTTATGGTTTGTAAATGGCACCCAGAATTATGTTGCACGAAGCACAATTTCACATCATTCTGGGTTCATTTGTGTGAAAACAAGGTCCAATCAGGCTGAAACGTTACAAGAAGGTAGAATCTATTGAGTTGTAAGTGATCTGAACGTTTCATGATGATCACACATTCCTGTAGGGGGTAAAACCATGTCCCAAAGGTCACCGGGCCTGGTGTCACTTTAAAGAAGTAGTCCAGTTACACCTTTGTGAGCTTATAACTTGGCTTCTGAATATCCTAAAGAGGTCAGGTTTGTTTTAGAGTACTCCAGTTAACAGCCCCCATTACCCCAAAAAGGAATGGAGTCATTAGCACTTATGGTTTTTAAATGGCACCCAGAATTATGTTGCACGAAGCACAATTTCACATCATTCTGGGTTCATTTGTGTGAAAACAAGGTCCAATCAGGCTGAAACGTTACAGGAAGGTAGAATCTATTGAGTTGTAAGTGATCTGAACGTTTCATGCTGATAGCACTTTCCTAAGGAGGTCAAACCATGTCCCAAAGGTCACCGGATCTGGTGTCAATTTAAAGAAGTAGTCCAGTTACACATTTGTGGGCTTAAACTTGGCTTCTGAATGTCCTAGAGAGATCAGATTTAATTTAGTGTACTCCAATAAACAGCCCCTACAACCACAAAAAGGAATGGAGTCATTAGCACTTATGGTTTGTAAATGGCACCCAGAATTATGTTGCACGAAGCACAATTTCACATCATTCTGGGTTCATTTGTGTGAAAACAAGGTCCAATCAGGCTGAAACGTTACAGGAAGGTAGAATCTATTGAGTTGTAAGTGATCTGAACGTTTCATGATGATAGCACTTTCCTAAGGGGGTCAAACCATGTCCCAAAGGTCACCGGATCTGGTGTCAATTTAAAGAAGTAGTCCAGTTACACATTTGTGGGCTTATAACTTGGCTTCTGAATGTCCTAGAGAGGTCAGGCTTGTTTTAGTGTACTCCAATCAACAGCCCCTACAACCACAAAAAGGAATGGAATGATTAGCACTTATGGTTTGTAAATGGCACCCAGAAATATGTTGCACGAAGCACAATTTCACATCATTCTGGGTCCATTTGTGTGAAAACAAGGTCCAATCAGGCTGAAACGTTACAAGAAGGTAGAATCTATTGAGTTGTAAGTGATCTGAACGTTTCATGATGATCACACATTCCTGTAGGGGCTAAAACCATGTCCCAAAGGTCACCGGGCCTGGTGTCACTTTAAAGAAGTAGTCCAGTTACACCTTTGTGGGCTTATAACTTGGCTTCTGAATATCCTAAAGAGGTCAGGTTTGTTTTAGAGTACTCCAGTTAACAGCCCCCATTACCCCAAAAAGTAATGGAGTCATTAGCACTTATGGTTTTTAAATGGCACCCAGAATTATGTTGCACGAAGCACAATTTCACATCATTCTGGGTTCATTTGTGTAAAAACAAGGTCCAATCAGGCTGAAACGTTACAAGAAGGTAGAATCTATTGAGTTGTAAGTGATCTGAACGTTTCATGATGATCACACATTCCTGTAGGGGCTAAAACCATGTCCCAAAGGTCACCGGGCCTGGTGTCACTTTAAAGAAGTAGTCCAGTTACACCTTTGTGAGCTTATAACTTGGCTTCTGAATATCCTAAAGAGGTCAGGTTTGTTTTAGAGTACTCCAGTTAACAGCCCCCATTACCCCAAAAAGGAATGGAGTCATTAGCACTTATGGTTTTTAAATGGCACCCAGAATTATGTTGCACGAAGCACAATTTCACATCATTCTGGGTTCATTTGTGTAAAAACAAGGTCCAATCAGGCTGAAACGTTACAGGAAGGTAGAATCTATTGAGTTGTAAGTGATCTGAACGTTTCATGATGATCGCACTTTCCTAAGGGGGTCAAACCATGTCCCAAAGGTCACCGGATCTGGTGTCAATTTAAAGAAGTAGTCCAGTTACACATTTGTGGGCTTATGACTTGGCTTTTGAATGTCCTGGAGAGATCAGGTTTGGTTTAGTGTACTCCAATCAACAGCCCCTACAACCACCCAAAGGAATGGAGTCATTAGCACTTATGGTTTGTAAATGGCATCCAGAATTATGTTGTACGAAGCACAATTTCAAATCATTCGGGGTCCATTTGTGTGAAAACAAGGTCCAATCAGGCTGAAACGTTACAGGAAGGTAGAATCTATTGAGTTGTAAGTGATCTGAACGTTTCATGCTGATAGCACTTTCCCAAGGAGGTCAAACTATGTCCCAAAGGTCACCGGATCTGGTGTCAATTTAAAGAAGTAGTCCAGTTACACATTTGTGGGCTTATAACTTGGCTTCTGAATGTCGTAGAGAGATCAGGTTTAATTTAGTGTACTCCAATAAACAGCCCCTACAACCACAAAAAGGAATGGAGTCATTAGCACTTATGGTTTGTAAATGGCACCCAGAATTATGTTGCACGAAGCACAATTTCACATCATTCTGGGTTCATTTGTGTGAAAACAAGGTCCAATCAGGCTGAAACGTTACAGGAAGGTAGAATCTATTGAGTTGTAAGTGATCTGAACGTTTCATGATGATAGCACTTTCCTAAGGGGGTCAAACCATGTCCCAAAGGCCACCGGATCTGGTGTCAATTTAAAGAAGTAGTCCAGTTACACATTTGTGGGCTTATAACTTGGCTTCTGAATGTCCTAGAAAGATCAGGTTTGTTTTAGTGTACTCCAATCAACAGCCCCTACAACCACAAAAAGGAATGGAGTCATTAGCACTTATGGTTTGTAAATGGCACCCAGAATTATGTTGCACGAAGCACAATTTCACATCATTCTGGGTCCATTTGTGTGAAAACAAGGTCCAATCAGGCTGAAACGTTACAAGAAGATAGAATCTATTGAGTTGTAAGTGATCTGAACGTTTCATGATGATAGCACTTTCCTAAGGGGGTCAAACCATGTCCCAAAGGTCACCGGATCTGGTGTCAATTTAAAGAAGTAGTCCAGTTACACCTTTGTGGGCTTATAACTTGGCCTCTGAATGTCCTAGAGATATCAGGTTTGTTTTAGTATACTCCAATCAACACCCCCTACAACCACAAAAAGGAATGGAGTCATTAGCACTTATGGTTTTTAAATGGCACCCAGAATTATGTTGCACGAAGCACAATTTCACATCATTCTGGGTTCATTTGTGTGAAAACAAGGTCCAATCAGGCTGAAACGTTACAGGAAGGTAGAATCTATTGAGTTGTAAGTGATCTGAACGTTTCATGATGATAGCACTTTCCTAAGGGGGTCAAACCATGTCCCAAAGGTCACCGGATCTGGTTTCAATTTAAAGAAGTAGTCCAGTTACACATTAGTGGGCTTATAACTTGGCTTCTGAATGTTTTAGAGAGATCAGGTTTGTTTTAGTGTACTCCAATCAACAGCCCCTACAACCACAAAAAGGAATGGAGTCATTAGCACTTAAGGTTTGTAAATGGCACCCAGAATTATGTTGCACAAAGCACAATTTCACATCATTCTGGGTCCATTTGTGTGAAAACAAGGTCCAATCTGGCTGAAACGCTACAAGAAGGTAGAATCTATTGAGTTGTAAGTGATCTGAACGTTTCAAGATGATCGCACATTCCTATAGGGGGTAAAACCATGTCCCAAAGGTCACCGGGCCTGGTGTCACTTTAAAGAAGTAGTCCAGTTACACCTTTGTGGGCTTATAACTTGGCTTCTGAATGTGCTAGAGAGGTTAGGTTTGTTTTAGTGTACTCCAATCAACAGCCCCTACAACCACAAAAAGGAATGGAGTCATTAGCCCTTATGGTTTGTAAATGGCACCCAGAATTATGTTGCACGAAGCACAATTTCACATCATTCTGGGTTCATTTGTGTGAAAACAAGGTCCAATCAGGCTGAAACGTTACAGGAAGGTAGAATCTATTGAGTTGTAAGTGATCTGAACGTTTCATGATGATAGCACTTTCCTAAGGGGGTCAAACTATGTCCCAAAGGTCACCGGATCTGGTGTCAATTTAAAGAAGTAGTCCAGATACACATTTGTGGGCTTATAACTTGGCTTCTGAATGTCCTAGAGAGATCAGGTTTGTTTTAATGTACTCCAATCAACAGCCCCTACCACCACAAAAAGGAATGGAGTGATTAGCACTAATGGTTTTAAATGGCACCCAGAATTATGTTGCACGAAGCACAATTTCACATCATTCTGGGTCCATTTGTGTTAAAACAAGGTCCAATCAGGCTGAAACGTTACAAGAAGGTAGAATCTATTGAGTTGTAAGTGATCTGAACGTTTCATGATGATCACACATTCCTGTAGGGGGTTAAACCATGTGCCAAAGGTCACCGGGCCTGGTGTCACTTTAAAGAAGTAGTCCAGTTACACCTTTGTGAGCTTATAACTTGGCTTCTGAATATCCTAAAGAGGTCAGGTTTGTTTTAGAGTACTCCAGTTAACAGCCCCCATTACCCCAAAAAGGAATGGAGTCATTAGCACTTATGGTTTTTAAATGGCACCCAGAATTATGTTGCACGAAGCACAATTTCACATCATTCTGGGTTCATTTGTGTGAAAACAAGGTCCAATCAGGCTGAAACGTTACAGGAAGGTAGAATCTATTGAGTTGTAAGTGATCTGAACGTTTCATGCTGATAGCACTTTCCTAAGGAGGTCAAACCATGTCCCAAAGGTCACCGGATCTGGTGTCAATTTAAAGAAGTAGTCCAGTTACACATTTGTGGGCTTAAACTTGGCTTCTGAATGTCCTAGAGAGATCAGGTTTAATTTAGTGTACTCCAATAAACAGCCCCTACAACCACAAAAAGGAATGGAGTCATTAGCACTTATGGTTTGTAAATGGCACCCAGAATTATGTTGCACGAAGCACAATTTCACATCATTCTGGGTTCATTTGTGTGAAAACAAGGTCCAATCAGGCTGAAACGTTACAGGAAGGTAGAATCTATTGAGTTGTAAGTGATCTGAACGTTTCATGATGATAGCACTTTCCTAAGGGGGTCAAACCATGTCCCAAAGGTCACCGGATCTGGTGTCAATTTAAAGAAGTAGTCCAGTTACACATTTGTGGGCTTATAACTTGGCTTCTGAATGTCCTAGAGAGGTCAGGCTTGTTTTAGTGTACTCCAATCAACAGCCCCTACAACCACAAAAAGGAATGGAGTGATTAGCACTTATGGTTTGTAAATGGCACCCAGAAATATGTTGCACGAAGCACAATTTCACATCATTCTGGGTCCATTTGTGTGAAAACAATGTCCAATCAGGCTGAAACGTTACAAGAAGGTAGAATCTATTGAGTTGTAAGTGATCTGAACGTTTCATGATGATCACACATTCCTGTAGGGGCTAAAACCATGTCCCAAAGGTCACCGGGCCTGGTGTCACTTTAAAGAAGTAGTCCAGTTACACCTTTGTGGGCTTATAACTTGGCTTCTGAATATCCTAAAGAGGTCAGGTTTGTTTTAGAGTACTCCAGTTAACAGCCCCCATTACCCCAAATAGTAATGGAGTCATTAGCACTTATGGTTTTTAAATGGCACCCAGAATTATGTTGCACGAAGCACAATTTCACATCATTCTGGGTTCATTTGTGTAAAAACAAGGTCCAATCAGGCTGAAACGTTACAAGAAGGTAGAATCTATTGAGTTGTAAGTGATCTGAACGTTTCATGATGATCACACATTCCTGTAGGGGCTAAAACCATGTCCCAAAGGTCACCGGGCCTGGTGTCACTTTAAAGAAGTAGTCCAGTTACACCTTTGTGAGCTTATAACTTGGCTTCTGAATATCCTAAAGAGGTCAGGTTTGTTTTAGAGTACTCCAGTTAACAGCCCCCATTACCCCAAAAAGGAATGGAGTCATTAGCACTTATGGTTTTTAAATGGCACCCAGAATTATGTTGCACGAAGCACAATTTCACATCATTCTGGGTTCATTTGTGTAAAAACATGGTCCAATCAGGCTGAAACGTTACAGGAAGGTAGAATCTATTGAGTTGTAAGTGATCTGAACGTTTCATGATGATCGCACTTTCCTAAGGGGGTCAAACCATGTGCCAAAGGTCACCGGATCTGGTGTCAATTTAAAGAAGTAGTCCAGTTACACATTTGTGGGCTTATAACTTGGCTTCTGAATGTCCTGGAGAGATCAGGTTTGGTTTAGTGTACTCCAATCAACAGCCCCTACAACCACCCAAAGGAATGGAGTCATTAGCACTTATGGTTTGTAAATGGCATCCAGAATTATGTTGTACGAAGCACAATTTCAAATCATTCGGGGTCCATTTGTGTGAAAACAAGGTCCAATCAGGCTGAAACGTTACAGGAAGGTAGAATCTATTGAGTTGTAAGTGATCTGAACGTTTCATGCTGATAGCACTTTCCCAAGGAGGTCAAACTATGTCCCAAAGGTCACCGGATCTGGTGTCAATTTAAAGAAGTAGTCCAGTTACACATTTGTGGGCTTATAACTTGGCTTCTGAATGTCGTAGAGAGATCAGGTTTAATTTATTGTACTCCAATAAACAGCCCCTACAACCACAAAAAGGAATGGAGTCATTAGCACTTATGGTTTGTAAATGGCACCCAGAATTATGTTGCACGAAGCACAATTTCACATCATTCTGGGTTCATTTGTGTGAAAACAAGGTCCAATCAGGCTGCAACGTTACAGGAAGGTAGAATCTATTGAGTTGTAAGTGATCTGAACGTTTCATGATGATAGCACTTTCCTAAGGGGGTCAAACCATGTCCCAAAGGTTACCGGATCTGGTGTCAATTTAAAGAAGTAGTCCAGTTACACATTTGTGGGCTTATAACTTGGCTTCTGAATGTCCTAGAGAGGTCAGGCTTGTTTTAGTGTACTCCAATCAACAACCCCTACAACCACAAAACGGAATGGAGCCATTAGCAGTTATGGTTTGTAAATGGCACCCAGAATTATGTTGCACGAAGCACAATTTCACATCATTCTGGTTCCATTTGTGTGAAAACAAGGTCCAATCAGGCTGAAACGTTACAAGAAGGTAGAATCTATTGAGTTGTAAGTGATCTGAACGTGTCATGATGATCGCACAATCCTATAGGGGGTCAACCATGTCCCAAAGGTCACCGGGCCTGGTGTCACTTTAAAGAAGTAGTCCAGTTACACCTTTGTGGGCTTATAACTTGGCTTCTGAATATCCTAAAGAGGTCAGGTTTGTTTTAGAGTACTCCAGTTAACAGCCCCCATTACCCCAAAAAGTAATGGAGTCATTAGCACTTATGGTTTTTAAATGGCACCCAGAATTATGTTGCACGAAGCACAATTTCACATCATTCTGGGTTCATTTGTGTGAAAACAAGGTCCAATCAGGCTGAAACGTTACAGGAAGGTAGAATCTATTGAGTTGAAAGAGATCTGAACGTTTCATGATGATAGCACTTTCCTAAGGGGGTCAAACCATGTCCCAAAGGTCACCGGATCTGGTGTCAATTTAAAGAAGTAGTCCAGTTACACATTTGTGGGCTTATAACTTGGCTTCTGAATGTCCTAGAGAGGTCAGGCTTGTTTTAGTGTACTCCAATCAACAGCCCCTACAACCACAAAAAGGAATGGAGTCATTAGCAGTTATGGTTTGTAAATGGCACCCAGAATTATGTTGCACGAAGCACAATTTCACATCATTCTGGGTCCATTTGTGTGAAAACAAGGTCCAATCAGGCTGAAACGTTACAAGAAGGTAGAATCTATTGAGTTGTAAGTGATCTGAACGTGTCATGATGATCGCACATTCCTATAGGGGGTCAAACCATGTCCCAAAGGTCACCGGGCCTGGTGTCACTTTAAAGAAGTAGTCCAGTTACACCTTTGTGGGCTTATAACTTGGCTTCTGAAAATCCTAAAGAGGTCAGGTTTGTTTTAGAGTACTCCAGTTAACAGCCCCCATTACCCCAAAAAGTAATGGAATCATTAGCACTTATGGTTTTTAAATGGCACCCAGAATTATGTTGCACGAAGCACAATTTCACATCATTCTGGGTTCATTTGTGTGAAAACAAGGTCCAATCAGGCTGAAACGTTACAGGAAGGTAGAATCTATTGAGTTGTAAGTGATCTGAACGTTTCATGATGATAGCACTTTCCTAAGGGGGTCAAACCATGTCCCAAAGGTCCACGGATCTGGTGTCAATTTAAAGAAGTAGTCCAGTTACACATTTGTGGGCTTGTAACTTGGCTTCTGAATGTCCTAGAGAGATCAGGTTTGTTTTAGTGTACTCCAATCAACAGCCCCTACAACCACAAAAAAGAATGGAGTCATTAGCACTTATGGTTTGTAAATGGCACCCAGAATTATGCTGCACGAAGCACAATTTCACAACATTCTGGGTCCATTTGTGTGAAAACAAGGTCCAATCAGGCTGAAACGTTACAAGAAGGTAGAATCTATTGAGTTGTAAGTGATCTGAACGTTTCATGATGATCGCACATTCCTATAGGGGCCAAAGCAAGACGCGCCCTGAGGAGCGTCTTGACACATGTCAACACTGGGTCTGACAGAGGGCCTCCATGAGAGAGGCCCAAGCAAGACGCGCCCTGAGGAGTGTCTTGCCACATGTCAACACTGGGTCTGACAGAGGGCCTCCATGAGAGAGGCCCAAGCAAGACGCACCCCGAGGAGTGTCTTGCCACATGTCACCACTTGGTCTGACTGAGCGCCTCCAGGAGAGAGGCCCAAGCAACACGCGCCCCGAGGAGTGTCAGGCCACATGTCACTACTCAGTCTGACTGAGCGCCTCCAGGAGAGAGGCCCAAGTAAGACGCGCCCCGAGGAGCGTCTTGCCACATGTCAACACTGGGTCTGATTGAGGGCCTTCTGGAGAGAGGCCCAAGCAAGACGCGCACCGAGGAGCGTCTTGCCACATGTCAACAATGGTTCTTACTGAGGGCATCCAGGAGAGAAGCCCAAGCAAGACGCGCCCCGAGGAGCTTCTTGCCGCATGTCAGCACTCGGTCTGACAGAGGGCCTCCATGAGAGAGGCCCAAGCAAGACGCGCCCCGAGGAGCGTCTTGCCACATGTCAACATTGGGTCTGACTGAGGGCCTCCAGGAGAGAAGCCCAAGCAAGACGCACCCCGAGGAGCTTCTTGCTACATGTCAGCACTCGGTCTGACTGAGCGCCTCCAGGAGAGAGGCCAAAGCAAGACGCGCCCCGAGGAGCGTCTTGACACATGTCAACACTGGGTCTGACAGAGGGCCTCCATGAGAGAGGCCCAAGCAAGAAGCGCCCCGAGGAGTGTCTTGCCACATGTCAACACTGTGTCTGACTGAGCGCCTCCAGGAGAGAGGCCCAAGCAAGATGCGCCCCGAGGAGCGTCTTGCCACGTGTCACCACTGGGTCTGACTGAGCTCCTCCAGGAGAGAGGCCCAAGCAAGACGCGCCCCGAGGAGCGTCTTGCCACGTGTCACCACTGGGTCTGATTGAGCACCTCCAGGAGAGAGGCCCCAGCAAGACGCGCCCCGAGGAGCGTCTTGCCACATGTCACTACTCGGTCTAACTGAGCGCCTCCTGGAGAGAGGTCCAAGCAAGACACGCCCCGAGGAGCGTCTTGCCACATGTCACTACTCGGTCTGACTGAGCGCCTCCAGGAGGGAGGTCCAAGCAAGACGCGCCCCGAGGAGCGTCTTGCCACATGTCACTACTCGGTCTGACTGAGCGCCTCCAGGAGAGAGGCCCAAGCAAGACGTGCCCCGAGGAGCATCTTGCCACATGTCAACACTGGGTCTGACTGAGCGGCTCCAGGAGAGAGGCCCAAGCAAGACACGCCCCGAGGAGCGACTTGACACATGTCAACACTGGGTCGGACTGAGGGCCTCCATGAGAGAAGCCCAAGCAAGACGCGCCCCGAGGAGAGTCTTGCCACATGTCAACACTCGGTCTGACAGAGGGCATTCAGGAGAGAGGCCCAAGCAATACGCGCCCCGAGGAGCGTCTTGCCACATGCCAACACTGGGTCTGACTGAGCGCCTCCAGGAGAGAGGCCCAAGCAAGACGCGCCCCGAGGAGCGTCTTTCCACGTGTCACCACTGGGTCTGACTGAGCACCTCCAGGAGAGAGGCATAAGCAAGACGCGCCCCGAGGAGCGTCTTGCCACATGTCAACACTGGGTCTGACTGAGCGCCTCCAGGAGAGAGGCCCAAGCAAGATGCGCCCCGAGGAGCGTCTTGCCACATGTCAACAATGGGTCTGACTGAGGGCCTCCAGGAGAGAGGCCCAAGCAAGATGCGCCCGGAGGAGCGTCTTTCCACATGTCAACACTGGGTCTGACAGAGGGCCTCCAGGAGAGAGGCCCAAGCAAGACGCGCCCCGAGGAGCGTCTTGCCACATGTAACCTCTGGTTCTGACTGAGCGCCTCCAGGAGAGAGGCCCAAGCAAGACGCGCCCCGAGGAGCGTCTTGTCACATGTCAACACTGGGTCTTTCTGAGCGCCTCCAGGAGAGAAGCCCAAGCAAGACGCGCCCCGAGGAGCGTCTTGCCACATGTCAGCACTCGGTCTGACTGAGCGCCTCCAGGAGAGAGGCCCAAGCAAGACGCGCCCCGAGGAGCGTCTTGCCACATGTAAACAATGGGTCTGACTGAGGACCTCCAGGAGAGAAGCCCAAGCAACACGCGGCCCGAGGAGCGTCTTGCCACATGTCAGCACTCGGTCTGACTGAGCGCCTCCAGGAGAGAGGCCCAAGCAAGACGCGCCCCGAGGAGCGTCTTGCCACATGTCAACAATGGGTCTGACTGAGGGCCTCCAGGAGAGAAGCCCAAGCAAGACTGCGCCCCGAGGAGCGTCTTGACACATGTCAACACTGGGTCTGACAGAGGGCCTCCAGGAGAGAGGCCCAAGCAAGACGTGCCCCGAGGAGTGTCTTGCCACATGTCACCACTGGGTCTGACTGAGCGCCTCCAGGAGAGAGGCCCAAGCAAGCCGCGCCCCGAGGAGCGTCTTGCCACATGTCAGCACTGGGTCTGACTGAGCGCCTCCAGGAGAGAGGCCCAAGCAAGACGCGCCCCGAGGAGCGTCTTGCCACATGTCAACAATGGGTCTGACTGAGGGCCTCCAGGAGAGAGGCCCAAGCAAGATGCGCCCGGAGGAGCGTCTTGCCACATGTCAATACTGGGTCTGACTGAGGGCCTCCAGGAGAGAGGCCCAAGCAAGACGCGCCCCGAGGAGCGTCTTGCCACATGTCACCTCTGGTTCTGACTGAGCGCCTCCAGGAGAGAGGCCCAAGCAAGACGGGCCCCGAGGAGCGTCTTGCCGCATGTCAACAATGGGTCTGACTGAGGGCCTCCAGGAGAGAAGCCCAAGCAACAAGCGGCCCGAGGAGCGTCTTGCCACATGTCAGCACTCGGTCGGACTGAGCGCCTCCAGGAGAGAGGCCCAAGCAAGACGCGCCCCGAGGAGCGTCTTGCCACATGTCAACAATGGGTCTGACTGAGGGCCTCCAGGAGAGAAGCCCAAGCAAGACGCGCCCCGAGGAGCGTCTTGACACATGTCAACACTGGGTCTGACAGAGGGCCTCCAGGCGAGAGGCCCAAGCAAGACGCGCCCCGAGGAGTGTCTTGCCACATGTCACCACTTGGTCTGACTGAGCGCCTCCAGGAGAGAGGCCCAAGCAACACGCGCCCCGAGGAGCGTCTTGCCACATGTCAACAATGGGTCTTACTGAGGGCCTCCAGGAGAGAAGCCCAAGCAAGACGCGCCCCGAGGAGCTTCTTTCCACATGTCAGCACTCGGTCTGACTGAGCGCCTCCAGGAGAGAGGCCAAAGCAAGACGCGCCCCGAGGAGCGTCTTGACACATGTCAACACTGGGTCTGACAGAGGGCCTCCATGAGAGAGGCCCAAGCAAGACGCGCCCCGAGGAGTGTCTTGCCACATGTCAACACTGGGTCTGACAGAGGGCCTCCATGAGAGAGGCCCAAGCAAGACGCGCCCCGAGGAGTGTCTTGCCACATGTCACCACTTGGTCTGACTGAGCGCCTCCAGGAGAGAGGCCCAAGCAACACGCGCCCCGAGGAGCGTCAGGCCACATGTCACTACTCAGTCTGACTGAGCGCCTCCAGGAGAGAGGCCCAAGTAAGACGCGCTCCGAGGAGCATCTTGCCACATGTCAACACTGGGTCTGATTGAGGGCCTTCTGGAGAGAGGCCCAAGCAAGACGCGCACCGAGGAGCGTCTTGCCACATGTCAACAATGGTTCTTACTGAGGGCCTCCAGGAGAGAAGCCCAAGCAAGACGCGCCCCGAGGAGCTTCTTGCCGCATGTCAGCACTCGGTCTGACAGAGGGCCTCCATGAGAGAGGCCCAAGCAAGACGCGCCCCGAGGAGCGTCTTGCCACATGTCAACAATGGGTCTGACTGAGGACCTCCAGGAGAGAAGCCCAAGCAACACGCGGCCCGAGGAGCGTCTTGCCACATGTCAGCACTCGGTCTGACTGAGCTCCTCCAGGAGAGAGGCCCAAGCAAGACGCGCCCCGAGGAGCGTCTTGCCACATGTCAACAATGGGTCTGACTGAGGGCCTCCAGGAGAGAAGCCCAAGCAAGACTGCGCCCTGAGGAGCGTCTTGACACATGTCAACACTGGGTCTGACAGAGGGCCTCCAGGAGAGAGGCCCAAGCAAGAAGTGCCCTGAGGAGTGTCTTGCCACATGTCACCACTGGGTCTGACTGAGCGCCTCCAGGAGAGAGGCCCAAGCAAGCCGCGCCCCGAGAAGCGTCAGGCCACATGTCACTACTCAGTCTGACTGAGCGCCTCCAGGAGAGAGGCCAAAGCAAGATGCGCCCCGAGGAGCGTCTTGCCACATGTCAGCACTGGGTCTGACTGAGCGCCTCCAGGAGAGAGGCCCAAGCAAGACGCGCCCCGAGGAGCATCTTGCCACATGTCAACAATGGGTCTGACTGAGGGCCTCCAGGAGAGAGGCCCAAGCAAGATGCGCACGGAGGAGCGTCTTGCCACATGTCAACACTGGGTCTGACAGAGGGCCTCCAGGAGAGAGGCCCAAGCAAGACGCGCCCCGAGGAGCGTCTTGCCACATGTCACCTCTGGTTCTGACTGAGCGCCTCCAGGAGAGAGGCCCAAGCAAGACGCGCCCCGAGGAGCGTCTTGTCACATGTCAACACTGGGTCTGACAGAGGGCCTCCAGGAGAGATGCCCAAGCAAGACGCGCCCCGAGGAGCGTCTTGCCACATGTCACCTCTGGTTCTGACTGAGCGCCTCCAGGAGAGAGGCCCAAGCAAGACGCGCCCCGAGGAGCGTCTTGCCACATGTCAGCACTCGGTCTGACTGAGCGCCTACAGGAGAGAGGCCCAAGCAAGACGCGCCCCGAGGAGCGTCTTGCCGCATGTCAACAATGGGTCTGACTGAGGGCCACCAGGAGAGAAGCCCAAGCAACACGCGGCCCGAGGAGCGTCTTGCCACATGTCAGCACTCGGTCTGACTGAGCGCCTCCAGGAGAGAGGCCCAAGCAAGACGCGCCCCGAGGAGCGTCTTGCCACGTGTCAACAATGGGTCTGACTGACGGCCTCCAGGAGAGAAGCCCAAGCAAGACGCGCCCCGAGGAGCGTCTTGACACATGTCAACACTGGGTCTGACAGAGGGCCTCCAGGAGAGAGGCCCAAGCAAGACGCGCCCCGAGGAGTGTCTTGCCACATGTCTCTACTTGGTCTGACTGAGCGCCTCCAGGAGAGAGGCCAAAGCAAGACGCGCCCCGAGGAGCGTCTTGACACATGTCAACACTGGGTCTGACAGAGGGCCTCCATGAGAGAGGCCCAAGCAAGACGCGCCCCGAGGAGTGTCTTGCCACATGTCACCACTTTGTCTGACTGAGCGCCTCCAGGAGAGAGGCCCAAGCAACACGCGCCCCGAGGAGCGTCAGGCCACATGTCACTACTCAGTCTGACTGAGCGCCTCCAGGAGAGAGGCCCAAGTAAGACGCGCCCCGAGGAGCGTCTTGCCACGTCTCAACACTGGGTCTGATTGAGGGCCTTCTGGAGAGAGGCCCAAGCAAGACGCGCCCCGAGGAGCGTCTTGCCACATGTCAACAATGGTTCTTACAGAGGGCCTCCAGGAGAGAAGCCCAAGCAAGACGCGCCCCGAGGAGCTCATTGCCGCATGTCAGCACTCGGTCTGACAGAGGGCCTCCATGAGAGAGGCCCAAGCAAGACACGCCCCGAGGAGCGTCTTGACACATGTCACCACTTGGTCTGACTGAGCGCCTCCAGGAGAGAGGCCCAAGCAACACGCGCCCCGAGGAGCGTCAGGCCAAATGTCAACACTGGGTCTGACTGAGCGCCTCAGGGAGAGAGGTCCAAGCAAGACGCGCCCCGAGGAGCGTCTTGCCACATGTCACTACTCGGTCTGACTGAGCGCCTCAGTGAGAGAGGTCCAAGCAAGACGCGCCCCGAGGAGCGTCTTGCCACATGTCAACACTGGGTCTGACTGAGTGCCTCCATGAGAGAAGCCCCAGCAAGACGCGCCCCGATGAGCGTCTTGCCACAAGTCACTACTCGGTCTGTTTGAGCGCCTCCAGGAGAGAGGCCCAAGCAAGACGTGCCCCGAGGAGCGTCTTGCCACATGTCAACAATGGGTCTGACTGAGGGCCTCCAGGAGAGAAGCCTAAGCAAGACGCGCCCCGAGGAGCGTCTTGCCACATGTCAACACTGGGTCTGACTGAGCGCCTCCAGGAGAGAGGCCCAAGCAAGACGCGCCCCGAGGAGCGTCTTGCCACATGTCAACACTGGGTCTGATTGAGGGCCTTCTGGAGAGAGGCCCAAGCAAGACGCGCCCCGAGGAGCGTCTTGCCACATGTCAACAATGGGTCTTACTGAGGGCCTCCAGGAGAGAGGCCCAAGCAAGATGCGCCTGGAGGAGCGTCTTGCCACATGTCAACACTGGGTCTGACAGAGGGCCTCCAGGAGAGAGGCCCAAGCAAGACGCGCCCCGAGGAGCGTCTTGCCACATGTCACCTCTGGTTCTGACTGAGCGCCTCCAGGAGAGAGGCCCAAGCAAGACGCGCCCCGAGGAGCGTCTTGTCACATGTCAACACTGGGTCTTTCTGAGCGCCTCCAGGAGAGAAGCCCAAGCAAGACGCGCCCCGAGGAGCGTCTTGCCACATGTCAGCACTCGGTCTGACTGAACGCCTCCAGGAAAGAGGCCCAAGCAAGACGCGCCCCGAGGAGCGTCTTGCCACATGTCAACAATGGGTCTGACTGAGGGCCTCCAGGAAAGAAGCACAAGCAACACGCGCCCCGAGGAGCGTCTTGCCACATGTCAGCAATCGGTCTGACCGAGCGCCTCCAGGAGAGAGGCCCAAGCAAGACGCGCCCCGTGGAGCGTCTTGACACATGTCAACACTGGGTCTGACAGAGGGCCTCCAGGAGAGAGGCCCAAGCAAGACGCGCCCCGAGGAGTGTCTTGCCACATGTCACCACTGGGTCTGACTGACGCCTCCAGGAGAGAGGCCCAAGCAAGACGCGCCCCGAGGAGCGTCAGGCCACATGTCACTACTCAGTTTGACTGAGCGCCTCCAGGAGAGAGGCCCAAGCAAGACGCGCCCCGAGGAGCGTCTTGCCACGTGTCAACACTGGGTCTGATTGAGGGCCTTCTGGAGAGAGGCCCAAGCAAGACGCGCCCCGAGGAGCGTCTTGCCACATGTCAACAATGGGTCTTACTGAGGGCCTCCAGGAGAGAAGCCCAAGCAAGACGCGCCCCGAAGAGTGTCTTGCCACATGTCAACACTGGGTCTGACTGAGCGCCTCCAGGAGAGAGGCCCAAGCAAGACGCGCCCCGACGAGCGTCTTGCCACGTGTCAACACTGGGTCTGACTGAGCGCCTCCAGGAGAGAGGCCCAAGCAAGATGCACCCCGAGGAGCTTCTTGCCACGTGTCACCACTGGGTCTGACTGAGCGCCTCCAGGAGAGAGGCCCAAGCAAGACGCGCCCCGAGGAGCGTCTTGCCACGTGTCACCACTGGGTCTGATTGAGCGCCTCCAGGAGAGAGGCCTCAGAAAGACCGGTCAGGCCTGCAGTGTACACATCAGAGACATGATGTTCTTTCACAGAACTGAGGTTGTTCATTACTAAATGACTTTTACAGCAATATTGTTATTATACTAATCAACAGGTTGATCATAATAATGTGTATTAAACCCACAACCTAGCACTGAGGACAGAGGGACTTTATTTAAATTAGTACTTAATTGAAACGATACATAATGATACATAAGAGCCATGTCATACATTCAGCCTAGGAATAGTAGCATTGTGCACTATTAAAAATATACACATCAATTGCTCGAATCCCATTGTTGCAAAGTAAAACTCTAATAAAACTCTAGTCTGACATCAACAGAGAAGACTTAGTGTATGTACTACAAATACAGCATTAGGATTTCGAGTGGACCATGCACCTTGTGAACCATCAGAGGCTTATGACGCAACATATCTTCCAGTTGCTATTAGACAAGTTATAATTCTCGACCATTTTTCGGAACTGGTTTCTTGGGTCCGTGAGTAAATGCCAAATGAGATGATAGCCCTTAAGTAAGTTCCTGGCGATCCCATGTCACGCTTTTGCCCATACGCCGGTGAACGCTGAGACGGAACTCGATGAGAGCGATGTATTTTTTAAGTGCTCCGAATGTACTTCTAACAACCGTGCGATTCACTTCGTGAGTAAACCGCAGCTGCAGCTGATTGAAACAGTCGAGCCAACTTTCTACATCACAATATGCGTTTTGTAGTTAGTCGAGATACCTTTTGTGTGGCGCATGCACAAGTCGTTAGCATCCAGCTCCCAGCTTAAAGAGTCCTGTATTGACACAGACGTAAATACATCTCGATGTCATGCAACACACAAAGTCTGTCGCATACAGGTGGGTTAACACATGTACGATACCTTTTGTGTGGCGCATGCACGGGTCGTTAGCGTCCAGCTCCCAGCTTATAGAGTCCTGTATTGACACAGACGTCAATACATCTCGATGTCATGCAACACTCAAAGTCTGTCTCATACAGGTGGGTTAACACACATGTACGATGTGTGCGATGGCGCGCCCGTTTACAATGGGACACGACGATGATCATTGTTAACCAAACTCTTGTTTCTCACGACAGGTGGTAGCGTTGTCTCCTGCACCTGGTCTTCGTGCACAGAGGGTGTTGTAATGTGCTCGTCATAGTCGCGATCGTTGTCACTCGAATCCGTTGTTCTCATGACAGGTGGTAGCGTTGTCTCCTGCATGTTGTCTTCTCGTGCGGCAAGCGTTGTGCTGTGCTCGTTATAATGGTTGTCTTCGTACAAAGGGGGTGTTGAATACTCCTTCGCGAGTAGTCTAGGAGGTGGTGTGATGGGACGTATCTCAGAGGCATTATGTGAGCGTACCACCATGGCCTGACCAACTGCGACTACTGAGAGTACACCCAGTACAGACAGCGAGATCATTTTTTTTTCTTGGGTGTTGTACGTGTGGGTACAGCCGCTTTAATGGCAGCAAAAGCAAGTGGGCAAATGTATTTATAGGTCACTAGCAGAAACTAAGGCACGTGGTCAGAGTGTAATCGTAACCACCTAAAGTAGCTCTTGTCATAATTTAATATACATAGAAATCAGAAACGGGCATGTCAGGATAGACATCACGAGTGATAATGCGGCCAGTATCTGTGTGCGCTTGAGAGCACCTTGTTGTTCTACTGTGGTGCCCACGCCGCCGGGTCTGCAAATGTCATCGACCTTCTTTATATACGCATACGCTAAAGACCGTATATTCTCTATGGATTTGAACACGTCCTTTGTTTCGCGTAACGCTTGAGCTGTCTCGAGCGCATTGTTGTGAGTGTACGCCAGTGTTTCGCGTGCACCGAGGTCCGAAAGGGCGTGCGCTACAACTATTAACCTTGGTTTGGGAGTGTGGTGAAACGCTCGCTCCGCTGTAATGGGCGGATGGAATGTTATCAGCTGGTACGTTTCGTTAGTCGGGTCGTAACACACCGGTCCGTGACACGGACCGTCACATTGTATGGGGCACAGTACGGACAACACGCCGCCGACCGTGACTTCGCACTCGACCGCGGTGGTGATGTCGATTTGCAAAGGATCACATACGCCTCTCCAGTCGCAGTGAGGCACATTGTAGTCGACGCGACCGTCGGTCACCATAGCTTTCGTCAGCCAACACACTCGATTGCCCTTCGAAACATCGGCGATCAACGTGAGCGTAAAGGTCGCCGTCGCTTTACTGTACGCCAGGATATCCGTGTGTGAGTGCACGCTCGACGTGGATTGACAACGGGTCATGTCAGACCTGATCAGACCTTCCGAACACATGACCATTAGTTGTTGTGCGGCCGAGAGTATCGCGATCATACCGTTGAGATGTGTAGAAAGCGTGCACACGCCAGCCTTCCACGTTTCCAAAGTTTCCAGCAGTCTAGAGGGACTTGTCTTAGCGCGCACGGCTGTGCTGAATTTGCGTTGGGTAGACACAACGGCTTCGACCTCGCTTAGGATCTGTGGGCTCATGTACTCGTGGTAGGCCAAGACGTGTATAGTCGAGCGCGGTGACGCCCCGAACACTTGACCCGGTTTTGTTGTGGCGATATGCGTGTCCAGTAATGCGGCAAAGTCCGCGTGTCTAGTGTGTATTGATTTTACAGCTCGCTCATACCCCAACAGTACGGTCCGTAGAAGTTCGTTCACTTGTTTCCATGCGCTCGTGGAACACAGGACATCGCAACCTCTGTAATACTCAAGTAAAGCGTCACACACCAGCTGCTTTCACGTTGGAAATACGATCGGTAGTAACTTCTTACTCCACTCTATGTTGAACTCGTATAGTATGTATATGGGCGGTTGCGGCGGTTTGCGCATTTTCTATCTACCCTCCGCTAATATGACTCTGTGGTCTGTCTCCTGAGATGGTGCGGTTGGAACTTGCGAGAGTGCACTATCGACGGTCGGCGTTTCCATTTCGTCAACTGTGCCATTTTCAGCCGCTGGCAAACGGCCGTCAACGGTCGATGCGAGACACCAACATAACGTTAGACTGCGACCCTCTCTCCTGTCACTACTCGGTCTGACTGAGCGCCTCAGGGAGAGAGGTCCAAGCAAGACGCGCCTCGAGGAGCGTCTTGCCACATGCCAACACTGGGTCTGACAGAGGGCCTCCAGGAGAGAGGCCCAAGCAAGACGCGCCCCGAGTAGTGTCTTGCCACATGTCACCACTGGGTCTGACTGAGCGCCTCCAGGAGAGAGGCCCAAGCAAGATGCGCCCCGAGGAGCGTCTTGACACATGTCAACACTGGGTCTGACTGAGGGCCTCCATGAGAGAAGCCCAAGCAAGAAGTGCCCCGAGGAGAGTCTTGCCACATGTCACCTCTGGTTCTGACTGAGCGCCTCCAGGAGAGAGGCCCAAGCAAGACGTGCCCCGAGGAGCGTCTTGTCACATGTCCACACTGGGTCTTTCTGAGCGCCTCCAGGAGAGAAGCCCAAGCAAGACGCGCCCCGAGGAGCGTCTTGCCACATGTCAGCACTCGGTCTGACTGAGCGCCTCCAGGAGAGAGGCCCAAGCAAGACGCGCCCCGAGGAGCGTCTTGCCACATGTCAGCACTCGGTCTGACTGAGCGCCTCCAGGAGAGAGGCCAAAGCAAGACGCGCCCCGAGGAGCATCTTGACACATGTCAACAATGGGTCTGACAGAGGGCCTCCATGAGAGAGGCCCAAGCAAGACGCGCCCCGAGGAGTGTCTTGCCACATGTCAACACTGGATCTGACAGAGGGCCTCCAGGAGAGAGGCCCAAGCAAGACGCGCCCCGAGAAGTGTCTTGCCACATGTCACCACTTGGTCTGACTGAGCGCCTCCAGGAGAGAGGCCCAAGCAACACGCGCCCCGAGGAGCGTCAGGCCACATGTCACTACTCAGTCTGACTGAGCGCCTCCAGGAGAGAGGCCAAAGCAAGACGCGCCCCGAGGAGCGTCTTGCCACATGTCAACAATGGTTCTTACTGAGGGCCTCCAGGAGAGAAGCCCAAGCAAGACGCGCCCCGAGGAGCTTCTTGCCACATGTCAGCAATCGGTCTGACTGAGCGCCTCCAGGAGAGAGGCCAAAGCAAGACGCCCCCCGAGGAGCGTCTTGACACATGTCAACACTGGGTCTGACAGAGGGCCTCCATGAGAGAGGCCCAAGCAAGACGCGCCCGGAGGAGTGTCTTGCCAAATGTCAACACTGGGTCTGACTGAGCGCCTCAGGGAGAGAGGTCCAAGCAAGACGCGCCCCGAGGAGCGTCTTGCCACATGTCACTACTCGGTCTGACTGAGCGCCTCAGGGAGAGAGGTCCAAGCAAGACGCGCCTCGAGGAGCGTCTTGCCACATGTCAACACTGGGTCTGACTGAGTGCCTCCATGAGAGAAGCCCCAGCAAGACGCGCCCCGAGGAGCGTCTTGCCACATGTCACTACTCGGTCTGTTTGAGCGCCTCCAGGAGAGAGGCCCAAGCAAGACGTGCCCCGAGGAGCGTCTTGCCACATGTCAACAATGGGTCTGACTGAGGGCCTCCAGGAGAGAAGCCCAAGCAAGACGCGCCCCGAGGAGCGTCTTGCCACATGTCAACACTGGGTCTGACTGAGCGCCTCCAGGAGAGAGGCCCAAGCAAGACACGCCCCGAGGAGCATCTTGACACATGTCAACACTGGGTCTGACTGAGGGCCTCCATGAGAGAAGCCAAAGCAAGACGCCCCCCGAGGAGCGTCTTGACACATGTCAACACTGGGTCTGACAGAGGGCCTCCATGAGAGAGGCCCAAGCAAGACGCGCCCCGAGGAGTGTCTTGCCAAATGACAACACTGGGTCTGACTGAGCGCCTCAGGGAGAGAGGTCCAAGCAAGACGCGCCCCAAGGAGCGTCTTGCCACATGTCACTACTCGGTCTGACTGAGCGCCTCAGGGAGAGAGGTCCAAGCAAGACGCGCCTCGAGGAGCGTCTTGCCACATGTCAACAATGGGTCTGACTGAGTGCCTCCATGGGAGAAGCCCCAGCAAGACGCGCCCCGAGGAGCGTCTTGCCACATGTCACTACTCGGTCTGTTTGAGCGCCTCCAGGAGAGAGGCCCAAGCAAGACGTGCCCCGAGCAGCGTCTTGCCACATGTCAACAATGGGTCTGACTGAGGGCCTCCAGGAGAGAAGCCCAAGCAAGACGCGCCCCGAGGAGCGTCTTGCCACATGTCAACACTGGGTCTGACTGAGCGCCTCCAGGAGAGAGGCCCAAGCAAGATACGCCCCGAGGAGCGTCTTGACACATGTCAACACTGGGTCTGACTGAGGGCCTCTATGAGAGAAGCCCAAGCAAGACGCGCCCCGAGGAGAGTCTTGCCACATGTCAATACTCGGTCTTACAGAGGGCATCCAGGAGAGAGGCCCAAGCAATTCGCACACCGAGGAGCGTCTTGCCACGTGTCACCACTGGGTCTGACTGAGCGCCTCCAGGAGAGAGTCCCAAGCAAGACGCGCCCCGAGGAGCGTCTTGCCACATGTCAACACTGGGTCTGACTGAGCGCCTCCAGGAGAGAGGCCCAAGCAAGACGTGCCCCGAGGAGCGTCCTGCCACATGTCAACACTGGGTCTGACTGAGCGCCTCCAGGAGAGAGGCCCAAGCAAGATGCGCCCCGAGGAGCGTCTTGCCACATGTCAGCACTGGGTCTGACTGAGCGCCTCCAGGAGAGAGGCCCCAGCAAGACGCGCCCCGAGGAACGTCTTGCCTTATGTCAGCACTCGGTCTGACTGAGCGCCTCCAGGAGAGAGGCCCAAGCAAGACGCCCCCCGAGGAGCATCTTGCCACATGTCAACAATGGGTCTGACTGAGGGCCTCCAGGAGAGAGGCCCAAGCAAGATGCGCCCAGAGGAGCGTCTTGCCACATGTCAACACTGGGTCTGACAGAGGGCCTCCAGGAGAGAGGCCCAAGCAAAACGCGCCCCGAGGAGCGTCTTGCCACATGTCACCTCTGGTTCTGACTGAGCGCCTCCAGGAGAGAGGCCCAAGCAAAACGCGCCACGAGGAGCGTCTTGTCACATGTCAACACTGGGTCTGTCTGAGCGCCTCCAGGAGAGAAGCCCAAGCAAGACACGCCCCGAGGAGTGTCTTGCCACATGTCAACAATGGGTCTGACTGAGGGCCTCCAGGAGAGAAGCCCAAGCAAGACGCGCCCCGAGGAGCGTCTTGACACATGTCAACACTGGGTCTGACAGAGTGCCTCCAGGAGAGAGGCCCAAGCAAGACGCACCCCGAGGAGTGTCTTGCCACATGTCACCACTGGGTCTGACTGAGCGCCCCCAGGAGAGAGGCCCAAGCAAGACGCGCCCCGAGGAGCGTCAGGCCACATGTCACTACTCAGTCTGACTGAGCGCCTCCAGGAGAGAGGCCCAAGCAAGACGCGCCCCGAAGAGCGTCTTGCCACATGTCAGCACTGGGTCTGACTGAGCGCCTCCAGGAGAGAGGCCCCAGCAAGACGCGCCCCGAGGAGCGTCTTGCCTTATGTCAGCACTCGGTCTGACTGACCGCCTCCAGGAGAGAGGCCCAAGCAAGACGCGCCCCGAGGAGCGTCTTGCCACATGTCAACAATGGGTCTGACTGAGGGCCTCCAGGAGAGAGGCCCAAGCAAGATGCGCCCGGAGGAGCGTCTTGCCACATGTCAGCACTCGGTCTGAACGAGCGCCTCCAGGAGAGAGGCCAAAGCAAGACGCGCCCCGAGGAGCATCTTGACACATGTCAACACTGGGTCTGACAGAGGGCCTCCATGAGAGAGGCCCAAGCAAGACGCGCCCCGAGGAGTGTCTTGCCACATGTCAACACTGGATCTGACAGAGGGCCTCCAGGAGAGAGGCCCAAGCAAGACGCGCCCCGAGAAGTGTCTTGCCACATGTCACCACTTGGTCTGACTGAGCGCCTCCAGGAGAGAGGCCCAAGCAACACGCGCCCCGAGGAGCGTCAGGCCACATGTCACTACTCAGTCTGACTGAGCGCCTCCAGGAGAGAGGCCCAAGCAAGACGCGCCCCGAGGAGCGTCTTGCCACATGTCAGCACTCGGTCTGACTGAGCGCCTCCAGGAGAGAGGCCAAAGCAAGACGCGCCCCGAGGAGCGTCTTGCCACATGTCAACAATGGTTCTTACTGAGGGCCTCCAGGAGAGAAGCCCAAGCAAGACGCGCCCCGAGGAGCTTCTTGCCACATGTCAGCAATCGGTCTGACTGAGCGCCTCCAGGAGAGAGGCCAAAGCAAGACGCCCCCCGAGGAGCGTCTTGACACATGTCAACACTGGGTCTGACAGAGGGCCTCCATGAGAGAGGCCCAAGCAAGACGCGCCCGGAGGAGTGTCTTGCCAAATGTCAACACTGGGTCTGACTGAGCGCCTCAGGGAGAGAGGTCCAAGCAAGACGCGCCCCGAGGAGCGTCTTGCCACATGTCACTACTCGGTCTGACTGAGCGCCTCAGGGAGAGAGGTCCAAGCAAGATGCGCCCCGAGGAGCGTCTTGCCACATGTCAGCACTGGGTCTCACTGAGCGCCTCCATGAGAGAAGCCCCAGCAAGACGCTCCCCGAGGAGCGTCTTGCCACATGTCACTACTCGGTCTGTTTGAGCGCCTCCAGGAGAGAGGCCCAAGCAAGACGTGCCCCGAGGAGCGTCTTGCCACATGTCAACAATGGGTCTGACTGAGGGCCTCCAGGAGAGAAGCCCAAGCAAGACGCGCCCCGAGGAGCGTCTTGCCACATGTCAACACTGGGTCTGACTGAGCGCCTCCAGGAGAGAGGCCCAAGCAAGACACGCCCCGAGGAGCGTCTTGACACATGTCAACACTGGGTCTGACTGAGGGCCTCCATGAGAGAAGCCAAAGCAAGACGCCCCCCGAGGAGCGTCTTGACACATGTCAACACTGGGTCTGACAGAGGGCCTCCATGAGAGAGGCCCAAGCAAGACGCGCCCCGAGGAGTGTCTTGCCAAATGACAACACTGGGTCTGACTGAGCGCCTCAGGGAGAGAGGTCCAAGCAAGACGCGCCCCGAGGAGCGTCTTGCCACATGTCACTACTCGGTCTGACTGAGCGCCTCAGGGAGAGAGGTCCAAGCAAGACGCGCCTCGAGGAGCGTCTTGCCACATGTCAACACTGGGTCTGACTGAGTGCCTCCATGGGAGAAGCCCCAGCAAGACGCGCCCCGAGGAGCGTCTTGCCACATGTCACTACTCGGTCTGTTTGAGCGCCTCCAGGAGAGAGGCCCAAGCAAGACGTGCCCCGAGCAGCGTCTTGCCACATGTCAACAATGGGTCTGACTGAGGGCCTCCAGGAGAGAAGCCCAAGCAAGACGCGCCCCGAGGAGCGTCTTGCCACATGTCAACACTGGGTCTGACTGAGCGCCTCCAGGAGAGAGGCCCAAGCAAGACACGCCCCGAGGAGCGTCTTGACACATGTCAACACTGGGTCTGACTGAGGGCCTCCATGAGAGAAGCCCAAGCAAGACGCGCCCCGAGGAGAGTCTTGCCACATGTCAATACTCGGTCTTACAGAGGGCATCCAGGAGAGAGGCCCAAGCAATACGCACACCGAGGAGCGTCTTGCCACGTGTCACCACTGGGTCTGACTGAGCGCCTCCAGGAGAGAGTCCCAAGCAAGACGCGCCCCGAGGAGCGTCTTGCCACATGTCAACACAGGGTCTGACTGAGCGCCTCCAGGAGAGAGGCCCAAGCAAGACGTGCCCCGAGGAGCGTCCTGCCACATGTCAACACTGGGTCTGACTGAGCGCCTCCAGGAGAGAGGCCCAAGCAAGATGCGCCCCGAGGAGCGTCTTGCCACATGTCAGCACTGGGTCTGACTGAGCGCCTCCAGGAGAGAGGCTCCAGCAAGACGCGCCCCGAGGAGCGTCTTGCCTTATGTCAGCACTCGGTCTGACTGAGCGCCTCCAGGAGAGAGGCCCAAGCAAGACGCCCCCCGAGGAGCATCTTGCCACATGTCAACAATGGGTCTGACTGAGGGCCTCCAGGAGAGAGGCCCAAGCAAGATGCGCCCAGAGGAGCGTCTTGCCACATGTCAACACTGGGTCTGACAGAGGGCCTCCAGGAGAGAGGCCCAAGCAAAACGCGCCCCGAGGAGCGTCTTGCCACATGTCACCTCTGGTTCTGACTGAGCGCCTCCAGGAGAGAGGCCCAAGCAAAACGCGCCACGAGGAGCGTCTTGTCACATGTCAACACTGGGTCTGTCTGAGCGCCTCCAGGAGAGAAGCCCAAGCAAGACGCGCCCCGAGGAGTGTCTTGCCACATGTCAACAATGGGTCTGACTGAGGGCCTCCAGGAGAGAAGCCCAAGCAAGACGCGCCCCGAGGAGCGTCTTGACACATGTCAACACTGGGTCTGACAGAGTGCCTCCAGGAGAGAGGCCCAAGCAAGACGCACCCCGAGGAGTGTCTTGCCACATGTCACCACTGGGTCTGACTGAGCGCCCCCAGGAGAGAGGCCCAAGCAAGACGCACCCCGAGGAGCGTCAGGCCACATGTCACTACTCAGTCTGACTGAGCGCCTCCAGGAGAGAGGCCCAAGCAAGACGCGCCCCGAAGAGCGTCTTGCCACATGTCAGCACTGGGTCTGACTGAGCGCCTCCAGGAGAGAGGCCCCAGCAAGACGCGCCCCGAGGAGCGTCTTGCCTTATGTCAGCACTCGGTCTGACTGACCGCCTCCATGAGAGAGGCCCAAGCAAGACGCGCCCCGAGGAGCGTCTTGCCACATGTCAACAATGGGTCTGACTGAGGGCCTCCAGGAGAGAGGCCCAAGCAAGATGCGCCCGGAGGAGCGTCTTGCCACATGTGAACACTGGGTCTGACAGAGGGCCTCCAGGAGAGAGGCCCAAGCAAGACGCGCCCCGAGGAGCGTCTTGCCACATGTCACCTCTGGTTCTGACTGAGAGCCTCCAGGAGAGAGGCCCAAGCAAGACGTGCCCCGAGGAGCGTCTTGTCACATGTCCACACTGGGTCTTTCTGAGCGCCTCCAGGAGAGAAGCCCAAGCAAGACGCACCCCAAGGAGCGTCTTGCCACATGTCAGCACTCGGTCTGACTGAGCGCCTCCAGGAGAGAGGCCCAAGCAAGACGCGCCCCGAGGAGCGTCTTGCCACATGTCAACAATGGGTCTGACTGAGGGCCTCCAGGAGAGAAGCCCATGCAACTCGCGGCCCGAGGAGCGGCTTGCCACATGTCAGCACTCGGTCTGACTGAGCGCCTCCAGGAGAGAGGCCAAAGCAAGACGCGCCCCGAGGAGCATCTTGACACATGTCAACACTGGGTCTGACAGAGGGCCTCCATGAGAGAGGCCCAAGCAAGACGCGGCCCGAGGAGTGTCTTGCCACATGTCAACACTGGGTCTGAATGAGGGCCTCCAGGAGAGAGGCCCAAGCAAGACGCGCCCCGAGAAGTGTCTTGCCACATGTCACCACTTGGTCTGACTGAGCACCTCCAGGAGAGAGGCTCAAGCAACACGCGCCCCGAGGAGCGTCAGGCCACATGTCACTACTCAGTCTGACTGAGCGCCTCCAGGAGAGAGGCCCAAGCAAGACGCGCCCCGAGGAGCGTCTTGCCACATGTCACCACTTGGTCTGACTGAGCGCCTCCAGGAGAGAGGCCCAAGCAACACGCGCCCCGAAGAGCGTCAGGCCACATGTCACTACTCAGTCTGACTGAGCGCCTCCAGGAGAGAGGCCCAAGCAACACGCGCCCCGAGGAGCGTCAGGCCACGTGTGAACACTGGGTCTGATTGAGGGCCTTCTGGAGAGAGGCCCAAGCAAGACGCGCCCCGAGGAGCGTCTTGCCACATGTCAACAATGGTTCTTACTGAGGGCCTCCAGGAGAGAAGCCCAAGCAAGACGTGCCCCGAGGAGCTTCTTGCCACATGTCAGCACTCGGTCTGACTGAGCGCCTCCAGGAGAGAGGCCAAAGCAAGACGCCCCCCGAGGAGCGTCTTGACATATGTCAACACTGGGTCTGACAGAGGGCCTCCATGAGAGAGGCCCAAGCAAGACGCGCCCCGAGGAGCGTCTTGCCACATGTCACTACTCGGTCTGACTGAGCGCCTCAGGGAGAGAGGTCCAAGCAAGACGCTCCTCGAGGAGCGTCTTGCCACATGTCAACACTGGGTCTGACTGAGTGCCTCCATGAGAGAAGCCCCAGCAAGACGCGCCCCGAGGAGCGTCTTGCCACATGTCACTACTCGGTCTGTTTGAGCGCCTCCAGGAGAGAGGCCCAAGCAAGACGTGCCCCGAGGAGCGTCTTGCCACATGTCAACAATGGGTCTGACTGAGGGCCTCCAGGAGAGAAGCCCAAGCAAGACGCGCCCCGAGGAGCGTCTTGCCACATGTCAACACTGGGTCTGACTGAGCGCCTCCAGGAGAGAGGCCCAAGCAAGACACGCCCCGAGGAGCGTCTTGACACATGTCAACACTGGGTCTGACTGAGTGCCTCCATGAGAGAAGCCCAAGCAAGACGCGCCCCGAGGAGAGTCTTGCCACATGTCAATACTCGGTCTGACAGAGGGCATCCAGGAGAGAGGCCCAAGCAATACGCGCCCCGAGGAGCGTCTTGCCACATGTCACCACTGGGTCTGACTGAGCGCCTCCAGGAGAGAGGCCCAACCAAGACGCGCCCTGAGGAGCGTCTTGCCACATGCCAACACTGGGTCTGACAGAGGGCCTCCAGGAGAGAGGCCCAAGCAAGACGCGCCCCGAGTAGTGTCTTGCCACATGTCACCACTGGGTCTGACTGAGCGCCTCCAGGAGAGAGGCCCAAGCAAGATGCGCCCCGAGGAGCGTCTTGTCACATGTCAACACTGGGTCTTTCTGAGCGCCTCCAGGAGAGAAGCCCAAGCAAGACGCGCCCCGAGGAGCGTCTTTCCACATGTCAGCACTCGGTCTGACTGAGCGCCTCCAGGAGAGAGGCCCAAGCAAGACGCGCCCAAAGGAGCGTCTTGCAACATGTCAACAATGTGTCTGACTGAGGGCCTCCAGGAGAGAAGCCCAAGCAACACCCGGCCGAGGAGCGTCTTCACACATGTCAGCACTCGGTCTGACTGAGCGCCTCCAGGAGAGAGGCCAAAGCAAGACGCGCCCCGAGGAGCGTCTTGCCACATGTCAACAATGGGTATGACTGAGGGCCTCCAGGAGAGAAGCCCAAGCAAGACACGCCCCGTGGAGCGTCTTGACACATGTCAACACTGGGTCTGACCGAGGGCCTCCAGAAGAGAGGCCCAAGCAAGACCCGCCCCGAGGAGTGTCTTGCCACATGTCACCACTTGGTCTGACTGAGCGCCTCCAGGAGAGAGGCCCAAGCAAGACGCGCCCCGAGGAGCGTCTTGCCACATGTCAACAATGGGTCTGACTAAGGGCCTCCAGGAGAGAAGCCCATGCAACTCGCGGCCCGAGGAGCGGCTTGCCACATGTCAGCACTCGGTCTGACTGAGCGCCTCCAGGAGAGAGGCCAAAGCAAGACGCGCCCCGAGGAGCGTCTTGCCACATGTCAACAATGGGTCTGACTGAGTGCCTCCATGGGAGAAGCCCCAGCAAGACGCGCCCCGAGGAGCGTCTTGCCACATGTCACTACTCGGTCTGTTTGAGCGCCTCCAGGAGAGAGGCCCAAGCAAGACGTGCCCCGAGCAGCATCTTGCCACATGTCAACAATGGGTCTGACTGAGGGCCTCCAGGAGAGAAGCCCAAGCAAGACGCGCCCCGAGGAGCGTCTTGCCACATGTCAACACTGGGTCTGACTGAGCGCCTCCAGGAGAGAGGCCCAAGCAAGACACGCCCCGAGGAGCGTCTTGACAAATGTCAACACTGGGTCTGACTGAGGGCCTCCATGAGAGAAGCCCAAGCAAGACGCGCCCCGAGGAGAGTCTTGCCACATGTCAATACTCGGTCTTACAGAGGGCATCCAGGAGAGAGGCCCAAGCAATACGCACCCCGAGGAGCGTCTTGCCACGTGTCACCACTGGGTCTGACTGAGCGCCTCCAGGAGAGAGTCCCAAGCAAGACGCGCCCCGAGGAGCGTCTTGCCACATGTCAACACTGGGTCTGACTGAGCGCCTCCAGGAGAGAGGCCCAAGCAAGACGTGCCCCGAGGAGCGTCCTGCCACATGTCAGCACTGGGTCTGACTGAGCGCCTCCAGGAGAGAGGCCCCAGCAAGACGCGCCCCGAGGAGCGTCTTGCCTTATGTCAGCACTCGGTCTGACTGAGCGCCTCCAGGAGAGAGGCCCAAGCAAGACGCCCCCCGAGGAGCATCTTACCACATGTCAACAATAGGTCTGACTGAGGGCCTCCAGGAGAGAGGCCCAAGCAAGATGCGCCCAGAGGAGCGTCTTGCCACATGTCAACACTGGGTCTGACAGAGGGCCTCCAGGAGAGAGGCCCAAGCAAAACGCGCCCCGAGGAGCGTCTTGCCACATGTCACCTCTGGTTCTGACTGAGCGCCTCCAGGAGAGAGGCCCAAGCAAAACGCGCCACGAGGAGCGTCTTGTCACATGTCAACACTGGGTCTGTCTGAGCGCCTCCAGGAGAGAAGCCCAAGCAAGACGCGCCCCGAGAAGTGTCTTGCCACATGTCAACAATGGGTCTGACTGAGGGCCTCCAGGAGAGAAGCCCAAGCAAGACGCGCCCCGAGGAGCGTCTTGACACATGTCAACACTGGGTCTGACAGAGTGCCTCCAGGAGAGAGGCCCAAGCAAGACGCACCCCGAGGAGTGTCTTGCCACATGTCACCACTGGGTCTGACTGAGCGCCCCCAGGAGAGAGGCCCAAGCAAGACGCGCCCCGAGGAGCGTCAGGCCACATGTCACTACTCAGTCTGACTGAGCGCCTCCAGGAGAGAGGCCCAAGCAAGACGCGCCCCGAAGAGCGTCTTGCCACATGTCAGCACTGGGTCTGACTGAGCGCCTCCAGGAGAGAGGCCCCAGCAAGACGCGCCCCGAGGAGCGTCTTGCCTTATGTCAGCACTCGGTCTGACTGACCGCCTCCAGGAGAGAGGCCCAAGCAAGACGCGCCCCGAGGAGCGTCTTGCATCATGTCAACAATGGGTCTGACTGAGGGCCTCCAGGAGAGAGGCCCAAGCAAGATGCGCCCGGAGGAGCGTCTTGCCACATGTGAACACTGGGTCTGACAGAGGGCCTCCAGGAGAGAGGCCCAAGCAAGACGCGCCCCGAGGAGCGTCTTGCCACGTGTCAACACTGGGTCTGACTGAGTTCCTCCAGGAGAGAGGCCCAAGCAAGATGCACCCCGAGGAGCGTCTTGCCACGTGTCACCACTGGGTCTGACTGAGCGCCTCCAGGAGAGAGGCCCAAGCAAGACGCGCCCCGAGGAGCGTCTTGCCACGTGTCACCACTGGGTCTGATTGAGCGCCTCCAGGAGAGAGGCCCCAGCAAGACCGGTCAGGCCTTTAGTGTACACATCAGAGACATGATGTTCTTTCACAGAACTGAGGTTGTTCATTACTAAATGACTTTTACAGGAATATTGTTATCATACTATTCAACAGGTTGATCATAATAATGTGTATTAAACCCACAACCTAGCACTGAGGACAGAAGGACTTTATTTAAATTTGTACTTAATGGAAACGATACATAATGATACATAAGAGCCATGTCATACATTCAGCCTAGGTATAGTAGCATTGTGCACTATTAAAAATATACACATCAATTGCTCGAATCCCATTGTTGCAAAGTAAAACTCTAATTAAAACTCTAGTCTGACATCAACAGAGAAGACTTAGTGTATGTACTACAAATACAGCATTAGGATTTCGAGTGGACCGTGCACCTTGTGAACCATCAGAGGCTTATGACGCATCATATCTTCCAGTTGCTATTAGACAAGTTATAATTCTCGACCATTTTTCGGAACTGGTTTCTTGGGTCCGTGAGTAAATGCCAAATGAGATGATAGTCCTTAAGTAAGTTCCTGGCAATCCCATGTCACGCTCTTGCCCATCAGCCGGTGAACGCTGAGACGGAACTCGATGAGAGCGATGTATTTTTTAAGTGCTCCGAATGTACTTCTAACAAGCGTGCAATTCACTTCGTGAGTAAACCGCAGCTGCAGCTGATTCAAACAGTCGAGCCAACTTTCTACATCACAATATGCGTTTTGTAGTTAGTCGAGTTACCTTTTGTGTGGCGCATGCACGGGTCGTTAGCGTCCAGCTCCCAGCTTAGAGAGTCCTGTATTGACACAGACGTCAATACATGTCGATGTCATGCAACACACAAAGTCTGTCGCATACAGGTGGGTTAACACATATAAGATACCTTTTGTGTGGCGCATGTACGGGTCGTTAGCGTCCAGCTCCCGGCTTATAGAGAGTCCTGTATTGACACAGACGTCAATACATCTCGATGTCATGCAACACACAAAGTCTGTCGCATACAGGTGGGTTAACACACATGTACGATGTGTGCGATGGCGCGCCCGTTTACAATGGGACACGACGATGATCATTGTTAACCAAACTCTTGTTTCTCACGACAGGTGGTAGCGTTGTCTCCTGCACCTGGTCTTCGTGCACAGAGGGTGCTGTAATGTGCTCGTCATAGTCGCGATCGTTGTCAATCGAATCCGTTGTTCTCACGACAGGTGGTAGCGTTGTCTCCTGCATGTTGTCTTCGCGTGCGGCAAGCGTTGTGCTAAGCTCGTTATAATGGTTGTCTTCGTACAAAGGGGGTGTTGAATACTCCTTCGCGAGTAGTCTATGAGGTGGTGAGATGGGACGTATCTCAGAGGCGTTATGTGAGCGTACCACCATGGCCTGAGCAACTGCGACTACTGAGAGTACACCCAGTACAGACAGCGAGATCATTTTTTTTCTTGGGTGTTGTACGTGTGGGTACAGCCGCTTTAATGGCAGTGGGAGCAAGTGGGCAAATGTATTTATAGGTCACTAGCAGAAACTAAGGCACGTGGTCAGAGTGTAATCGTAACCACCGTAGCTCTTGTCATAATTTAATATACATAGAAATCAGAAACGGGCATGTCAGGATAGACATCGCGAGTGATAATGCGGCCAGTATCTGTGTGCGCTTGAGAGCACCTTGTTGTTCTACTGTGGTGCCCATGCCGCCGGGTCTGCAAATGTCATCGACCTTCTTTATTTACGCATACGCTAAAGACCGTATATTCTCTATGGATTTGAACACGTCCTTTGTTTTGCGTAACGCTTGAGCTGTCTCGAGCGTGATGTTGTGAGTGTACGCCAGTGTTTCGCGTGCACCGATGTCCGAAAGGGCGTGCGCTACAACTATTAACCTTGGTTTGGGAGTGTGGCGAAACGCTCGCTCCGCTGTAATGGGCGGATGCAATGTTATCACCTGGTATGTGTCGTTAGTCGGGTCGTAACACACCGGTCCGTCACACGGACCGTCACATTTTATGGGGCACAGTAAGGACAACACGCCGCCGACCGTGACTTCGCACTCGACCGCGGTGGTGTTGTCGATTTGCAAAGGATCACATACGCCTCTCCAGTCGCAATGAGGCACATTGTAGTCTACGCGACCGTCGGTCACCATAGCTTTCGTCAGCCAACACACTCGATTGCCCTTCGAAACATCGGCGATCAACGTGAGCGTAGAGGTCGCCGTCGCTTTACTGTACGCCAGGATATCCGTGTGTGAGTGCACGCTCGACGTCGATTGACAACCGGTCATGTCAGACCTGATCAGACCTTCCGAACACATGACCATTAGTTGTTGTGCGGCCGAGAGTATCGCGATCATACCGTTGAGATGTGTAGAAAGCGCGTACACGCCAGCCTTCCACGTTTCTAAAGTTTCCCGCAGTCTAGAGGGACTTGTCTTAGCGCGCACGGCTGTGCTGAATTTGCGTTGGGTAGACACAACGGCTTCGACCTCGCTTAGGATCTGTGGGCTCATGTACTCGTGGTAGGCCAAGACGTGTATAGTCGAGCGCGGTGACGCCCCGAACACTTGACCCGGTTTTGTTGTGGCGATATGCGTGTCCAGTAAAGCGGCAAAGTCTCCGTGTATTGATTTTACAGCTCGCTCATACCCCAACAGTACGGTCCGTAGAAGTTCGTTCACTTGTTTCCATGCACTCGTGGAACACAGGACATCGCAACCTCTGTGATACTCTAGTAAAGTGTCACACACCAGCTGCTTGCACGTTGGAAATACAATCGGTAGTAACTTCTTACTCCACTCTATGTTGAACTCGTATAGTATGTATATGGGCGGTTGCGGCGGTTTGCGCATTTTCTATCTACCCTCCGCTAATATGACTCTGTGGTCTGTCTCCTGAGATGGTGCGGTTGGAACTTGCGAGAGTGCACTATCGACGGTCGGCGTTTCCATTTCGTCAACTGTGCCATTTTCAGCCGCTTGCAAACGGCCGTCGACGGTCGATGCGAGACACCAACATAACGTTAGACCGCGACCCTCATGCCAGTTTTCTGTAGTACTGGTTGTAGTTTCTGGTTCACACTCGATACGCCATTAAGATCACAATTACGTTGATTAATAAATCCAGTGTTGTAGCGACTACAGCCAGCCCCGTCGCGCAACTCGTGTCGGTGTTATCTCTCGATACTTTCATTCGTATCCGAGCGTATGCAGAATCTACGGATCTGGTGAAGTTGCTTGTCACTAGCTTGCGCACGTTTGATATGGCACTTTGCGCGAGACTCACACAACCTGCAGTGGCGACCGTCGCGTCAGTGCAAAGTTTTTCCGATATATCGCTCGCAACATCGTTTGTCATTTGCTGTACACTATGCACACTGGCCGCGAGGTCGCGGAGAGGGTCTTCGTTACGAGCTACTCTGGTAGCGCCGTGGTTGATGAGGACGATCATCTTTAGCAATAGTTCATCTCGAAGCGCAACGATGGTGATGGCGACGGGTTGGCCGGTTCCGCCTTCAGGCCACTCGGTTGCCGCTAGATTGCCCAATGCCACACACGCAGACGAACCCTGTACACACTCAATGCCCCATGTGCGATCGTTGATTTCTGCTAGTACGTTTGCTAGTTCTACGTGCTTCCACGGATCGGGCGTGGGCACGCGCTTGTTTTTAGAGGCGTTTTCGCGCAGCCTCTACCCTGCACGACCGCTCGTGGCCGCACTAGCTATATTTATCTTTATTTGTTTCACACACACACACACACACACACACACACACACACACACACACACACACACACACACACACACACACACACAGGCCCTTGCGTGCAAACCCCGGTCAGGCCTGCAGTGCACACATCAGAGACATGATGTTCTTTCACAGAACTGAGGTTGTTCATTACTAAATGACTTTTACAGGAATATTGTTATTATACTATTCAACAGGTTGATCATAATAATGTGTATTAAACCCACAACCTAGCACTGAGGACAGAGGGACTTTATTTAAATTAGTACTTAATGGAAACGATACATAATGATACATAAGAGCCATGTCATACATTCAGCCTAGGAATAGTAGCATTGTGCACTATTAAAAATATACACATCAATTGCTCGAATCCCATTGTTGCAAAGTAAAACTCTAATAAAACTCTAGTCTGACATCAACAGAGAAGACTTAGTGTATGTACTACAAATACAGCATTAGAATTTTGAGTGGACCGTGCACCTTGTGAACCATCAGAGGCTTATGACACAACATATCTTCCAGTTGCTATTAGACAAGTTATAATTCTCGACCATTTTTCGGAACTGGTTTCTTGGGTCCGTGAGTAAATGCCAAATGAGATGATAGTCCTTAAGTAAGTTCCTGGCGATCCAATGTCACGCTCTTGCCCATCAGCCGGTGAACACTGAGACGGAACTCGATGAGAGCGATGTATTTTTTAAGTGCTCCGAATTTACTTCTAACAAGCGTGCGATTCACTTCGTGAGTAAACCGCAGCTGCAGCTAAATCAAACAGTCGAGCCAACTTTCTACATCACAATATGCGTTTTGTAGTTAGTCGAGTTACCTTTTGTGTGGCGCAAGCACGGGTCGTTAGAGTCCAGCTCCCAGCTTATAGAGTCCTGTATTGACACAGACGTCAATACATCTCGATGTCATGCAACACACAAAGTCTGTCGCATACAGGTGGATTAACACATGTACGATACCTTTTGTGTGGCGCATGCACGGGTCGTTATCGTCCAGCTCCCGGCTTATAGAGAGTCCTGTATTGACACAGACGTCAATACATCTCGATGTCATGCAACACACAAAGTCTGTCGCATACAGGTGGGTTAACACACATGTACGATGTGTGCGATGGCGCGTCCGTTTACAATGGGACACGACGATGATCATTGTTAACCAAACTCTTGTTTCTCACGACAGGTGGTAGCGTTGTCTCCTGCACCTGGTCTTCGTGCACAGAGGGTGTTGTAATGTGCTCGTCATAGTCGCGATCGTTGTCACTCGAATCCGTTGTTCTCACGACAGGTGGTAGCGTTGTCTCCTGCATGTTGTCTTCGCGTGCGGCAAGCGTTGTGCTGTGCTCGTTATAATGGTTGTCTTCGTACAAAGGGGGTGTTGAATACTCCTTCGCGAGTAGTGTAGGAGGTGGTGTGATGGGACGTATCTCAGAGGCGTTATGTGAGCGTACCACCATGGCCTGAGCAACTGCGACTACTGAGAGTACACCCAGTATAGACAGCGAGATCATTTTTTTTCTTGGGTGTTGTACGTGTGGGTACAGCCGCTTTAATGGCAGTGAGAGCAAGTGGGCAAATGTATTTATAGGTCACTAGCAGAAACTAAGGCAGGTGGTCAGAGTGTAATCGTAACCACCTAAAGTAGCTCTTGTCATAATTTAATATACATAGAAATCAGAAACGGGTATGTCAGGATAGACATCGCGAGTGATAATGCGGCCAGTATCTGTGTACGCTTGAGAGCACCTTGTTGTTCTACTGTGGTGCCCACGCTGCCGGGTCTGTAAATGTCATCGACCTTCTTTATATACGCATACGCTAAAGACCGTATATTCTCTATGGATTTGAACACGTCCTTTGTTTCGCGTAACGCTTGAGCTGTCTCGAGCGTGATGTTGTGAGCGTACACCAGTGTTTCGCGTGCACCGAGGTCCGAAAGGGCGTTCGCTACAACTATTAACCTTGGTTTGGGAGTGTGGCGAAACGCTCGCTCCGCTGTAATGGGCAGATGCAATGTTATCACCTGGTACGTTTCGTTAGTCGGGTCGTAACACACCGGTCCGTCACACGGACCGTCACATTGTATGGGGCACAGTAAGGACAACACGCCGCCGACCGTGACTTCGCACTCGACCGTGGTGGTGTTGTCGATTTGCAAAGGATCACATACGCCTCTCCAGTCGCAATGAGGCACATTGTAGTCGACGCGACCGTCGGTCACCATAGCTTTCGTCAGCCAACACACTCGATTGCCCTTCGAAACATCGGCGATCAACGTGAGCATAGAGGTTGCTGTCGCTTTACTGTACGCCAGGATATCCGTGTGTGAGTGCACGCTCGACGTCGATTGACAACCGGTCATGTCAGACCTGATCAGACCTTCCGAACACATGACCATTAGTTGTTGTGCGGCCGAGAGTATCGCGATCATGCCGTTGAGATGTGTAGAAAGCGCGTACACGCCAGCCTTCCACGTTTCCAAAGTTTCCAGCAGTCTAGAGGGACTTGTCTTAGCGCGCACGGCTGTGCTGAATTTGCGTTGGGTAGACACAACGGCTTCGACCTCGCTTAGGATCTTGTGGGCTCATGTACTCGTGGTAGGCAGAGACGTGTATAGTCGAGCGCGGTGACGCCCCGAACACTTGACCCAGTTTTGTTGTTGCGATATGCGTGTCCAGTAACGCGGCAAAGTCCACGTGTCTAGAGTGTATTGATTTTACAGCTCGCTCATACCCCAATAGTACGGTCGGTAGAAGTTCGTTCACTTGTTTCCATGCGCTCGTGGAACACAGGACATCGCAACCTCTGTGATACTCAAGTAAAGCGTCACACACCAGCTGCTTGCACGTTGGAAATACAATCGGTAGTAACTTCTTACTCCACTCTATGTTGAACTCGTATAGTATGTATATGGGCGGTTGCGGCGGTTTGCACATTTTCTATCTACCCTGCGCTAATATGACTCTGTGGTCTGTCTCCTGAGATGGTGCGGTTGGAACTTGCGAGAGTGCGCTATCGACGGTCGGCGTTTCCATTTCGTCAACTGTGCCATTTTCAGCCGCTGGCAAACGGCCGTCGATGGTCGATGCGAGACACCAACATAACGTTAGACCGCGACCCACATGCCAGTTTTCTGTAGAACTGGTTGTAGTTTCTGGTGCACACTCGAAACGCCATTACGATCACAATTACGTTGATTAATAAATCCAGTGCTGTAGCGACTGCAGCCAGCGCCGTCGCGCAACTCGTGTCGGTGTTATCTCTCGATACTTTCATTCGTATCCGAGCATATGCAGAATCTACGGATCTGGTGAAGTTGCTTGTCACTAGCTTGCGCACGTTTGATATGGCACTTTGCGCGAGACTCACACAACCTGCAGTGGCGACTGACGCGTCAGTGCAAAGTTTTTCCGATATAACGCTCGCAACATCGTTTGTCATTTGCTGTACACTGCGCACACTGGCCGCGAGGTCGCGGAGAGGGTCTTCGTTACGAGTTGTGTAATATCCGCTGACTTGCCAATTCAATTCTGGTGGCGCTGACCCAAACGAGAACGCTTTTAAGGCGCATGTCGTGGTAACTCTGGTAGCGCCGTGGTTGACGAAGACGATCATCTTTAGCAATAGTTCATCTCGAAGCGCAACGATGGTGAGGGCGACGGGTGGGCCGGTTCCGCCTTCAGGCCACTCGGTTGCCGCTAGATTGCCCAATGCCACACACGCAGATGAACCCTGTACACACTCAATGACCCGTGTGCGATCGTTGACTTCTGCTAGTACGTTTGGTAGTTCTACGTGCTTCCACGGATCGGGCGTGGGCACGCGCTTGTTTTAGAGGCGTTTTCGCGCAACCTCTACCCTGCACGACCGCTCGTGGCCGCACTAGCTATTTTTATCTTTATTTGTTTCACACACACACACACACACACACACACACACACACACACACACACACACACACACACACACACACACACACACACACACACACACACACACACACTTACACACACACACACACACACACACACACACACACACACACACACACACACACACACACTCACACACACACACACACAGCCCTTGCGTGCAAACCCCGGTCAGGCCTGCAGTGTACACATCAGAGACATGATGTTCTTTCACAGAACTGAGGTTGTTCATTACTAAATGACTTTTACAGGAATATTGTTATTATACTATTCAACAGGTTGATCATAATAATGTGTATTAAACCCACAACCTAGCACTGAGGACAGAGGGACTTTATTTAAATTAGTACTTAATGGAAACGATACATAATGATACATAAGAGCCATGTCATACATTCAGCCTAGGAATAGTAGCATTGTGCACTATTAAAAATATACACATCAATTGCTCGAATCCCATTGTTGCAAAGTAAAACTCTAATAAAACTCTAGTCTGACATCAACAGAGAAGACTTAGTGTATGTACTACAAATACAGCATTAGGATTTCGAGTGGACCGTGCACCTTGTGAACCATCAGAGGCTTATGACGCAACATATCTTCCAGTTGCTATTAGACAAGTTATAATTCTCGACCATTTTTCGGAACTGTTTTCTTGGGTCCGTGAGTAAATGCCAAATGAGATGATAGTCCTTAAGTAAGTTCCTGGCGATCCCGTGTCACGCTCTTGCCCATCAGCCGGTGAACGCTGAGACGGAACTCGATGAGAGCGATGTATTTTTTAAGTGCTCCGAATGTACTTCTAACAAGCGTGCGATTCACTTCGTGAGTAAACCGCAGCTGCAGCTGATTCAAACAGTCGAGCCAACTTTCTACATAACAATATGCGTTTTGTAGTTAGTCGAGTTACCTTTTTTGTGGCGCATGCACGGGTCGTTAGCGTCCAGCTCCCAGCTTAGAGAGTCCTGTATTGACACAGACGTCAGTACATCTCGATGTCATGCAACACACAAAGTCTGTCGCATACAGGTGGGTTAACACATGTACGATACCTTTTGTGTGGCGCATGCACGGGTCGTTAGCGTCCAGCTCCCGGCTTATAGAGAGTCCTGTATTGACACAGACGTCAATACATCTCGATGTCATGCAACACACAAAGTCTGTCGCATACAGGTGGGTTAACACACATGTACGATGTGTGCGATGGCGCGCCCGTTTCAAATGGGACACGACGATGATCATTGTTAACCAAACTCTTGTTTCTCACGACAGGTGGTAGCATTGTCTCCTGCACCTGGTATTCGTGCACAGAGGGTGCTGTAATGTGCTCGTCATAGTCGCGATCGTTGTCACTCGAATCCGTTGTTCTCACGACAGGTGGTAGCGTTGTCTCCTGCATGTTGTCTTCGCGTGCGGCAAGCGTTGTGCTGTGCTCGTTATAATGGTTGTCTTCGTACAAAGGGGGTGTTGAATACTCCTTCGCGAGTAGTCTAGGAGGTGGTGTGATGGGACATATCTCAGAGGCGTTATGTGAGCGTACCACCATGGCCTGAGCAACTGCGACTACTGAGAGTACACCCAGTACAGACAGCGAGATCATTTTTTTTCTTGGGTGTTGTACGTGTGGGTGCAGCCGCTTTAATGGCAGTGGGAGCAAGTGGGCAAATGTATTTATAGGTCACTAGCAGAAACTAAGGCACGTGGTCAGAGTGTAATCGTAACCACCGTAGCTCTTGTCATAATTTAATATACATAGAAATCAGAAACGGGCATGTCAGGATAGACATCGCGAGTGATAATGCGGCCAGTATCTGTGTGCGCTTGAGAGCACCTTGTTGTTCTACTGTGGTGCCCACGCCGCCGGGTCTGCAAATGTCATCGACCTTCTTTATATACGCATACGCTAAAGACCGTATATTCTCTATGGATTTGAACACGTCCTTTGTTTCGCGTAACGCTTGAGCTGTCTCGAGCGTGATGTTGTGAGTGTACGCCAGTGTTTCACGTGCACTGAGGTCCGAAAGGGCGTGCGCTACAACTATTAACCTTGGTTTGGGAGTGTGGCGAAACGCTCGCTCCCGCTGTAATGGGCGGATGCAATGTTATCACCTGGTAGGTTTTGTTAGTCGGGTCGTAACACACCGGTCCGTCACACGGACCGTCACATTGTATGGGGCACAGTAAGGACAACACGCCGCCGACCGTGACTTCGCACTTGACCGCGGTGGTGTTATCGATTTGCAAAGGATCACATACGCCTCTCCAGTCGCAATGAGGCACATTGTAGTCGACGCGACCGTCGGTCACCATAGCTTTCGTCAGCCAACACACTCGATTGCCCTTCGAAACATCGGCGATCAACGTGAGCTTAGAGGTCGCCGTCGCTTTACTGTACGCCAGGATATCCGTGTGTGAGTGCACGCTCGACATCGATTGACAACCGGTCATGTCAGACCTGATCAGACCTTCCGAACACATGACCATTAGTTGTTGTGCGGCCGAGAGTATCGCGATCATACCGTTGAGATGTGTAGAAAGCGCGTACACGCCAACCTTCCACGTTTCCAAAATTTCCAGCAGTCTAGAGGGACTTGTCTTAGCGCGCACGGCTGTGCTGAATTTGCGTTGGGTAGACACAACGGCTTCGACCTCGCTTAGGATCTGTGGGCTCATGTACTCGTGGTAGGCCAAGACGTGTATAGTCGAGCGCGGTGACGCCCCGAACACTTGACCCGGTTTTGTTGTGGCGATATGCGTGTCCAGTAACGCGGCAAAGTCCGCGTGTCTAGCGTGTATTGATTTTACAGCTCGCTCATACCCCAACAGTACGGTCCGTAGAAGTTCGTCCACTTGTTTCCATGCGCTCGTGGAACACTGGACATCGCAACCTCTATGATACTCAAGTAAAGCGTCAAACACCAGCTGCTTGCACGTTGGAAATACAATCGGTATTAACTTCTTACTCCACTCTATGTTGAACTCGTATAGCACACGGTTGCTGCGGTTTGCGCATTTTCTATCTACCCTCCGCTAATATGACTCTGTGGTCTGTCTCCTGAGATGGTGCGGTTGGAACTTGCGAGAGTGCACTATCGACGGTCGGCGTTTCCATTTCATCAACTGCCATTTTCAGCCGCTGGCAAACGGCCGTCGACGGTCGATGCGAGACACCAACATAACGTTAGACCGCGACCCTCATGCCAGTTTTCTGTAGTACTGGTTGTAGTTTCTGGTGCACACTCGAAACGCCATTACGATCACAATTACGTTGATTAATAAATCCAGTGTTGTAGCGACTGCAGCCAGCGCCGTCGCGCAACTTGTGTCGGTGTTATCTCTCGATACTTTCATTCGTATCCGAGCGTATGCAGAATCTACGGATCTGGTGAAGTTGCTTGTCACTAGCTTGCGCACGTTTGATATGGCACTTTGCGCGAGACTCACACAACCTGCAGTGGCGACCGTCGCGTCAGTGCAAAGTTTTTCTGATATATCGCTCGCAACATCGTTTGTCATTTAGTGTACACTGCGCACACTGGCCGCGAGGTCGCGGAGAGGGTCTTCGTTACGAGTTGTGTAATATCCGCTGACTTGCCGATTCAATTCTGGTGGCGCTGACCCAAACGAGAACGCTTTTAAGGCGCATGTCGTGGTAACTCTGGTAGCGCCGTGGTTGACGAGGACGATCATCTTTAGCAATAGTTCGTCTCGAAGCGCAACGATGGTGAGGGCGACGGGTTGGCCGGTTCCGCCTTCAGGCCACTCGGTTGCCGCTAGATTGCCCAATGCCACACACGCAGACGAACCCTGTACACACTCAATGACCCGTGTGCGATCGTTGATTTCTGCTAGTACGTTTGCTAGTTCTACGTGCTTCCACGGATCGGGCGTGGGCACGCGCTTGTTTTAGAGGCGTTTTCGCGCAGCCTCTACCCTGCACGACCGCTCGTGGCCGCACTAGCTATTTTTATCTTTATTTGTTTCACACACACACACACACACACACACACACACACACACACACACACACACACACACACACAGGCCCTTGCGTGCAAACCCCGGTCAGGCCTGCAGTGTACACATCAGAGACATGATGTTCTTTCACAGAACTGAGGTTGTTCATTACTAAATGACTTTTACAGGAATATTGTTATTATTCTATTCAACAGGTTGATCATAATAATGTGTATTAAACCCACAACCTAGCACTGAGGACAGAGGGACTTTATTTAAATTAGTACTTAATGGAAACGATACATAATGATACATAAGAGCCATGTCATACATTCAGCCTAGGAATAGTAGCATTTTGCACTATTAAAAATATACACATCAATTGCTCGAATCCCATTGTTGCAAAGTAAAACTCTAATAAAACTCTAGTCTGACATCAACAGAGAAGACTTAGTGTATGTACTACAAATACAGCATTAGGATTTCAAGTGGACCGTGCACCTTGTGAACCATCAGAGGCTTATGACGCAACATATCTTCCAGTTGCTATTAGACAAGTTATAATTCTCGACCATTTTTCGGAACTGGTTTCTTGGGTCCGTGAGTAAATGCCAAATGAGATAATTTTCCTTAAGTAAGTTCCTGGCGATCCCATGTCACGCTCTTGCCCATCAGCCGGTGAACGCTGAGACGGAACTCGATGAGAGCGATGTATTTTTTAAGTGCTCCGAATGTACTTCTAACAAGCGTGCGATTCACTTCGTGAGTAAACCGCAGCTGCAGCTGATTCAAACAGTCGAGCCAACTTTCTACATCACAATATGCGTTTTGTAGTTAGTCGAGTTACCTTTTGTGTGGCGCATGCACGGGTCGTTAGCGTCCAGCTCCCAGCTTAGAGAGTCCTGTATTGACACAGACGTCAATACATCTCGATGTCATGCAACACACAAAGTCTGTCGCATACAGGTGGGTTAACACATGTACGATACCTTTTGTGTGGCGCATGCACAGGTCGTTAGCGTCCAGCTCCCGGCTTATAGAGAGTCCTGTATTGACACAGACGTCAATACATCTCGATGTCATGCAACACACAAAGTCTGTCGCGTACAGGTGGGTTAACACACATGTACGATGTGTGCGATGGCGCGCCCGTTTACAATGGGACACGACGATGATCATTGTTAACCAAACTCTTGTTTCTCACGACAGGTGGTCTGGAAACGCCGACCGTCGATAGTGCACTCTCGCAAGTTCCAACCGCACCATCTCAGGAGACAGACCACAGAGTCATATTAGAGAAGGGTAGATAGAAAATGCGCAAACCGCCTCAACCGCCCATATACATACTATACGAGTTCAACATAGAGTGGAGTAAGAAGTTACTACCGATTGTGTTTCCAACGTGCAAGCAGCTGGTGTGTCACGCTTTACTTGAGTATCACAGAGGTTGCGATGTCCTGTGTTCCACGAGCGCATGGAAACAAGTGAACGAACTTCTACGGACCGTACTGTTGGGGTATGAGCAAGCTGTAAAATCAATACACGCTAGACACGCAGACTTTGCCGCGTTACTGGACACGCATATCGCCACAACAAAACCGGGTCAAGTGTTCGGGGCGTCACCGCGCTCGACTATACACGTCTTGGCCTACCACGAGTGCATGAGCCCACAGATCCTAAGCAAGGTCGAAGCCGTTGTGTCTACCCAACGCAAATTCAGCACAGCCGTGCGCGCTAAGACAAGTCCCTCTAGACTGCTGGAAACTTTGGAAACGTGGAAGGCTGGCGTGTACGCGCTTTCTACACATCTCAACGGTATGATCGCGATACTCTCGGCCGCACAACAACTAATGGTCATGTGTTCGGAAGGTCTGATCAGGTCTGACATGACCGGTTGTCAATCGACGTCGAGCGTGCACTCACACACGGATATCCTGGCGTACAGTAAAGCGACGGCGACCTCTACGCTCACGTTGATCGCCGATGTTACGAAGGGCAATCGAGTGTGTTGGCTGACGAAAGCTATGGTGACCGACGATCGCGTCGACTACAATGTGCCTCATTGCGACTGGAGAGGCGTATGTGATCCTTTGCAAATCGATAACACCACCGCGGTCGAGTGCGAAGTCACGGTCGGCGGCGTGTTGTCCTTACTGTGCCCCATACAATGTGACGGTCCGTGTGACGGACCGGTGTGTTATGACCCGACTAACGAAACGTACCAGGTGATAACATTGCATTCGCCCATTACAGCGGAGCGAGCGTTTCGCCACACTCCCAAACCAAGGTTAATAGTTGTAGCGCACGCCCTTTCAGACCTCGGTGCACGTGAAAGACTGGCGTACACTCACAACATCAAGCTCGAGACAGCTCAAGCATTACGCGAAACAAAGGACGTGTTCAAATCCATAGAGAATATACGTTCTTTAGCGTATGCATATATAAAGAAGGTCGATGACATTTACAGACCCGGCGGCGTGGGCACCACAGTAGAACAACAAGGTGCTCTCAAGCGCACACAGATACTGGCCGCATTATCACTCGCGATGTTTATCCTGACATGCCCGTTTCTGATTTCTATGTATATTAAGTTATGACAAGAGCTACGATGGTTACGATTACACTCTGACCACGTGCCTTAGTTTCTGCTAGTGACCTATAAATACATTTGCCCACTTGCTCTCACTGCCATTAAAGCGGCTGTACCCACACGTACAACACCCAAGAAAAAAAATGATCTCGCTGTCTGTACTGGGTGTACTCTCAGTAGTCGCAGTTGCTCAGGCAATGGTGGTACGCTCACATAACGCCTTTGAGATACGTCCCATCACACCACCTCCTACACTACTCGCGAAGGAGTATTCAACACACCCTTTGTACGAAGGCAACCATTATAACGAGCACAGCACAACGCTTGCCGCACGCGAAGACAACATGCAGGAGACAACGCTACCACCTGTCGTGAGAACAACGGATTCGAGTGACAACGATCGCGACTATGACGAGCACATTACAACACCCTCTGTGCAGGAAGACCAGGTGCAGGAGACAACGCTACCACCTGTCGTGAGAAACAAGAGTTTGGTTAACAATGATCATCGTCGTGTCCCATTGTAAACGGGCGTGCCATCGCACACATCGTACATGTGTGTTAACCCACCTGTATGTGACAGACTTTGTGCGTTGCATGACATCGAGATGTATTGACGTCTGTGTAAATACAGGACTCTCTATAAGCCGGGAGCTGGACGCTAACGACCCGTGCATGCGCCACACAAAAGGTATCGTACATGTGTTAACCCACCTGTATGCGACAGACTTTGTGTGTTGCATGACATCGAGATGTATTGACGTCTATGTCAATACAGGACTCTCTAAGCTGGGAGCTGGACGCTAACGACCCGTGCATGCGCCACACAAAAGGTAACTCGACTAACTACAAAACGCATATTGTGATGTAGAAAGTTGGCTCGACTGTTTGAATCAGCTGCAGCTGCGGTTTACTCACGAAGTGAATCGCACGCTTGTTAGAAGTACATTCGGAGCACTTAAAAAATACATCGCTCTCATCGAGTTCCGTCTCAGCGTTCACCGGCTGATGGGCAAGAGCGTGACATGGGATCGCCAGGAACTTACTTAAGGAAAATTATCTCATTTGGCATTTACTCACGGACCCAAGAAACCAGTTCCGAAAAATGGTCGAGAATTATAACTTGTCTAATAGCAACTGGAAGATATGTTGCGTCATAAGCCTCTGATGGTTCACAAGGTGCACGGTCCACTTGAAATCCTAATGCTGTATTTGTAGTACATACACTAAGTCTTCTCTGTTGATGTCAGACTAGAGTTTTATTAGAGTTTTACTTTGCAACAATGGGATTCGAGCAATTGATGTGTATATTTTTAATAGTGCAAAATGCTACTATTCCTAGGCTGAATGTATGACATGGCTCTTATGTATCATTATGTATCGTTTCCATTAAGTACTAATTTAAATAAAGTCCCTCTGTCCTCAGTGCTAGGTTGTGGGTTTAATACACATTATTATGATCAACCTGTTGAATAGAATAATAACAATATTGCTGTAAAAGTCATTTAGTAATGAACAACCTCAGTTCTGTGAAAGAACATCATGTCTCTGATGTGTACACTGCAGGCCTGACCGGTCTTGCTGGGGCCTCTCTCCTGGAGGCGCTCAATCAGACCCAGTGGTGACACGTGGCAAGACGCTCCTCGGGGCGCGTCTTGCTTGGGCCTCTCTCCTGGAGGCGCTCAGTCAGACCCAGTGGTGACACGTGGCAAGAAGCTCCTCGGGGTGCATCTTGCTTGGGCCTCTCTCCTGGAGGCGCTCAGTCAGACCCAGTGTTGACACGTGGGAAGACGCTCGTCGGGGCGCGTCTTGCTTGGGCCTCTCTCCTGGAGGCGCTCAGTCAGACCCAGTGTTGACATGTGGCAAGACACTCTTCGGGGCGCGTCTTGCTTGGGCTTCTCTCCTGGAGGCCCTCTGTAAGACCCATTGTTGACATGTGGCAAGACGCTCCTCGGGGCGCGTCTTGCTTGGGCCTCTTTCCTGGAGGCGCTCAGTCAGACCGAGTGCTGACATGTGGCAAGACGCTCCTCGGGGCGCGTCTTGCTTGGCCTTCTCTCCTGGAGGCGCTCAGAAAGACCCCGTGTTGACATGTGACAAGACGCTCCTCGGGGCGCGTCTTGCTTGGGCCTCTCTCCTGGAGGCGCTCAGTCAGAACCAGAGGTGACATGGGTCAAGAAGCTCCTCGGGGCGCGTCTTGCTTGGGCCTCTCTCCTGGAGGCCCTCTGTCAGACCCAGTGTTGACATGTGGCAAGACGCTCCTCCAGGCGCATCTTGCTTGGGCCTCTCTCCAGAAGGCCCTCAATCAGACCCAGTGTTGACATGTGGCAAGACGCTCCTCGGGGCGCGTCTTGCTTGGGCCTCTCTCCTGGAGGCGCTCAGTCAGACCCAGTGTTGACATGTGGCAAGACGCTCCTCGGGGCGCGTCTTGCTTAGGCTTCTCTCCTGGAGGCCCTCAGTCAGACCCATTGTTGACATGTGGCAAGACGCTCCTCGGGGCACGTCTTGCTTGGGCCTCTCTCCTGGAGGCGCTCAAACAGACTGAGTAGTGACATGTGGCAAGACGCTCCTCGGGGCGCGTCTTGCTGGGGCTTCTCTCATGGAGGCACTCAGTCAGACCCAGTGTTGACATGTGGCAAGACGCTCCTCGGGGCGCGTCTTGCTTGGACCTCTCTCACTGAGGCGCTCAGTCAGACCGAGTAGTGGCATGTGGCAAGACGCTCCTCAGGGCGCGTCTTGCTTGGACTTCTCTCCCTGAGGCGCTCAGTCAGACCCAGTGTTGACATTTGGCTTACGCTCCTCGGGGCGCGTGTTGCTTGGGCCTCTCTCCTGGAGGCGCTCAGTCAGACCAAGTGGTGACATGTGTCAAGACGCTCCTCGGGGCGTGTCTTGCTTGGGCCTCTCTCATGGAGGCCCTCTGTCAGACCGAGTGCTGACATGCGGCAATGAGCTCCTCGGGGCGCGTCTTGCTTGGGCTTCTCTCCTGGAGGCCCTCTGTAAGAACCATTGTTGACATGTGGCAAGACGCTCCTCGGGGCGCGTCTTGCTTGGGCCTCTCTCCAGAAGGCCCTCAATCAGACCCAGTGTTGACACGTGGCAAGACGCTCCTCGGGGCGCGTCTTACTTGGGCCTCTCTCCTGGAGGCGCTCAGTCAGACTGAGTAGTGACATGTGGCAAGACGCTCCTCGGGGCGCGTCTTGCTTGGGCCTCTCTCCTGGAGGCGCTCAGTCAGACCGAGTGCTGACATGTGGCAAGACGCTCCTCGGGCCGCGTGTTGCTTGGGCTTCTCTCCTGGAGGCCCTCAGTCAGACCCATTGTTGACATGCGGCAAGACGCTCCTCGGGGCGCGTCTTGCTTGGGCCTCTCTCCTGGAGGCGCTCAGTCAGAACCAATGGTGACATGTGGCAAGACGCTCCTCGGGGCGCGTCTTGCTTGGGCCTCTCTCCTGGAGGCCCTCTGTCAGACCCAGTGTTGACATGTGGCAAGACGCTCCTCCGTGCGCATCTTGCTTGGGCCTCTCTCCTGGAGGCCCTCAGTCAGACCCATTGTTGACATGTGGCAAGACGCTCCTGGGGGGCGCGTCTTGCTTGGGCCTCTCTCCTGGAGGCGCTCAGTCAGACCCAGTGCTGACATGTGGCAAGACGCTCCTCGGGGCACATCTTGCTTGGGCCTCTCTCCTGGAGGCGCTCAGTCAGACTGAGTAGTGACATGTGGCCTGACGCTTCTCGGGGCGCGGCTTGCTTGGGCCTCTCTCCTGGAGGCGCTCAGTCAGACCCAGTGGTGACATGTGGCAAGACACTCCTCGGGGCACGTCTTGCTTGGGCCTCTCTCCTGGAGGCCCTCTGTCAGACCCAGTGTTGACATGTGTCAAGACGCTCCTCGGGGCGCAGTCTTGCTTGGGCTTCTCTCCTGGAGGCCCTCAGTCAGACCCATTGTTGACATGTGGCAAGACGCTCCTCGGGGCGCGTCTTGCTTGGGCCTCTCTCCTGGAGGCGCTCAGTCAGACCGAGTGCTGACATGTGGCAAGACGCTCCTCGGGCCGCGTGTTGCTTGGGCTTCTCTCCTGGAGGTCCTCAGTCAGACCCATTGTTGACATGTGGCAAGACGCTCCTCGGGGCGCGTCTTGCTTGGGCCTCTCTCATGGAGGCCCTCTGTCAGACCGAGTGCTGACATGCGGCAAGAAGCTCCTCGGGGCGCGTCTTGCTTGGGCTTCTCTCCTGGAGGCCCTCAGTAAGAACCGTTGTTGACATGTGGCAAGACGCTCCTCGGTGCGCATCTTGCTTGGGCCTCTCTCCAGAAGGCCCTCAATCAGACCCAGTGTTGACATGTGGCAAGACGCTCCTCGTGGCGCTTCTTACTTGGGCCTCTCTCCTGGAGGCGCTCAGTCAGACTGAGTAGTGACATGTGGCCTGACGCTCCTCGGGGCGCATGTTGCATGGGCCTCTCTCATGGAGGCGCTCAGTCAGACCAAGTGGTGACATGTGGCAAGACACTCCTCAGGGCGCGTCTTGCTTGGGCCTCTCTCATGGAGGCCCTCTGTCAGACCCAGTGTTGACATGTGGCAAGACACTCCTCGGGGCGCGTCTTGCTTGGGCCTCTCTCATGGAGGCCCTCTGTCAGACCCAGTGTTGACATGTGTCAAGACGCTCCTCGGGGCGCGTCTTGCTTTGGCCTCTCTCCTGGAGGCGCTCAGTCAGACCGAGTGCTGACATGTGGAAAGAAGCTCCTCGGGGCGCGTCTTGCTTGGGCTTCTCTCCTGGAGGCCCTCAGTAAGACCCATTGTTGACATGTGGCAAGACGCTCCTCGGGGCGCGTCTTGCTTGGGCCTCTCTCCTGGAGGCGCTCAGTCAGACTGAGTAGTGACATGTGGCCTGACGCTCCTCGGGGTGCGTGTTGCTTGGGCCTCTCTCCTGGAGGCGCTCAGTCAGACCAAGTGGTGACATGTGGCAAGACACTCCTCGGGGCGCGTCTTGCTTGGGCCTCTCTCCTGGAGGCGCTCAGTCAGACCGAGTGCTGACATGTGGCAAGACGCTCCTCGGGCCGCGTGTTGCTTGGGCTTCTCTCCTGGAGGCCCTCAGTCAGACCCATTGTTGACATGCGGCAAGACGCTCCTCGGGGCGCGTCTTGCTTGGGCCTCTCTCCTGGAGGCGCTCAGTCAGAACCAGAGGTGACATGTGGCAAGACGCTCCTCGGGGCGCGTCTTGCTTGGGCCTCTCTCCTGGAGGCCCTCTGTCAGACCCAGTATTGACATGTGGCAAGACGCTCCTCCGGGCGCATATTGCTTGGGCCTCTCTCCTGGAGGCCCTCAGTCAGACCCATTGTTGACATGTGGCAAGACGCTCCTCGGGGCGCGTCTTGCTTGGGCCTCTCTCCTGGAGGCGCTCAGTCAGACCCAGTGCTGACATGTGGCAAGACGCTCCTCGGGGCGCGTCTTGCTTGGGCCTCTCTCCTTGAGGCGCTCAGTCAGACTGAGTAGTGACATGTGGCCTGACGCTCCTCGGGGCGCGGCTTGCTTGGGCCTCTCTCCTGGAGGCGCTCAGTCAGACCCAGTGGTGACATGTGGCAAGACACTCCTCGGGGCGCGTCTTGCTTGGGCCTCTCTCCTGGAGGCGCTCAGTCAGAACCAGAGGTTACATGTGGCAAGACGCTCCTCGGGGCGCGTCTTGCTTGGGTCTCTCTCCTGGAGGCCCTCTGTCAGACCCAGTGTTGACATGTGGAAAGACGCTCCTCCGGGCGCATCTTGCTTGGGCCTCTCTCCTGGAGGCCCTCAGTAAGACCCATTGTTGACATGTGGCAAGACGCTCCTCGGGGCGAATCTTGCTTGGGCCTCTCTCCTGGTGGCGCTCAGTCAGACCCAGTGTTGACATGTGGCAAGACGCTCCTCGGGGCGCGTCTTGCTTATGCTTCTCTCCTGGAGGTGCTCAGTCAGACCCAGTGGTGACACGTGGAAAGACGCTCCTCGGGGTGCGTCTTGCTTGGGCCTCTCTCCTGGAGGCGCTCAGTCAGACCCAGTGTTGACACGTGGCAAGATGCTCCTCGGGGCGCGTCTTGCTTGGGCCTCTCTCCTTGAGGCGCTCAGTCAGACCCAGTGTTGGCATGTGGCAAGATGCTCCTCGGGGTGCGTATTGCTTGGGCCTCTCTCCTGAATGCCCTCTGTCAGACCGAGTGTTGACATGTGGCAAGACTCTCCTCGGGGCGCGTTTTGCTTGGGCTTCTCTCATGGAGGCCCTCAGTCCGACCCAGTGTTGACATGTGTCAAGACGCTCCTCGGGGCGTGTCTTGCTTGGGCCTCTCTCCTGGAGCCGCTCAGTCAGACCCAGTGTTGACATGTGGCAAGACGCTCCTCTGGGCGCGTCTTGCTTGGGCTTCTCTCCTGGAGGCCCTCAGTCAGACCCATTGTTGACATGTGGCAAGATGCTCCTCAGGGCACGTCTTGCTTGGGCCTCTCTCCTGGAGGCGCTCAGTCAGACCGAGTAGTGACATGTGGCAAGACGCTCCTCGGGGCGCGTCTTGCTTGGACCTCCCTCCTGGAGGCGCTCAGTCAGACCGAGTAGTGACATGTGGCAAGACGCTCCTCGGGGCGCGTCTTGCTGGGGCCTCTCTCCTGGAGGTGCTCAATCAGACCCAGTGGTGACACGTGGCAAGACGCTGCTCGGGGCGTGTCTTGCTTGGGCCTCTCTCCTGGAGGAGCTCAGTCAGACCCAGTGGTGACACGTGGCAAGACGCTCCTCGGGGCGCATCTTGCTTGGGCCTCTCTCCTGGAGGCGCTCAGTCAGACCCAGTGTTGACAAGTGGCAAGATGCTCCTCGGGGCGCGTCTTGCTTGGGCCTCTCTCCTTGAGGCGCTCAGTCAGACCCAGTGTTGGCATGTGGCAAGACGCTCCTCGGGGTGCGTATTGCTTGTGCCTCTCTCCTGAATGCCCTCTGTCAGACCGAGTGTTGACATGTGGCAAGACTCTCCTCGGGGCGCGTCTTGCTTGGGCTTCTCTCATGGAGGCCCTCAGTCCGACCCAGTGTTGACATGTGTCAAGACGCTCCTCGGGGCGTGTCTTGCTTGGGCCTCTCTCCTGGAGCCGCTCAGTCAGACCCAGTGTTGACATGTGGCAAGACGCTCCTCTGGGCGCGTCTTGCTTGGCATCTCTCCTGGAGGCCCTCAGTCAGACCCATTGTAGACATGTGGCAAGATGCTCCTCGGGGCACGTCTTGCTTGAGCCTCTCTCCTGGAGGCGCTCAGTCAGACCGAGTAGTGACATGTGGCAAGACGCTCCTCGGGGCGCGTCTTGCTTGGACCTCCCTCCTGGAGGCGCTCAGTCAGACCGAGTAGTGACATGTGGCAAGACGCTCCTCGGGGCGTGTCTTGCTTGGACCTCTCTCCAGGAGGCGCTCAGTTAGACCGAGTAGTGACATGTGGCAAGACGCTCCTCGGGGCGCGTCTTGCTGGGGCCTCTCTCCTGGAGGTGCTCAATCAGACCCAGTGGTGACACGTGGCAAGACGCTCCTCGGGGCGCATCTTGCTTGGGCCTCTCTCCTGGAGGAGCTCAGTCAGACCCAGTGGTGACACGTGGCAAGACGCTCCTCGGGGCGCATCTTGCTTGGGCCTCTCTCCTGGAGGCGCTCAGTCAGACACAGTGTTGACATGTGGCAAGACACTCCTCGGGGCGCTTCTTGCTTGGGCCTCTCTCATGGAGGCCCTCTGTCAGACCCAATGTTGACATGTGGCAAGACGCTCCTCGGGGCGCTTCTTGCTTTGGCCTCTCTCCTGGAGGTGCTCAGTCAGACCGAGTGCTGACATGTAGCAAGAAGCTCCTCGGGGTGCGTCTTGCTTGGGCTTCTCTCCTGGAGGCCCTCAGTCAGACCCAATGTTGACATGTGGCAAGACGCTCCTCGGGGCGCGTCTTGCTTGGGCCTCTCTCATGGAGGCCCTCTGTCAGACCGAGTGCTGACATGCGGCAAGAAGCTCCTCGGGGCGCGTCTTGCTTGGGCTTCTCTCCTGGAGGCCCTCAGTAAGAACCATTGTTGACATGTGGCAAGACGCTCCTCGGTGCGCGTCTTGCTTGGGCCTCTCTCCAGAAGGCCCTCAATCAGACCCAGTGTTGACATGTGGCAAGACGCTCCTCGGGGCGCGTCTTACTTGGGCCTCTCTCCTGGAGGCGCTCAGTCAGACTGAGTAGTGACATGTGGCCTGACGCTCCTCGGGGCGCGTGTTGCTTGGGCCTCTCTCCTGGAGGCGCTCAGTCAGACCAAGTGGTGACATGTGGCAAGACACTCCTCGGGGCGCGTCTTGCTTGGGCCTCTCTCATGGAGGCCCTCTGTCAGACCCAGTGTTGACATGTGGCAAGACACTCCTCGGGGCGCGTCTTGCTTGGGCCTCTCTCATGGAGGCCCTCTGTCAGACCCAGTGTTGACATGTGTCAAGACGCTCCTCGGGGCGCGTCTTGCTTTGGCCTCTCTCCTGGAGGCGCTCAGTCAGACCTATTGCTGACATGTGGCAAGACGCTCCTCGGGGCGCGTCTTGCTTGGGCCTCTCTCCTGGAGGCCCTCTGTCAGACCCAGTGTTGACATGTGGCAAGACGCTCCTCCGGGCGCATCTTGCTTGGGCCTCTCTCCTGGAGGCCCTCAGTCAGACCCATTGTTGACATGTGGCAAGACGCTCCTCGGGGCGCGTCTTGCTTGGGCCTCTCTCCTGGAGGCGCTCAGTCAGAGCGAGTGCTGACATGTGGCAAGACGCTCCTCGGGCCGCGTGTTGCTTGGGCTTCTCTCCTGGAGCTCCTCAGTCAGACCTATTGTTGACATGTGGCAAGACGCTCCTCGGGGCGCGTCTTGCTTGGGCCTCTCTCCTGGAGGCGCTCAGTCAGACCGAGTGCTGACATGTGGCAAGACGCTCCTCGGGGCGCGTCTTGCTTGGGCTTCTCTCCTGGAGGCGCTCAGAAAGACCCAGTGTTGACATGTGACAAGACGCTCCTCGGGGCGCGTCTTGCTTGGGCCTCTCTCCTGGAGGCGCTCAGTCAGAACCAGAGGTGACATGTGGCAAGACGCTCCTCAGGGCGCGTCTTGCTTGGGCCTCTCTCCTGGAGGCGCTCAGTCAGACCGAGTGCTGACATAAGGCAAGACGCTCCTCGGGGCGCGTCTTGCTGGGGCCTCTCTCCTGGAGGCGCTCAGTCAGACCGAGTGCTGACATAAGGCAAGACGCTCCTCGGGGCGCGTCTTGCTGGGGCCTCTCTCCTGGAGGCGCTCAGTCAGACCCAGTGCTGACATGTGGCAAGACGCTCCTCGGGGCGCGTCTTGCTTGGGCCTCTCTCCTGGAGGCGCTCAGTCAGAATGAGTAGTGACATGTGGCCTGACGCTCCTCGGGGCGCGTCTTGCTTGGGCCTCTCTCCTGGAGGCGCTCAGTCAGACTGAGTACTGACATGTGGCCTGACGCTCCTCGGGGCGCGTCTTGCTTGGGCCTCTCTCCTGGAGACGCTCAGTCAGACCCAGTGGTGACATGTGGCAAGACACTCCTCGGGGCGCGTCTTGCTTGGGCCTCTCTCCTGGAGGCCCTCTGTCAGACCCAGTGTTGACATGTGTCAAGACGCTCCTCAGGGCGCAGTCTTGCTTGGGCTTCTCTCCTGGAGGCCTTCAGTCAGGCCCATTGTTGACATGTGGCAAGACGCTCCTCGGGGCGCGTCTTGCTTGGGCCTCTCTCCTGGAGGCGCTCAGTCAGAACCAGAGGTTACATGTGGCAAGACGCTCCTCGGGGCGCGTCTTACTTGGGCCTCTCTCCTGGAGGCCCTCTGTCAGACCCAGTGATGACATGTGGCAAGACGCTCCTCCGGGCGCATCATGCTTGGGCCTCTCTCCTGGAGGCCCTCAGTCAGACCCATTGTTGACATGTGGCAAGACGCTCCTCGGGGCGCGTCTTTCTTGGGCCTCTCTCCTGGAGGCGCTCAGTCAGACCCAGTGTTGACACATGGCAAGACGCTCCTCGGGGCGCGTCTTGCTTGGGCCTCTCTCCTGAATGCCCTCTGTCAGACCAAGTGTTGACATGTGGCAAGACTCTCCTCGGGGCGCGTCTTTCTTGGGCTTCTCTCATGGAGGCCCTCAGTCCGACCCAGTGTTGACGTGTGTCAAGACGCTCCTCGGGGCACGTCTTGCTTGGGCCTCTCTCCTGGAAGCGCTCAGTCAGACCCATTGTTGACATGTGGCAAGACGCTCCTCGGGGCACGTCTTGCTTGGGCCTCTCTCCTGGAGGCGCTCAGTCAGACCGAGTAGTGACATGTGGCAAGACGCTCCTCGGGGCGCGTCTTGCTGGGGCCTCTCTCCTGGAGGTGCTCAATCAGACCCAGTGGTGACACGTGGCAAGACGTTCCTCGGGGCGTGTCTTGCTTGGGCCTCTCTCCTGGAGGAGCTCAGTCAGACCCAGTGGTGACACGTGGCAAGACGCTCCTCGGGGCGCATCTTGCTTGGGCCTCTCTCCTGGAGGCGCTAAGTCAGACCCAGTGTTGACACGTGGAAAGAGGCTCCTCGGGGCGCGTCTTGCTTGGGCCTCTCTCCTGGAGCCGCTCAGTCAGACACAGTGTTGACATGTGGCAAGACACTCCTCGGGGCGCTTCTTGCTTGGGCCTCTCTCATGGAGGCCCTCTGTCAGACCCAGTGTTGTCATGTGTCAAGACGCTCCTCGGGGCGCGTCTTGCTTTGGCCTCTCTCCTGGAGGCGCTCAGTCAGACCGAGTGCTGACATGTAGCAAGAAGCTCCACGGGGTGCGTCTTGCTTGGGCTTCTCTCCTGGAGGCCCTCAGTCAGACCCAATGTTGACATGTGGCAAGACGCTCCTCGGGGTACGTCTTGCTTGGGCCTCTCTCCTGGAGGCGCTCAGTCAGACCGAGTAGTGACATGTGGTAAGACGCTCCTCGGGGCGCGTCTTGCTGGGGCTTCTCTCATGGAGGCACTCAGTCAGACCCAGTGTTGACATGTGGCAAGACGCTCCTCGAGGCGCGTGTTGCTTGGACCTCTCTCCTGGAGGCGCTCGGTCAGACCGAGTAGTGACATGTGGCAAGACGCTCCTCGGGGCGCGTCTTGCTTGGGCCTCTCTCCTGGAGGCGCTCAGTCAGACCCAGTGTTGACATGTTGCAAGACGCTCCTCGGGGCGCGTCTTGCTTGGGCTTCTCTCCTGGAGAGCCTCAGTCAGAACCATTGTTGACATTTGGCAAGACGCTCCTCGGGGCGCTTCTTGCTTGGGCCTCTCTCCTGGAGGCGCTCAGTCAGACCGAGTGCTGACATGTGGCAAGACGCTCCTCGGGGCGCGTCTTGCTGGGGCCTCTCTCCTGGAGGCGCTCAGTCAGACCCAGTGTTGACATGTGGCAAGACGCTCCTCGGGCGTTTCTTGCTTGGGCCTCTCTCCTGGAGGCGCTCAGTCAGACCCAGAGGTGACATGTGGCAAGACGCTCCTCGGGCCTCTCTCCTGGAGGCGCTAGGTCAGACCCAGTGTTGACATGTGGCAAGACGCTCCTCGGGACGCGTCTTGCTTGGGCCTCTCTCCTGGAGGTGCTCAGTCAGACCCAGTGTTGACATGTGGCAAGACGCTCCTCGGGGCGCGTCTTGCTGGGGCTTCTCTCATGGACGCACTCAGTCAGACCCAGTGTTGACATGTGGCAAGATGCTCCTCGGGGCACGTCATGCTTGGGCCTCTCTCCTGGAGGCGCTCAGTCAGACCCAGTGTTGACATGTGGCAAGACGCTCCTCGGGGCGCGTCTTGCTTGGGCCTCTCTCCTGGAGGCCCTCAGTCAGACCCATTGTTGACATGTGGCAAGACACTCCTCGGGGCGCGTCTTATTTGGGCCTCTCTCCTGGAGGCCCTCATTCCGACCCAGTGTTGACATGTGGCAAGACACTCCTCGGGGCGCGTCTTGCTTGGGCCTCTCTCCTGGAGGCCCTCTGTCAGACCCAGTGTTGACATGTGTCAAGACGCTCCTCAGGGCGCAGTCTTGCTTGGGCTTCTCTCCTGGAGGCCTTCAGTCAGGCCCAGTGTTGACATGTGGCAAGACGCTCCTCGGGGCGCGGCTTGCTTGGGATTCTCTCCTGGAGGCCCTCAGTCAGACCCATTGTTGACATGTGGCAAGACGCTCCTCGGGGCACGTCTTGCTTGGGCCTCTCTCCTGGAGGCGCTCAGTCAGACCGAGTGCTGACATGTGGCAAGACGCTCCTCGGGCCGCGTGTTGCTTGGGCTTCTCTCCTGGAGGCCCTCAGTCAGACCCATTGTTGACATGCGGCAAGACGCTCCTCGGGGCGCGTCTTGCTTGGGCCTCTCTCCTGGAGGCGCTCAGTCAGACCTATTGCTGACATGTGGCAAGACGCTCCTCGGGGCGCGTCTTGCTTGGGCCTCTCTCATGGAGGCCCTCTGTCAGACCCAGTGTTGACATGTGGCAAGACGCTCCTCCGGGCGCATCTTGCTTGGGCCTCTCTCCTGAAGGCCCTCAGTCAGACCCATTGTTGACATGTGGCAAGACGCTCCTCGGGGCGCGTCTTGCTTGGGCCTCTCTCCTGGAGGCGCTCAGTCAGACCGAGTGCTGACATGTTGCAAGACGCTCCTCGGGCCGCGTGTTGCTTGGGCTTCTCTCCTGGAGCTCCTCATTCAGACCTATTGTTGACATGTGGCAAGACGCTCCTCGGGGCGCGTCTTGCTTGGGCCTCTCTCCTGGAGGCGCTCAGTCAGACCGAGTGCTGACATGTGGCAAGACGCTCCTCGGGGCGCGTCTTGCTTGGGCTTCTCTCCTGGAGGCGCTCAGAAAGACCCAGTGTTGACATGTGACAAGACGCTCCTCGGGGCGCGTCTTGCTTGGGCCTCTCTCCTGGAGGCGCTCAGTCAGAACCAGAGGTGACATGTGGCAAGACGCTCCTCGGGGCGCGTCTTGCTTGGGCCTCTCTCCTGGAGGCCCTCTGTCAGACCCAGTGTTGACATGTGGCAAGACGCTCCTCCGGGCGCATCTTGCTTGGGCCTCTCTCCTGGAGGCCCTCAGTCAGACCCATTGTTGACATGTGGCAAGACGCTCCTCAGGGCGCGTCTTGCTTGGGCCTCTCTCCTGGAGGCGCTCAGTCAGACCGAGTGCTGACATAAGGCAAGACGCTCCTCGGGGCGCGTCTTGCTGGGGCCTCTCTCCTGGAGGCGCTCAGTCAGACCCAGTGCTGACATGTGGCAAGACGCTCCTCGGGGCGCGTCTTGCTTGGGCCTCTCTCCTGGAGGCGCTCAGTCAGAATGAGTAGTGACATGTGGCCTGACGCTCCTCGGGGCGCGTCTTGCTTGGGCCTCTCTCCTGGAGGCGCTCAGTCAGACTGAGTAGTGACATGTGGCCTGACGCTCCTCGGGGAGCGTCTTGCTTGGGCCTCTCTCCTGGAGACGCTCAGTCAGACCCAGTGGTGACATGTGGCAAGACACTCCTCGGGGCGCGTCTTGCTTGGGCCTCTCTCCTGGAGGCCCTCTGTCAGACCCAGTGTTGACATGTGTCAAGACGCTCCTCGGGGCGCAGTCTTGCTTGGGCTTCTCTCCTGGAGGCCTTCAGTCAGGCCCATTGTTGACATGTGGCAAGACGCTCCTCGGGGCGCGTCTTGCTTGGGCCTCTCTCCTGGAGGCGCTCAGTCAGAACCAGAGGTTACATGTGGCAAGACGCTCCTCGGGGCGCGTCTTGCTTGGGCCTCTCTCCTGGAGGCCCTCTGTCAGACCCAGTGATGACATGTGGAAAGACGCTCCTCCGGGCGCATCATGCTTGGGCCTCTCTCCTGGAGGCCCTCAGTCAGACCCATTGTTGACATGTGGCAAGACGCTCCTCGGGGCGCGTCTTGCTTATGCCTCTCTCCTGGAGGCGCTCAGTCAGACCCAGTGGTGACACGTGGAAAGACGCTCCTCGGGGCGCGTCTTGCTTGGGCCTCTCTCCTGGAGGCGCTCAGTCAGACCCAGTGTTGACAAGTGGCAAGACGCTCCTCGGGGCGCGTCTTGCTTGGGCCTCTCTCCTGAATGCCCTCTGTCAGACCGAGTGTTGACATGTGGCAAGACTCTCCTCGGGGCGCGTCTTTCTTGGGCTTCTCTCATGGAGGCCCTCAGTCCGACCCAGTGTTGACATGTGTCAAGACGCTCCTCGGGGCGTGTCTTGCTTGGGCCTCTCTCCTGGAAGCGCTCAGTCAGACCCATTGTTGACATGTGGCAAGACGCTCCTCGGGGCACGTCTTGCTTGGGCCTCTCTCCTGGAGGCGCTCAGTCAGACCGAGTAGTGACATGTGGCAAGACGCTCCTCGGGGCGCGTCTTGCTGGGGCCTCTCTCCTGGAGGTGCTCAATCAGACCCAGTGGTGACACGTGGCAAGACGTTCCTCGGAGCGTGTCTTGCTTGGGCCTCTCTCCTGGAGGAGCTCAGTCAGACCCAGTGGTGACACGTGGCAAGACGCTCCTCGGGGCACATCTTGCTTGGGCCTCTCTCCTGGAGGCGCTAAGTCAGACCCAGTGTTGACACGTGGAAAGAGGCTCCTCGGGGCGCGTCTTGCTTGGGCCTCTCTCCTGGAGGCGCTCAGTCAGACACAGTGTTGACATGTGGCAAGACACTCCTCGGGGCGCTTCTTGCTTGGGCCTCTCTCATGGAGGCCCTCTGTCAGACCCACTGTTGACATGTGTCAAGACGCTCCTCGGGGCGCGTCTTGCTTTGGCCTCTCTCCTGGAGGCGCTCAGTCAGACCGAGTGCTGACATGTAGCAAGAAGCTCCATGGGGTGCGTCTTGCTTGGGCTTCTCTCCTGGAGGCCCTCAGTCAGACCCATAGTTGACATGTGGCAAGACGCTCCTCGGGGTACGTCTTGCTTGGGCCTCTCTCCTGGAGGCGCTCAGTCAGACCGAGTAGTGACATGTGGTAAGACGCTCCTCGGGGCGCGTCTTGCTGGGGCTTCTCTCATGGAGGCACTCAGTCAGACCCAGTGTTGACATGTGGCAAGACGCTCCTCGGGGCGCGTGTTGCTTGGACCTCTCTCCTGGAGGCGCTCAGTCAGACCGAGTAGTGACATGTGGCAAGACGCTCCTCGGGGCGCGTCTTGCTTGGGCCTCTCTCCTGGAGGCGCTCAGTCAGACCCAGTGTTGACATGTTGCAAGACGCTCCTCGGGGCACGTCTTGCTTGGGCTTCTCTCCTGGAGAGCCTCAGTCAGACCCATTGTTAACATTTGGCAAGACGCTCCTCGGGGCGCTTCTTGCTTGGGCCTCTCTCCTGGAGGCGCTCAGTCAGACTGAGTGCTGACATGTGGCAAGACGCTCCTCGGGGCGCGTCTTGCTGGGGCCTCTTTCCTGGAGGCGCTCAGTCAGACCCAGTGTTGACATGTGGCAAGACGCTCCTCGGGCGTTTCTTGCTTGGGCCTCTCTCCTGGAGGCGCTCAGTCAGACCCAGAGGTGACATGTGGCAAGACGCTCCTCGGGCCTCTCTCCTGGAGGTGCTCAGTCAGACCCAGTGTTGACATGTGGCAAGACGCTCCTCGGGGCGCGTCTTGATGGGGCTTCTCTCATGGACGCACTCAGTCAGACCCAGTGTTGACATGTGGCAAGATGCTCCTCGGGGCACGTCATGCTTGGGCCTCTCTCCTGGAGGCGCTCAGTCAGACCCAGAGGAGACATGTGTCAAGTCGCTCCTCGGGGCGCGTCTTGCTTGGGCTTCTCTACTGGACGCGCTCAGTCAGACCGAGTGCTGACATGTGGCAAGACGCTCCTCAGGGCGCGTCTTGCTTGGGCCTCTCTCCTGGAGGCGCTCAGTCAGACCCAGTGTTCACATGTGGCAAGACGCTCCTCGGGGCGCGTCTTGCTTTGGCCTTTCTCCTGGAGGCGCTCAGTCAGACCCAGTGTTGACATGTGGCAAGACGCTCCTCGGGGCGCGTCTTGCTTGGGCCTCTCTCCTGGAGGCCCTCAGTCAGACCCATTGTTGACATGTGGCAAGACGCTCCTCGGGGCGCGTCTTATTTGGGCCTCTCTCCTGGAGGCCCTCATTCAGACCCAGTGTTGACATGTGGCAAGACGCTCCTCGGGGCGCGTCTTGCTTGGGATTTTCTCCTGGAGGCCCTCAGTCAGACCCATTGTTGACATGTGGCAAGACGCTCCTCGGGGCACGTCTTGCTTGGGCCTCTCTCCTGGAGGCGCTCAGTCAGACAGAGTAGTGACATGTGGCAAGACGCTCCTCGGGGCGCGTCTTACTTGGACCTCCCTCCTGGAGGCGCTCAGTCAGACCGAGTAGTGACATGTGGCAAGACGCTCCTCGGGGCGCGTCTTGCTTGGACCTCTCTCCTGGAGGCGCTCAGTTAAACCGAGTAGTGACATGTGGCAAGACGCTCCTCGGGGCGCGTCTTGCTGGGGCCTCTCTCCTGGAGGAGCTCAGTCAGACCCAGTGGTGACACGTGGCAAGACGCTCCTCAGGGCGCATCTTGCTTGGGCCTCTCTCCTGGAGGCGCTAAGTCAGACCCAGTGTTCACATGTGGCAAGACGCTCCTCGGGGCGCATCTTGCTTGGGCCTCTCTCCTGGAGGCGCTCAGTCAGACCCAGTGTTGACAGGTGGCAAGACGCTCCTCGGGGCGCGTCTTGCTTGGGCCTCTCTCCTGGAGGCGCTCAGTCAGACCGAGTGCTGACATGTGGCAAACCGCTCCTCGGGGCGCGTCTTGCTTGGGCTTCTCTCCTGGAGGCCCTCAGTCAGACCCATTGTTGACATGTGGCAAGACGCTCCTCGGGGCACGTCTTGCTTGGGCCTCTCTCCTGGAGGCGCTCAGTCAGACAGAGTAGTGACATGTGAAAGACGCTCCTCGGGGCGCGTCTTGCTGGGGCTTCTCTCATGGAGGCACTCAGTCAGACCCAGTGTTGACATGTGGCAAGACGCTCCTCGGGGCGCGTCTTGCTTGGACCTCTCTCCTGGAGGCGCTAAGTCAGACCCAGTGTTGACACGTGGCAAGAAGCTCCTCGGGGCGCGTCTTGCTTGGGCCTCTCTCCTGGAGGCGCTCAGTCAGACCCAGTGTTGACATGTGGCAACACACTCCTCGGGGCGCGTCTTGCTTGGGCCTCTCTCATGGAGGCCCTCAGTCAGACCCATTGTTGACATGTGGCAAGACGCTCCTCGGGGCGCGTATTGCTTGGGCCTCTCTCCTGGATGCCCTCTGTCAGACCCAGTGTTGACATGTGGCAAGACTCTCCTCGGGGCCCGTCTTGCTTGGGCTTCTCTCATGGAGGCCCTCAGTCAGACCCAGTGTTGACATGTGTCAAGACGCTCCTCGGGGCGTGTCTTGCTTGGGCCTCTCTCCTGGAGGCGCTCAGTCAGACCCAGTGTTGACATGTGGCAAGACGCTCCTCGGGGTGCTTCTTGCTTGGGCTTCTCTCCTGGAGGCCCTCAGTCAGACCCATTGTTGACATGTGGCAAGACGCTCCTCGGGGTACGTCTTGCTTGGGCCTCTCTCCTGGAGGCGCTCAGTCAGACCGAGTAGTGACATGTGGCAAGACGCTCCTCGGGGCGCGTCTTGCTGGGGCCTCTCTCCTGGAGGCGCTCAGTCAGACCCAGTGCTGACATGTGGCAAGACGCTCCTCGGGGCGCGTCTTGCTTGGGCCTCTCTCCTGGAGGCGCTCAGTCAGAATGAGTAGTGACATGTGGCCTGACGCTCCTCGGGGCGCGTCTTGCTTGGGCCTCTCTCCTGGAGGCGCTCAGTCAGACTGAGTAGTGACATGTGGCCTGACGCTCCTCGGGGAGCGTCTTGCTTGGGCCTCTCTCCTGGAGACGCTCAGTCAGACCCAGTGGTGACATGTGGCAAGACACTCCTCGGGGCGCGTCTTGCTTGGGCCTCTCTCCTGGAGGCCCTCTGTCAGACCCAGTGTTGACATGTGTCAAGACGCTCCTCGGGGCGCAGTCTTGCTTGGGCTTCTCTCCTGGAGGCCTTCAGTCAGGCCCATTGTTGACATGTGGCAAGACGCTCCTCGGGGCGCGTCTTGCTTGGGCCTCTCTCCTGGAGGCGCTCAGTCAGAACCAGAGGTTACATGTGGCAAGACGCTCCTCGGGGCGCGTCTTGCTTGGGCCTCTCTCCTGGAGGCCCTCTGTCAGACCCAGTGATGACATGTGGAAAGACGCTCCTCCGGGCGCATCATGCTTGGGCCTCTCTCCTGGAGGCCCTCAGTCAGACCCATTGTTGACATGTGGCAAGACGCTCCTCGGGGCGCGTCTTGCTTGGGCCTCTCTCCTGGAGGCGCTCAGTCAGACCCAGTGTTGACATGTGGCAAGACGCTCCTCGGGGCGCGTCTTGCTTATGCCTCTCTCCTGGAGGCGCTCAGTCAGACCCAGTGGTGACACGTGGAAAGACGCTCCTCGGGGCGCGTCTTGCTTGGGCCTCTCTCCTGGAGGCGCTCAGTCAGACCCAGTGTTGACAAGTGGCAAGACGCTCCTCGGGGCGCGTCTTGCTTGGGCCTCTCTCCTGAATGCCCTCTGTCAGACCGAGTGTTGACATGTGGCAAGACTCTCCTCGGGGCGCGTCTTTCTTGGGCTTCTCTCATGGAGGCCCTCAGTCCGACCCAGTGTTGACATGTGTCAAGACGCTCCTCGGGGCGTGTCTTGCTTGGGCCTCTCTCCTGGAAGCGCTCAGTCAGACCCATTGTTGACATGTGGCAAGACGCTCCTCGGGGCACGTCTTGCTTGGGCCTCTCTCCTGGAGGCGCTCAGTCAGACCGAGTAGTGACATGTGGCAAGACGCTCCTCGGGGCGCGTCTTGCTGGGGCCTCTCTCCTGGAGGTGCTCAATCAGACCCAGTGGTGACACGTGGCAAGACGTTCCTCGGGGCGTGTCTTGCTTGGGCCTCTCTCCTGGAGGAGCTCAGTCAGACCCAGTGGTGACACGTGGCAAGACGCTCCTCGGGGCACATCTTCCTTGGGCCTCTCTCCTGGAGGCGCTAAGTCAGACCCAGTGTTGACACGTGGAAAGAGGCTCCTCGGGGCGCGTCTTGCTTGGGCCTCTCTCCTGGAGGCGCTCAGTCAGACACAGTGTTGACATGTGGCAAGACACTCCTCGGGGCGCTTCTTGCTTGGGCCTCTCTCATGGAGGCCCTCTGTCAGACCCACTGTTGACATGTGTCAAGACGCTCCTCGGGGCGCGTCTTGCTTTGGCCTCTCTCCTGGAGGCGCTCAGTCAGACCGAGTGCTGACATGTAGCAAGAAGCTCCATGGGGTGCGTCTTGCTTGGGCTTCTCTCCTGGAGGCCCTCAGTCAGACCCATAGTTGACATGTGGCAAGACGCTCCTCGGGGTACGTCTTGCTTGGGCCTCTCTCCTGGAGGCGCTCAGTCAGACCGAGTAGTGACATGTGGTAAGACGCTCCTCGGGGCGCGTCTTGCTGGGGCTTCTCTCATGGAGGCACTCAGTCAGACCCAGTGTTGACATGTGGCAAGACGCTCCTCGGGGCGCGTGTTGCTTGGACCTCTCTCCTGGAGGCGCTCAGTCAGACCGAGTAGTGACATGTGGCAAGACGCTCCTCGGGGCGCGTCTTGCTTGGGCCTCTCTCCTGGAGGCGCTCAGTCAGACCCAGTGTTGACATGTTGCAAGACGCTCCTCGGGGCGCGTCTTGCTTGGGCTTCTCTCCTGGAGAGCCTCAGTCAGACCCATTGTTAACATTTGGCAAGACGCTCCTCGGGGCGCTTCTTGCTTGGGCCTCTCTCCTGGAGGCGCTCAGTCAGACTGAGTGCTGACATGTGGCAAGACGCTCCTCGGGGCGCGTCTTGCTGGGGCCTCTTTCCTGGAGGCGCTCAGTCAGACCCAGTGTTGACATGTGGCAAGACGCTCCTCGGGCGTTTCTTGCTTGGGCCTCTCTCCTGGAGGCGCTCAGTCAGACCCAGAGGTGACATGTGGCAAGACGCTCCTCGGGCCTCTCTCCTGGAGGTGCTCAGTCAGACCCAGTGTTGACATGTGGCAAGACGCTCCTCGGGGCGCGTCTTGATGGGGCTTCTCTCATGGACGCACTCAGTCAGACCCAGTGTTGACATGTGGCAAGATGCTCCTCGGGGCACGTCATGCTTGGGCCTCTCTCCTGGAGGCGCTCAGTCAGACCCAGAGGAGACATGTGTCAAGTCGCTCCTCGGGGCGCGTCTTGCTTGGGCTTCTCTACTGGACGCGCTCAGTCAGACCGAGTGCTGACATGTGGCAAGACGCTCCTCAGGGCGCGTCTTGCTTGGGCCTCTCTCCTGGAGGCGCTCAGTCAGACCCAGTGTTCACATGTGGCAAGACGCTCCTCGGGGCGCGTCTTGCTTTGGCCTTTCTCCTGGAGGCGCTCAGTCAGACCCAGTGTTGACATGTGGCAAGACGCTCCTCGGGGCGCGTCTTGCTTGGGCCTCTCTCCTGGAGGCCCTCAGTCAGACCCATTGTTGACATGTGGCAAGACGCTCCTCGGGGCGCGTCTTATTTGGGCCTCTCTCCTGGAGGCCCTCATTCAGACCCAGTGTTGACATGTGGCAAGACGCTCCTCGGGGCGCGTCTTGCTTGGGATTTTCTCCTGGAGGCCCTCAGTCAGACCCATTGTTGACATGTGGCAAGACGCTCCTCGGGGCACGTCTTGCTTGGGCCTCTCTCCTGGAGGCGCTCAGTCAGACAGAGTAGTGACATGTGGCAAGACGCTCCTCGGGGCGCGTCTTACTTGGACCTCCCTCCTGGAGGCGCTCAGTCAGACCGAGTAGTGACATGTGGCAAGACGCTCCTCGGGGCGCGTCTTGCTTGGACCTCTCTCCTGGAGGCGCTCAGTTAAACCGAGTAGTGACATGTGGCAAGACGCTCCTCGGGGCGCGTCTTGCTGGGGCCTCTCTCCTGGAGGAGCTCAGTCAGACCCAGTGGTGACACGTGGCAAGACGCTCCTCAGGGCGCATCTTGCTTGGGCCTCTCTCCTGGAGGCGCTAAGTCAGACCCAGTGTTCACATGTGGCAAGACGCTCCTCGGGGCGCATCTTGCTTGGGCCTCTCTCCTGGAGGCGCTCAGTCAGACCCAGTGTTGACAGGTGGCAAGACGCTCCTCGGGGCGCGTCTTGCTTGGGCCTCTCTCCTGGAGGCGCTCAGTCAGACCGAGTGCTGACATGTGGCAAACCGCTCCTCGGGGCGCGTCTTGCTTGGGCTTCTCTCCTGGAGGCCCTCAGTCAGACCCATTGTTGACATGTGGCAAGACGCTCCTCGGGGCACGTCTTGCTTGGGCCTCTCTCCTGGAGGCGCTCAGTCAGACAGAGTAGTGACATGTGAAAGACGCTCCTCGGGGCGCGTCTTGCTGGGGCTTCTCTCATGGAGGCACTCAGTCAGACCCAGTGTTGACATGTGGCAAGACGCTCCTCGGGGCGCGTCTTGCTTGGACCTCTCTCCTGGAGGCGCTAAGTCAGACCCAGTGTTGACACGTGGCAAGAAGCTCCTCGGGGCGCGTCTTGCTTGGGCCTCTCTCCTGGAGGCGCTCAGTCAGACCCAGTGTTGACATGTGGCAACACACTCCTCGGGGCGCGTCTTGCTTGGGCCTCTCTCATGGAGGCCCTCAGTCAGACCCATTGTTGACATGTGGCAAGACGCTCCTCGGGGCGCGTATTGCTTGGGCCTCTCTCCTGGATGCCCTCTGTCAGACCCAGTGTTGACATGTGGCAAGACTCTCCTCGGGGCCCGTCTTGCTTGGGCTTCTCTCATGGAGGCCCTCAGTCAGACCCAGTGTTGACATGTGTCAAGACGCTCCTCGGGGCGTGTCTTGCTTGGGCCTCTCTCCTGGAGGCGCTCAGTCAGACCCAGTGTTGACATGTGGCAAGACGCTCCTCGGGGTGCTTCTTGCTTGGGCTTCTCTCCTGGAGGCCCTCAGTCAGACCCATTGTTGACATGTGGCAAGACGCTCCTCGGGGTACGTCTTGCTTGGGCCTCTCTCCTGGAGGCGCTCAGTCAGACCGAGTAGTGACATGTGGCAAGACGCTCCTCGGGGCGCGTCTTGCTGGGGCTTCTCTCATGGAGGCACTCAGTCAGACCCAGTGTTGACATGTGGCAAGACGCTCCTCGGGGCGCGTGTTGCTTGGACCTCTCTCCTGGAGGCGCTCAGTCAGACCGAGTAGTGACATGTGGCAAGACGCTCCTCGGGGCGCGTCTTGCTTGGGCCTCTCTCCTGGAGGCGCTCAGTCAGACCCAGTGTTGACATGTGGCAAGACGCTCCTCGGGGCGCGTCTTGCTTGGGCTTTTCTCCTGGAGAGCCTCAGTCAGACCCATTGTTGACATTTGGCAAGACGCTCCTCGGGGCGCTTCTTGCTTGGGCCTCTCTCCTGGAGGCGCTCAGTCAGACCGAGTGCTGACATGTGGCAAGACGCTCCTCGGGGCGCGTCTTGCTGGGGCCTCTCTCCTGGAGGCGCTCAGTCAGACCCAGTGTTGACATGTGTCAAGACACTCCTCGGGCGTTTCTTGCTTGGGCCTCTCTCCTGGAGGCGCTCAGGCAGACCCAGAGGTGACATGTGGCAAGACGCTCCTCGGGCCTCTCTCCTGGAGGCGCTCAGTCAGACACAGTGTTGACATGTGGCAAGACGCTCCTCGGGGCGCGTCTTTCTTGGGCCTCTCTCCTGGAGGTGCTCAGTCAGACCCAGTGTTGACATGTGGCAAGACGCTCCTCGGGGCGCGTCTTGCTGGGGCTTCTCTCATGGAGGCACTCAGTCAGACCCAGTGTTGACATGTGGCAAGATGCTCCTCGGGGCACGTCATGCTTGGGCCTCTCTCCTGGAGGCGCTCAGTCAGACCCAGAGGAGACATGTGTCAAGTCGCTCCTCGGGGCGCGTCTTGCTTGGGCCTCTCTCCTGGAGGCGCTCAGTCAGACCGAGTGCTGACATGTGGCAAGACGCTCCTCAGGGCGCGTCTTGCTTGGGCCTCTCTCCTGGAGGCGCTCAGTCAGACCCAGTGTTCACATGTGGCAAGACGCTCCTCGGGGCGCGTCTTGCTTGGGCCTCTCTCCTGGAGTTGCTCAGTCAGACCCAGTGTAGACATGTGGCAAGACGCTCCTCGGGGCGCGTCTTGCTTGGGCCTCTCTCCTGGAGGTGCTCAGTCAGACCGAGTGCTGACATGTGGCAAGACGCTCCTCGGGGCGCGTCTTGCTTGGGCTTCTCTCCTGGAGGCCCTCAGTCAGACCCATTGTTGACATGTGGCAAGACGCTCCTCGGGGCGCGTCTTATTTGGGCCTCTCTCCTGGAGGCCCTCATTCAGACCCAGTGTTGACATGTGGCAAGACGCTCCTCGGGGCGCGTCTTGCTTGGGCTTCTCTCCTGGAGGCCCTCAGTCAGACCCATTGTTGACATGTGGCAAGACGCTCCTCGGGGCATGTCTTGCTTGGGCCTCTCTCCTGGAGGCTCTCAGTCAGACAGAGTAGTGACATGTGGCAAGACGCTCCTCGGGGCGCGTCTTGCTTGGACCTCCCTCCTGGAGGCACTCAGTCAGACCGAGTAGTGACATGTGGCAAGACGCTCCTCGGGGCGCGTCTTGCTTGGACCTCTCTCCTGGAGGCGCTCAGTTAAACCGAGTAGTGACATGTGGCAAGACGCTCCTCGGGGCGCGTCTTGCTGGGGCCTCTCTCCTGGAGGAGCTCAGTGAGACCCAGTGGTGACACGTGGCAAGACGCTCCTCGGGGCGCGTCTTGCTTGGGCCTCTCTCCTGGAGGCGCTCAGTCAGACCCAGTGTTGACATGTAGCAAGAAACTCCTCGGGGCGCTTCTTGCTTGGGCCTCTCTCATGGAGGCCCTCTGTCAGACCCAGTGTTGACATGTGTCAAGACGCTCCTCGGGGCGCATCTTGCTTTGGCCTCTCTCCTGAAGGCGCTCAGTCAGACCGAGTGCTGACATGTGGCAAGAAGCTCCTCGGGGCGCGTCTTCCTTGGGCTTCTCTCCTGGAGGCCCTCAGTCAGACCCATTGTTGACATGTGGCAAGACGCTCCTCGGGGCACGTATTGCTTGGGCCTCTCTCCTGGATGCCCTCTGTCAGACCCAGTGTTGACATGTGGCAAGACTCTCCTCGGGGCGCGTCTTGCTTGGGCTTCTCACATGGAGGCCCTCAGTCAGACCCAGTGTTGACATGTGTCAAGATGCTCCTCGGGGCGTGTCTTGCTTGGGCCTCTCTCCTGGATGCGCTCAGTCAGACCCAGTGTTGACATGTGGCAAGATGCTCCTCGGGGCGCTTCTTTCTTGGCTTCTCTCCTGGAGGCCCTCAGTCAGACCCATTGTTGACATGTGGCAAGACGCTCCTCGGGGCGCGTCTTGCTTGGGCCTCTCTCCTGGAGGCGCTCAGTCAGACCGAGTAGTGACATGTGACAAGACGCTCCTCGGGGCGCTTCTTGCTTGGGCTTCTCTCCTGGAGGCCCTCAGTCAGACCCAGTGTTGACATGTGGCAAGACGCTCCTCGGGGCACGTCTTGCTTGGGCCTCTCTCCTGGAGGCGCTCAGTCAGACCCAGTGTTGACATGTGGCAAGACGCTCCTCGGGGCGCGTCTTGCTTGGGCCTCTCTCCTGGAGGTGCTCAGTCAGACCGAGTGCTGACATGTGGCAAGACGCTCCTCGGGGCGCGTCTTGCTTGGGCTTCTCTCCTGGAGAACCTCAGTCAGACCCATTGTTGACATGTGGCAAGACGCTCCTCGGGGCGCGTCTTATTTGGGCCTCTCTCCTGGAGGCCCTCATTCAGACCCAGTGTTGACATGTGGCAAGACGCTCCTCGGGGCGCGTCTTGCTTGGGCTTCTCTCCTGGAGGCCCTCAGTCAGACCCATTGTTGACATGTGGCAAGACGCTCCTCGGGGCACGTCTTGCTTGGGCCTCTCTCCTGGAGGCGCTCAGTCAGACAGAGTAGTGACATGTGGCAAGACGCTCCTCGGGGCGCGTCTTGCTTGGACCTCCCTCCTGGAGGCGCTCAGTCAGACCGAGTAGTGACATGTGGCAAGACGCTCCTCGGGGCGCGTCTTGCTTGGACCTCTCTCCTGGAGGCGCTCAGTTAAACCGAGTAGTGACATGTGGCAAGACGCTCCTCGGGGCGCTTCTTGCTGGGGCCTCTCTCCTGGAGGAGCTCAGTCAGACCCAGTGGTGACACGTGGCAAGACGCTCCTCGGGGCGCGTCTTGCTTGGGCCTCTCTCCTGGAGGCGCTCAGTCAGACCCAGTGTTGACATGTGGCAAGACACTCCTCGGGGCGCTTCTTGCTTGGGCCTCTCTCATGGAGGCCCTCTGTCAGACCCAGTGTTGACATGTGTCAAGACGCTCCTCGGGGCGCATCTTGCTTTGGCCTCTCTCCTGGAGGCGCTCAGTCAGACCGAGTGCTGACATGTGGCAAGAAGCTCCTCGGGGCGCGTCTTCCTTGGGCTTCTCTCCTGGAGGCCCTCAGTCAGACCCATTGTTGACATGTGGCAAGACGCTCCTCGGGGCGCGTATTGCTTGGGCCTCTCTCCTGGATGCCCTCTGTCAGACCCAGTGTTGACATGTGGCAAGACTCTCCTCGGGGCGCGTCTTGCTTGGGCTTCTCACATGGAGGCCCTCAGTCAGACCCAGTGTTGACATGTGTCAAGACGCTCCTCGGGGCGTGTCTTGCTTGGGCCTCTCTCCTGGATGCGCTCAGTCAGACCCAGTGTTGACATGTGGCAAGACGCTCCTCGGGGCGCTTCTTTCTTGGGCTTCTCTCCTGGAGGCCCTCAGTCAGACCCATTGTTGACATGTGGCAAGATGCTCCTCGGGGCACGTCTTGCTTGGGCCTCTCTCCTGGAGGCGCTCAGTCAGACCGAGTAGTGACATGTGACAAGACGCTCCTCGGGGCGCTTCTTGCTTGGGCTTCTCTCCTGGAGGCCCTCAGTCAGACCCAGTGTTGAAATGTGGCAAGACGCTCCTCGGGGCACGTCTTGCTTGGGCCTCTCTCCTGGAGGCGCTCAGTCAGACCCAGTGTTGACATGTGGCAAGACGCTCCTCGGGGCGCTTCTTGCTTGGGCTTCTCTCCTGGAAGCCCTCAGTCAGACCCATTGTTGACATGTGGCAAGACACTCCTCGGGGCACGTCTTGCTTGGGCCTCTCTCCTGGAGGCGCTCAGTCAGACCGAGTAGTGACATGTGGCAAGACGCTCCTGGGGGCGCGTCTTGCTGGGGCTCCTCTCATGGAGGCACTCAGTCAGACCCAGTGTTGACATGTGGCAAGACGCTCCTCGGGGCGCGTGTTGCTTGGACCTCTCTCCTGGAGGCGCTCAGTCAGACCCAGTGTTGACATGTGGCAAGACGCTCCTCGGGGCGCGTCTTGCTTGGGCTTCTCTCCTGGAGAGCCTCAGTCAGACCCATTGTTGACATGTGGCAAGACGCTCCTCGGGGCGCTTCTTGCTTGGGCCTCTCTCCTGGAGGCGCTCAGTCAGACCGAGTGCTGACATGTGGCAAGACGCTCCTCGGGGCGCGTCTTGCTGGGGCCTCTCTCCTGGAGGCGCTCAGTCAGACCCAGTGTTGACATGTGTCAAGACGCTCCTCGGGCGTTTCTTGCTTGGGCCTCTCTCCTGGAGGCGCTCAGTCAGATCCAGAGGTGACATGTGGCAAGACGCTCCTCGAGCCTCTCTCCTGGAGGCGCTCAGTCAGACCCAGTGTTGACATTTGGCAAGACGCTCCTCGGGGCGCCTCTTGCTTGGGCCTCTCTCCTGGAGGTGCTCAGTCAGACCCAGTGTTGACATGTGGCAAGACGCTCCTCGGGGCGCGTCTTGCTGGGGCTTCTCTCATGGTGGCACTCAGTCAGACCCAGTGTTGACATGTGGCAAGACACTCCTCGGGGCACGTCTTGCTTGGGCCTCTCTCCTGGAGGCGCTCAGTCAGACCGAGTAGTGACATGTGGCAAGACGCTCCTGGGGGCGCGTCTTGCTGGGGCTCCTCTCATGGAGGCACTCAGTCAGACCCAGTGTTGACATGTGGCAAGACGCTCCTCGGGACGCGTGTTGCTTGGACCTCTCTCCTGGAGGCGCTCAGTCAGACCCAGTGTTGACATGTGGCAAGACGCTCCTCGGGGCGCGTCTTGCTTGGGCTTCTCTCCTGGAGAGCCTCAGTCAGACCCATTGTTGACATGTGGCAAGACGCTCCTCGGGGCGCTTCTTGCTTGGGCCTCTCTCCTGGAGGCGCTCAGTCAGACCGAGTGCTGACATGTGGCAAGACGCTCCTCGGGGCGCGTCTTGCTGGGGCCTCTCTCCTGGAGGCGCTCAGTCAGACCCAGTGTTGACATGTGTCAAGACGCTCCTCGGGCGTTTCTTGCTTGGGCCTCTCTCCTGGAGGCGCTCAGTCAGATCCAGAGGTGACATGTGGCAAGACGCTCCTCGAGCCTCTCTCCTGGAGGCGCTCAGTCAGACCCAGTGTTGACATTTGGCAAGACGCTCCTCGGGGCGCCTCTTGCTTGGGCCTCTCTCCTGGAGGTGCTCAGTCAGACCCAGTGTTGACATGTGGCAAGACGCTCCTCGGGGCGCGTCTTGCTGGGGCTTCTCTCATGGTGGCACTCAGTCAGACCCAGTGTTGACATGTGGCAAGATGCTCCTCGGGGCACGTCTTGCTTGGGCCTCTCTCCTGGAGGCGCTCAGTCAGACCCAGAGGAGACATGTGTCAAGACGCTCCTCGGGGCGCGTCTTGCTTGGGCCTCTCTCCTGGAGGCGCTCAGTCAGACCCAGTGTTGACATGTGGCAAGACGCTCCACGGGGCGCGTCTTGCTTGGGCCTCTCTCCTGGAGGCGCTCAGTCAGACCGAGTGCTGACATGTGGCAAGACGCTCCTCTGGGCGCGTCTTGCTTGGGCTTCTCTCCTGGAGGCCCTCAGTCAGACCCATTGTTGACATGTGGCAAGACGCTCCTCGGGGCGCTTCTTATTTGGGCCTCTCTCATGGAGGCCCTCTGTCAGACCCAGTGTTGACATGTGTCAAGACGCTCCTCGGGGCACATAGTGCTTTGGCCTCTCTCCTGGAGGCGCTCAGTCAGACCGAGTGCTGACATGTGGCAAGAAGCTCCTCGGGGCGCGTCTTCCTTGGGCTTCTCTCCTGGAGGCCCTCAGTCAGACCCATTGTTGACATGTGGCAAGACGCTCCTCGGGGCATGTATTGCTTGGGCCTCTCTCCTGGATGCCCTCTGTCAGACCCAGTGTTGACATGTGGCAAGACTCTCCTCGGGGCGCGTCTTGCTTGGGCTTCTCACATGGAGGCCCTCAGTCAGACCCAGTGTTGACATGTGTCAAGACGCTCCTCGGGGCGCGTCTTGCTTGGGCTTCTCTCCTGGAGGCCCTCAGTAAGACCCATTGTTGACATGTGGCAAGACTCTCCTCGGGGCGCGTCTTGCTTGGGCCTCTCTCCAGAAGGCCCTCAATCAGACCCAGTGTTGACACGTGGCAAGACGCTCCTCTGGGCATGTCTTGCTTGGGCCTCTCTCCTGGAGGCGCTCAGTCAGACTGAGTAGTGACATGTGGCCTGACGCTCCTCGGGGCGCATCTTGCTTGGGCCTCTCTCCTGGAGGCGCTGAGTCAGACCCAGTTGTGACATGTGGCAAGACACTCCTCGGGGCGCGTCTTGCTTGTGCCTCTCTCCTGGAGGCCCTCTGTCAGACCCAGTGTTGACATGTGTCAAGACGCTCCACGGGGCGCGTCTTGCTTGGGCTTCTCTCCTGGAGGCCCTCAGTCAGACCCATTTATGACATGTGGCAAGACGCTCCTCGGGGCGCGTCTTGCTTGGGCCTCTCTCCTGGAGGCGCTCGGTCAGACCGATTGCTGACATGTGGCAAGACGCTCCTCGGGCCGCGTGTTGCTTGGGCTTCTTTCCTGGAGGCCCTCAGTCAGACCCATTGTTGACATGTGGCAAAACGCTCCTCGGGGCGCGTCTTGCTTGGGCCTCTCTCCTGGAGGCGCTCAGTCAGACCGAGTGCTGACATGTGGCAAGACGCTCCTCGGGGCGCGTATTGCTTGGGCTTCTCTCCTGGAGGTGCTCAGAAAGACCCAGTGTTGACATGTGACAAGACTCTCCTCGGGGCGCGTCTTGCTGGGGCCTCTCTCCTGGAGGCGCTCAATCAGACCCAGTGGTGACAAGTGGCAAGACGCTCCTCGGGGCGCGTCTTGCTTGGGCCTCTCTCCTGGAGGCGCTCAGTCAGACCCAGTGGTGACACGTGGCAAGACGCTCCTCGGGGCGCATCTTGCTTGGGCCTCTCTCCTGGAGGCGCTCAGTCAGACCCAGTGTTGACACGTGGCAAGACGCTCCTCGGGGCGCGTCTTGCTTGGGCCTCTCTCCCGGAGGCGCTCAGTCAGACCCAGTGTTGACATGTGGCAAGACACTCCTCGGGGCGCGTCTTGCTTGGGCCTCTCTCATGGAGGCCCTCTGTCAGACCCAGTGTTGACATGTGTCAAGACGCTCCTCGGGGCGCGTCTTGCTTTGGCCTCTCTCCTGGAGGCGCTCAGTCAGACCGAGTGCTGACATGTGGCAAGAAGCTCCTCGGGGCGCGTCCTGCTTGGGCTTCTCTCCTGGAGGCCCTCAGTAAGACCCATTGTTGACATGTGGCAAGACGCTCCTCGGGGCGCGTCTTGCTTGGGCCTCTCTCCAGAAGGCCCTAAATCAAACCCAGTGTTGACACGTGGCAAGACGCTCCTCGGGGCGCGTCTTGCTTGGGCCTCTCTCCTGGAGGCGCTCAGTCAGACTGAGTAGTGACATGTGGCCTGACGCTCCTCGGGGCGCGTGTTGCTTGGGCCTCTCTCCTGGAGGCGCTCAGTCAGACCAAGTGGTGACATGTGGCAAGACGCTCCTCGGGGCGCGACTTGCTTTGGCCTCTCTCCTGGAGGCCCTCTGTCAGACCCACTGTTAACATGTGTCAAGACGCTCCTCGGGGCGCGTCTTGCTTGGGCTTCTCTCCTGGAGGCCCTCAGTCAGACCCATTGTTGACATGTGGCAAGACGCTCCTCGGGCCGCGTGTTGCTTGGGCTTCTCTCCTGGAGTTCCTCAGTCAGACCCATTGTTGACATGTGGCAAGACGCTCCTCGGGGCGCGTCTTGCTTGGGCCTCTCTCCTGGAGGCGCTCAGTCAGAACGAGTGCTGACATGTGGAAAGACGCTCCTCAGGGCGCGTCTTGCTTGGGCTTCTCTCCTGGAGGCGCTCAGTCAGACCCAGTGTTGACATGTGGCAAGACACTCCTCGGGGCGCGTCTTGCTTGGGCCTCTCTCCTGGAGGCCCTCTGTCAGACCGAGTGTTGACATGTGGCAAGACTCTCCTCGGGGCGCGTCTTGCTTGGGCTTCTCTCATGGAGGCCCTCAGTCAGACCCAGTGTTGACATGTGTCAAGACGCTCCTCGGGGCGTGTCTTGCTTGGGCCTCTCTCCTGGAGGCGCTCAGTCAGACCCAGTGTTGACATGTGGCAAGACGCTCCTCGGGGCGCGTCTTGCTTGGGCTTCTCTCCTGGAGGCCCTCAGTCAGACCCTTTGTTGACATGTGGCAAGACGCTCCTCGGGGCACGTCTTGCTTGGGCCTCTCTCCTGGAGGCGCTCAAACAGACCGAGTAGTGACATGTGGCAAGACGCTCCTCGGGGCGCGTCTTGCTGGGGCTTCTCTCACTGAGGCGCTCAGTCAGACCGAGTAGTGACATGTGGCAAGACGCTCCTCGGGGCGCGTCTTGCTATGACCTCTCTCCCTGAGGCGCTCAGTCAGACCCAGTGTTGACATGTGGCAAGACACTCCTCGGAGCGCGTCTTGCTTGGGCCTCTCTCATGGAGGCCCTCTGTCAGACCGAGTGCTGACATGTGGCAAGAAGCTCCTCGGGGCTCGTCTTGCTTGGGCTTCTCTCCTGGAGGCCCTCAGAAAGAACCATTGTTGACATGTGGCAAGACGCTCCTCGGGGCGCGTCTTGCTTGGGCCTCTCTCCAGAAGTGCCTCAATCAGAACCAGTGTTTACACGTGTCAAGACGCTCCTCGGGGCGCGTCTTACTTGGGCCTCTCTCCTGGAGGCGCTCAGTCAGACTGAGTAGTGACATGTGGCCTGACGCTCCTCGGGGCGCGTGTTGCTTGGGCCTCTCTCCTGGAGGCGCTCAGTCAGACCAAGTGGTGAGATGTGGCAAGACACTCCTCGGGGCGCGTCTTGCTTGGGCCTCTCTCATGGAGGCCCTCTGTCAGACCCAGTGTTGACATGTGGCAAGACACTCCTCGGGGTGCGTCTTGCTTGGGCCTCTCTCATGGAGGCCCTATGTCAGACCCAGTGTTGACATGTGTCAAGACGCTCCTCGGGGCGCGTCTTGCTTTGGCCTCTCTCCTGGAGGCGCTCAGTCAGACCGAGTGCTGACATGTGGAAAGAAGCTCCTCGGGGCGCGTCTTGCTTGGGCTTCTCTCCTGGAGGCCCTCAGTAAGACCCATTGTTGACATGTGGCAAGACGCTCCTCGCGGCGCGTCTTGCTTGGGCCTCTCTCCAGTAGGCCCTCAATCAGACCCAGTGTTGACACGTGGCAAGACGCTCCTCGGGGCGTGTCTTGCTTGGGCCTCTCTCCTGGTTGCGCTCAGTCAGACTGAGTAGTGACATGTGGCCTGACGCTCCTCGGGGCGCGTGTTGCTTGGGCCTCTCTCCTGGAGGCGCTCAGTCAGACCAAGTGGTGACATGTGGCTAGACACTCCTTGGGGCGCGTCTTGCTTGGCTCTCTCTCCTGGAGGCCCTCTGTCAAACCCAGTGTTGACATGTGTCAAGACGCTCCTCGGGGCGCATCTTGCTTGGGCTTCTCTCCTGGAGGCCCTCAGTCAGACCCATTGTTGACATGTGGCAAGACGCTCCTCGGGGCGCGTCTTGCTTGGGCCTCTCTCCTGGAGGCGCTCAGTCAGACCGAGTGCTGACATGTGGCAAGACGCTCCTCGGGCCGCGTGTTGCTTGGGCTTCTCTCCTGGAGGCCCTCTGTCAGGCCCATTGTTGACACGTGGCAAGATGCTCCTCGGGGCGCGTCTTGCTTGGGCCTCTCTGCTGGAGGCGCTCAGTCAGACTGAGTAGTGACATGTGGCCTGACGCTCATCGGGGCGCGTGTTGCTTGGGCCTCTCTCCTGGAGGCGCTCAGTCAGACCAAGTGGTGACATGTGGCAAGACACTCCTCGGGGCGCGTCTTGCTTGGGCCTCTCTCCTGGAGGCCCTCTGTCAGACCAAGTGTTGACATGTGTCAAGACGCTCCTCAGGGCGCGTCTTGCTTGGGCTTCTCTCCTGGAGGCCCTCAGTCAGACCCATTGTTGACATGTGGCAAGACGCTCCTCGGGGCGCGTCTTGCTTGGGCCTCTCTCCTGGAGGCGCTCAGTCAGACCGAGTGCTGACATGTGGCAAGACGCTGCTCGGGCCGCGTGTTGCTTGGTCTTCTCTCCTGGAGGCCCTCAGTCAGACCCAGTGTTGACATGTGGCAAGACGCTCCTCCGGGCGCATCTTGCTTGGGCCTCTCTCCTGGAGGCCCTCAGTAAGACCCATTGTTGACATGTGGCAAGACGCTCCTCCAGCGCGTCTTGCTTGGGCCTCTCTCCTGGAGGCGCTCAGTCAGACTGAGTAGTGACATGTGGCCTGACGCTCCTCGGGGCGCGTCTTGCTTGGGCCTCTCTCCTGGAGGCACTCAGTCAGACCCAGTGTTGACATGTGGCAAGACGCTCCTAGGGGCGCGTCTTGCTTGGGCCTCTCTCATGGAGGCCCTCTGTCAGACCCAGTGTTGACATGTGGCAAGACACTCCTCGGGGTGCGTCTTGCTTGGGCCTCTCTCATGGAGGCCCTCTGTCAGTCCCAGTGTTGACATGTGTCAAGACGCTCCTCGGGGCGCGTCTTGCTTTGGCCTCTCTCCTGGAGGCGCTCAGTCAGACCGAGTGCTGACATGTGGAAAGAAGCTCCTCGGGGCGCGTCTTGCTTGGGCTTCTCTCCTGGAGGCCCTCAGTAAGACCCATTGTTGACATGTGGCAAGACGCTCCTCGCGGCGCGTCTTGCTTGGGCCTCTCTCCAGTAGGCCCTCAATCAGACCCAGTGTTGACACGTGGCAAGACGCTCCTCGGGGCGTGTCTTGCTTGGGCCTCTCTCCTGGTTGCGCTCAGTCAGACTGAGTAGTGACATGTGGCCTGACGCTCCTCGGGGCGCGTGTTGCTTGGGCCTCTCTCCTGGAGGCGCTCAGTCAGACCAAGTGGTGACATGTGGCTAGACACTCCTTGGGGCGCGTCTTGCTTGGGCCTCTCTCCTGGAGGCCCTCTGTCAAACCCAGTGTTGACATGTGTCAAGACGCTCCTCGGGGCGCATCTTGCTTGGGCTTCTCTCCTGGAGGCCCTCAGTCAGACCCATTGTTGACATGTGGCAAGACGCTCCTCGGGGCGCGTCTTGCTTGGGCCTCTCTCCTGGAGGCGCTCAGTCAGACCGAGTGCTGACATGTGGCAAGACGCTCCTCGGGCCGCGTGTTGCTTGGGCTTCTCTCCTGGAGGCCCTCTGTCAGGCCCATTGTTGACACGTGGCAAGATGCTCCTCGGGGCGCGTCTTGCTTGGGCCTCTCTGCTGGAGGCGCTCAGTCAGACTGAGTAGTGACATGTGGCCTGACGCTCATCGGGGCGCGTGTTGCTTGGGCCTCTCTCCTGGAGGCGCTCAGTCAGACCAAGTGGTTACATGTGGCAAGACACTCCTCGGGGCGCGTCTTGCTTGGGCCTCTCTCCTGGAGGCCCTCTGTCAGACCAAGTGTTGACATGTGTCAAGACGCTCCTCAGGGCGCGTCTTGCTTGGGCTTCTCTCCTGGAGGCCCTCAGTCAGACCCATTGTTGACATGTGGCAAGACGCTCCTCGGGGCGCGTCTTGCTTGGGCCTCTCTCCTGGAGGCGCTCAGTCAGACCGAGTGCTGACATGTGGCAAGACGCTGCTCGGGCCGCGTGTTGCTTGGGCTTCTCTCCTGGAGGCCCTCAGTCAGACCCAGTGTTGACATGTGGCAAGACGCTCCTCCGGGCGCATCTTGCTTGGGCCTCTCTCCTGGAGGCCCTCAGTAAGACCCATTGTTGACATGTGGCAAGACGCTCCTCGAGCGCGTCTTGCTTGGGCCTCTCTCCTGGAGGCGCTCAGTCAGACTGAGTAGTGACATGTGGCCTGACGCTCCTCGGGGCACGTCTTGCTTGGGCCTCTCTCCTGCAGGCACTCAGTCAGACCCAGTGTTGACATGTGGCAAGACGCTCCTAGGGGCGCGTCTTGCTTGGGCTTCTCTCCTGAAGGCCCTCAGTCAGACCCATTGTTGACATGTGGCAAGACTCTCCTCGGGGCACGTCTTGCTTGGGCCTCTCTCCTGGAGGCGCTCAGTCAGACCGAGTAGTGACATGTGGCAAGACGCTCCTCGGGGCGCGTCTTGCTTGGACCTCTCTCCTGGAGGCGCTCAGTTAGACCGAGTAGTGACATGTCGCAAGACGCTCCTCGGGGCGCGTCTTGCTTGGGCCTCTCTCCTGGAGGCGCTCAGTCAGACCGAGTGCTGACATAAGGAAAGACGCTCCTTGGGGCGCGTCTTGCTGGGGCCTCTCTCCTGGAGGCGCTCAATCAGACCCAGTGGTGACACGTGGCAAGACGCTCCTCGGGGCGCGTCTTGCTTGGGCCTCTCTCCTGGAGGCGCTCAGTCAGACCCAGTGGTGACACGTGGCAAGACGCTCCTCGGGGCGCGTCTTGCTTGGGCCTCTCTCCTGGAGGCGCTCAGTCAGACCCAGTGTTGACACGTGGCAAGACGCTCCTCGGGGCGCGTCTTGCTTGGGCCTCTCTCCTGGAGGCGCTCAGTCAGACCCAGTGTTGACATGTGGCAAGACACTCCTCGGGGCGCGTCTTGCTTGGGCCTCTCTCATGGAGGCCCTCTGTCAGACCCAGTGTTGACATGTGTCAAGACGCTCCTCGGGGCGCGTCTTGCTTTGGCCTCTCTCCTGGAGGCGCTCAGTCAGACCGAGTGCTGACATGTGGCAAGAAGCTCCTCGGGGCGCGTCTTGCTTGGGCTTCTCTCCTGGAGGTGCTCAAAAAGACCCACTGTTGACATGTGACAAGACGCTCCTCGGGGCGCGTCTTGCTTGGGCCTCTCTCCTGGAGGCGCTCAGTCAGACCCAGTGGTGACATGTGGCAAGACACTCCTCGGGGCGCGTCTTGCTTGGGCCTGTCTCCTGGAGGCCCTCTGTCAGACCGAGTGTTGACATGTGGCAAGACTCTCCTCGGGGCGCGTCTTGCTTGGGCTTCTCTCATGGAGGCCCTCAGTAAGACCCAGTGTTGACATGTGTCAAGACGCTCCTCGGGGCGTGTCTTGCTTGGGCCTCTCTCCAGGAGGCGCTCAGTCAGACCCAGTGTTGACATGTGGCAAGACGCTCCTCGGGGCACGTCTTGCTTGGGCCTCTCTCCAGAAGTGCCTCAATCAGACCCAGTGTTGACACGTGTCAAGACGCTCCTCGGGGCGCGTCTTACTTGGGCCACTCTCCTGGAGGCGCTCAGTCAGACTGAGTAGTGACATGTGGCCTGACGCTCCTCGTGGCGCGTGTTGCTTGGGCCTCTCTCCTGGAGGCGCTCAGTCAGACCAAGTGGTGACATGTGGCAAGACACTCCTCGGGGCCCATCTTGCTTGGGCCTCTCTCATGGAGGCCCTCTGTCAGACCCAGTGTTGACATGTGGCAAGACACTCCTCGTGGCGCGTCTTGCTTGGGCCTCTCTCATGGAGGCCCTCTGTCAGACCCAGTGTTGACATGTGTCAAGACGCTCCTCGGGGCGCGTCTTGCTTTGGCCTCTCTCCTGGAGGCGCTCAGTCAGACTGAGTGCTGACATGTGGAAAGAAGCTCCTCGGGGCGCGTCTTGCTTGGGCTTCTCTCCTGGAGGCCCTCAGTAAGACCCATTGTGGACATGTGGCAAGACGCTCCTCGGGGCGCGTCTTGCTTGGGCCTCTCTCCTGGAGGCGCTCAGTCAGACCGAGTGCTGACATAAGGAAAGACGCTCCTCGGGGCGCGTCTTGCTGGGGCCTCTCTCCTGGAGGCGCTCAATCAGACTCAGTGGTGACACGTGGCAAGACGCTCCTCGGGGCGCGTCTTGCTTGGGCCTCTCTCCTGGAGGCGCTCAGTCAGACCCAGTGGTGACACGTGGCAAGACGCTCCTCGGGGCGCGTCTTGCTTGGGCCTCTCTCCTGGAGGTGCTCAGTCAGACCCAGTGTTGACACGTGGCAAGACGCTCCTCGGGGCGCATCTTGCTTGGGCCTCTCTCCTGGAGGCGCTCAGTCAGACCCAGTGTTGACGTGTGGCAAGACACTCCTCGGGGCGCGTCTTGCTTGGGCCTCTCTCATGGAGGCCCTCTGTCAGACCCAGTGTTGACGTGTGTGTGTGTGTGTGTGTGTGTTTGTGTGTGTGTGTGTGTGTGTGTGTGTGTGTGTGTGTGTGTGTGTGTGTGTGTGTTTGTGTGTGTGTGTGTGTGAAACAAATAAAGATAAATATAGCTAGTGCGGCCACGAGCAGTCGTGCAGGGTAGAGGCTGCGCGAAAATGCCTCTAAAACAAGCGCGTGCCCACGCCCGATCCGTGGAAGCACGTAGAACTAGCAAACGTTCTAGCAGAAATCAACGATCGCACACGGGTCATTGAGTGTGTACAGGGTTCGTCTGCGTGTGTGGCATTGGGCAATCTAGCGGCAACCGAGTGGCCTGAAGGCGGAACCGGCCAACCCGTCGCCCTCACCATCGTTGCGCTTCGAGATGAACTATTGCTAAAGATGATCGTCTTCGTCAACCACGGCGCTACCAGAGTTACCACGACATGCGCCTTAAAAGCGTTCTCGTTTGGGTCAGCGCCACCAGAATTGAATCGGCAAGTCAGCGGATATTACACAACTCGTAACGAAGACCCTCTCCACGACCTCGCGGCCAGTGTGCGCTGTGTACAGCAAATGACAAACGATGTTGCGAGCGATATATCGGAAAAACTTTGCACTGACGCGACGGTCGCCACTGCAGGTTGTGTGAGTCTCGCGCAAAGTGCCATATCAAACGTGCGCAAGCTAGTGACAAGCAACTTCACCAGATCCGTAGATTCTGCATACGCTCGGATACGAATGAAAGTATCGAGAGATAACACCGACACGAGTTGCGCGACGGCGCTGGCTGCAGTCGCTACAACACTGAATTTATTAATCAACGTAATTGTGATCGTAATGGCGTTTCGAGTGTGCACCAGAAACTACAACCATTACTACAGAAAACTGGCATGAGGGTCGCAGTCTAACGTTATGTTGGTGTCTCGCATCGACCGTCGACGGCCGTTTGCCAGCGGCTGAAAATGGCACAGTTGACGAAATGGAAACGCCGACCGACGATAGTGCACTCTCGCAAGTTCCAACCGCACCATCTCAGGAGACAGACCACAGAGTCATATTAGCGGAGGGTAGATAGAAAATGCGCAAACCGCCACAACCGCCAATATACATACTATACGAGTTCAACATAGAGTGGAGTAAGAAGTTACTACCGATCGTATTTCCAACGTGAAAGCAGCTAGTGTGTGACGCTTTACTTGAGTATTACAGAGGTTGCGATGTCCTGTGTTCCACGAGCGCATGGAAACAAGTGAACGAACTTCTACGGACCGTACTGTTGGGGTATGAGCGAGCTGTAAAATCAATACACACTAGACACGCGGACTTTGCCGCATTACTGGACACGCATATCGCCACAACAAAACCGGGTCAAGTGTTCGGGGCGTCACCGCGCTCGACTATACACGTCTTGGCCTACCACGAGTACATGAGCCCACAGATCCTAAGCAAGGTCGAAGCCGTTGTGTCTATCCAACGCAAATTCAGCACAGCCGTGCGCGCTAAGACAAGTCCCTCTAGACTGCTGGAAACTTTGGAAACGTGGAAGGCTGGCGTGTACGCGCTTTCTACACATCTCAACGGTATGATCGCGATACTCTCGGCCGCACAACAACTAATGGTCATGTGTTCGGAAGGTCTGATCAGGTCTGACATGACCCGTTGTCAATCCACGTCGAGCGTGCACTCACACACGGATATCCTGGCGTACAGTAAAGCGATGGCGACCTCTACGCTCACGTTGATCGCCGATGTTTCGAAGGGCAATCGAGTGTGTTGGCTGACGAAAGCTATGGTGACCGACGGTCGCGTCGACTACAATGTGCCTCACTGCGACTGGAAAGGCGTATGTGATCCTTTGCAAATTGACAACACCACCGCGGTCGAGTGCGAAGTCACGGTCGGCGGCGTGTTGTCCTTACTGTGCCCCATACAATGTGACGGTCCGTGTCACGGACCGGTGTGTTACGACCCGACTAACGAAAAGTACCAGGTGAAAACATTCCATCCGCCCATTACAGCGGAGCGAGCGTTTCGCCACACTCCCAAACCAAGGTTAATAGTTGTAGCGCACGCCCTTTCGGACCTCGGTGCACGCGAAACACTGGCGTACACTCACAACAATGCGCTCGAGACAGCTCAAGCGTTACGCGAAACAAAGGACGTGTTCAAATCCATAGAGAATATACGGTCTTTAGCGTATGCGTATATAAAGAAGGTCGATGACATTTGCAGACCCGGCGGCGTGGGCACCACAGTAGAACAACAAGGTGCTCTCAAGCGCACACAGATACTGGCCGCATTATCACTCGTGATGTCTATCCTGGCATGCCCGTTTCTGATTTCTATGTATATTAAATTATGACAAGAGCTACTTTAGGTGGTTACGATTACACTCTGACCACGTGCCTTAGTTTCTGCTAGTGACCTATAAATACATTTGCCCACTTGCTTTCGCTGCCATTAAAGCGGCTGTACCCACACGTACAACACCCAAGAAAAAAAAAATGATCTCGCTGTCTGTACTGGGTGTACTCTCAGTAGTCGCAGTTGCTCAGGCCATGGTGGTACGCTCACATAATGCCTCTGAGATACGTCCCATCACACCACCTCCTAGACTACACGCGAAGGAGTATTCAACACCCCCTTTGTACGAAGACAACCATTATAACGAGCACAGCACAACGCTTGCTGCATGCGAAGACAACATGCAGGAGACAACGCTACCACCTGTCGTGAGAACAACGGATTCGAGTGACAACGATCGTGACTATGACGAGCACATTACAACACCCTCTGTGCACGAAGACCAGGTGCAGGAGACAACGCTACCACCTGTCGTGAGAAACAAGAGTTTGGTTAACAATGATCATCGTCGTGTCCCATTGTAAACGGGCACGCCATCGCACACATCGTACATTTGTTAACCCACCTGTATGAGACAGACTTTGAGTGTTGCATGACATCGAGATGTATTGACGTCTGTGTCAATACAGGACTCTATAAGCTGGGAGCTGGACGCTAACGACCCGTGCATGCGCCACACAAAAGGTATCGTACATGTGTTAACCCACCTGTATGCGACAGACTTTGTGTGTTGCATGACATCGAGATGTATTGACGTCTGTGTCAATACAGGACTCTATAAGCTGGGAGCTGGACGCTAACGACCCGTGCATGCGCCACACAAAAGGTAACTCGACTAACTACAAAACGCATATTGTGATGTAGAAAGTTGGCTCGACTGTTTGAATCAGCTGCAGCTGCGGTTTACTCACGAAGTGAATCGCACGGTTGTTAGAAGTACATTCGGAGCACTTAAAAAATACATCGCTCTCATCGAGTTCCGTCTCAGCGTTCACCGGCTGATGGGCAAAAGCGTGACATGGGATCGCCAGGAACTTACTTAAGGGCTATCATCTCATTTGGCATTTACTCACGGACCCAAGAAACCAGTTCCGAAAAATGGTCGAGAATTATAACTTGTCTAATAGCAACTGGAAGATATGTTGCGTCATAAGCCTCTGATGGTTCACAAGGTGCATGGTCCACTCGAAATCCTAATGCTGTATTTGTAGTACATACACTAAGTCTTCTCTGTTGATGTCAGACTAGAGTTTTATTAGAGTTTTACTTTGCAACAATGGGATTCGAGCAATTGATGTGTATATTTTTAATAGTGCACAATGCTACTATTCCTAGGCTGAATGTATGACATGGCTCTTATGTATCATTATGTATCGTTTCAATTAAGTACTAATTTAAATAAAGTCCCTCTGTCCTCAGTGCTAGGTTGTGGGTTTAATACACATTATTATGATCAACCTGTTGAATAGTATAATAACAATATTCCTGTAAAAGTCATTTAGTAATGAACAACCTCAGTTCTGTGAAAGAACATCATGTCTCTGATATGTACACTGCAGGCCTGACCGGGGTTTGCACGCAAGGGCCTGTGTGTGTGTGTGTGTGTGTGTGTGTGTGTGTGTGTGTGTGTGTGTGTGTGTGTGTGTGTGTGTGTGTGTGTGTGTGTGTGTGTGTGAAACAAATAAAGATAAATATAGCTAGTGCGGCCACGAGCGGTCGTGCAGGGTAGAGGCTGCGCGAAAACGCCTCTAAAACAAGCGCGTGCCCACGCCCGATCCGTGGAAGCACGTAGAACTAGCAAACGTACTAGGAGTAATCAACGATCGCACACGGGCCATTGAGTGTTTACAGGGTTCGTCTGCGTGTGTGGCATTGTGCAATCTAGCGGCAACCGAGTGGCCTGAAGGCGGAACCGGCCAACCCGTCGCCCTCACCATCGTTGCGCTTCGAGATGAACTATTGCTAAAGATGATCGTCCTCGTCAACCACGGCGCTACCAGAGTTACCACGACATGCGCCTTAAAAGCGTTCTCGTTTGGGTCAGCGCCACCAGAATTGAATCGGAAAGTCAGCGGATATTACACAACTCGTAACGAAAACCCTCTCCGCGACCTCGCGGCCAGTGTGCGCAGTGTACAGCAAATGACAAACGATGTTGCGAGCGATATATCGGAAAAACTTTGCACTGCCGCGACGGTCGCCACTGCAGGTTGTGTGAGTCTAGCGCAAAGTGCCATATCAAATGTGCGCAAGCTAGTGACAAGCAACTTCACCAGATCCGTAGATTCTGCATACGCTCGGATACGAATGAAAGTATCGAGAGATAACACCGACACGAGTTGCGCGACGGCGCTGGCTGCAGTCGCTACAACACTGGATTTATTAATCAACGTAATTGTGATCGTAATGGCGTTTCGAGTGTGCACGAGAAACTACAACCAGTACTACAGAAAACTGGCATGAGGGTCGCGGTCTAACGTTATGTTGGTGTCTCGCATCGACCGTCGACGGCCGTTTGCCAGCGGCTGAAAATGGCACAGTTGACGAAATGGAAACGCCGACCGTCGATAGTGCACTCTCGCAAGTTCCAACCGCACCATCTCAGGAGACAGACCACAGAGTCATATTAGCGGAGGGTAGATAGAAAATACGCAAACCGCCGCAACCGCCCATATACATACTATCCGAGTTCAACATAGAGTGGAGTAAGAAGTTACTACCGATTGTATTTCCAACGTGCAAGCAGCTGCTGTGTGACGCTTTACTTGAGTATCACAGAGGTTGCGATGTCCTGTGTTCCACGAGCGCATGGAAACAAGTGAACCAACTTCTACGGACCGTACTGTTGGGGTATGAGTGAGCTGTAAAATCAATACACGCTAGACACGCGGACTTTGCCGCGTTACTGGACACGCATATCGCCACAACAAAACCGGGTCAAGTGTTCGGGGCGTCACCGCACTCGACTATACACGTCTTGGCCTACCACGAGTACATGAGCCCACAGATCCTAAGCGAGGTCGAAGCCGTTGTGTCTACTCAACGCAAATTCAGCACAGCCATAGCGCTAAGACAAGTCCCTCTAGACTGCTGGAAACTATGGAAACGTGGAAGGCTGGCGTGTACGCGCTTTCTACACATCTCAACGGTATGATCGCGATACTCTCGGCCGCACAACAACTAATGGTCATGTGTTCGGAAGGTCTGATCAGGTCTGACATGACCGGTTGTCAATCGACGTCGAGCGTGCACTCACACACGGATATTAAAGCGACGGCAACCTCTACGCTCACGTTGATCGCCGATGTTTCGAAGGGCAATCGAGTGTGTTGGCTGACGAAAGCTATGGTGACCGACGGTCGTGTCGACTACAATGTGCCTCATTGCGACTGGAGAGGCGTATGTGATTCTTTGCAAATCGACAACACCACCGCGGTCGAGTGCGAAGTCACGGTCGGCGGCGTGTTGTCCTTACTGTGCCCCATACAATGTGACGGTCCGTGTGACGGACGGGTGTGTTACGACCCGACTAACGAAACGTACCAGGTGATAACATTGCATCCGCCCATTACAGCGGAGCAAGCGTTTCACCACACTCCCAAACCAAGGTTAATAGTTGTAGCGCACGCCCTTTCGGACCTCGGTGCATGCGAAACACTGGCGTACACTCACAACAATGCGCTCGAGACAGCTCAAGCGTTACGCGAAACAAAGGACGTGTTCAAATCCATAGAGAATATACAGTCTTTAGCGTATGCGTATATAAAGAAGGTCGATGACATTTACAGACCCGGCGGAGTGGGCACCACAGTAGAACAACAAGGGGCTCTCAAACGCACACTGATACTGGCCGCATTATCACTCGTGATGTCTATCCTGACATGCCCGTTTCTGATTTCTATGTATATTAAATTATGACAAGAGCTACGGTGGTTACGATTACACTCTGACCACGTGCCTTAGTTTCTGCTAGTGACCTATAAATACATTTGCCCACTTGCTCTCACTGCCATTAAAGCGGCTGTACCCACACGTACAACACCCAAGAAAAAAAATGATCTCGCTGTCTGTACTGGGTGTACTCTCAGTAGTCGCAGTTGCTCAGGCCATGGTGGTACGCTCACATAACGCCTCTGAGATACGTCCCATCACACCACCTCCTAGACTACTCGCGAAGGAGTATTCAACACCCCCTTTGTACGAAGACAACCATTATAACGAGCACAGCACAACGCTTGCCGCACGCGAAGACAACATGCAGGAGACAACGCTACCACCTGTCGTGAGAACAACGGATTCGAGTGACTAGGATCGCGACTATGACGAGCACATTACAACACCCTCTGTGCACGAAGACCAGGTGCAGGAGACAACGCTACCACCTGTCGTGAGAAACAAGAGTTTGGTTAACAATGATCATCGTCGTGTCCCATTGTAAACGGGCGCGCCATCGCACACATCGTACATGTGTGTTAACCCACCTGTATGCGACAGACTTTGTGTGTTGCATGACATCGAGATGTATTGACGTCTGTGTCAATACAGGACTCTCTATAAGCCGGGAGCTGGACGCTAACGACCCGTGCATGCGCCACACAAAAGGTATCGTACATGTGTTAACCCACCTGTATGCGACAGACTTTGTGTGTTGCATGACATCGAGATGTATTGACGTCTGTGTCAATACAGGACTCTCTAAGCTGGGAGCTGGACGCTAACAACCCGTGCATGTGCCACACAAAAGGTAACTCGACTAACTACAAAACGCATATTGTGATGTAGAAAGTTGTCTCGACTGTTTGAATCAGCTGCAGCTGCGGTTTACTCACGAAGTGAATCGCCCACTTGTTAGAAGTACATTCGGAGCATGCATGAAGCACAATTTCACATCATTCTGGGTCCATTTGTGTGAAAACAAGGTCCAATCAGGCTGAAACGTTACAGGAAGGTAGAATCTATTGAGTTGTAAGTGATCTGAACGTTTCATGATGATCGCACATTCCTAAGGGGATCAAACCATGTCCCAAAGGTCACCGGATCTGGTGTCAATTTAAAGAAGTAGTCCAGTTACACATTTGTGGGCTTATAACTTGGCTTTTGAATGTCCTAGAGAGATCAGGTTTGTTTTAGTGTACTCCAATTAACAGCCCCTACAACCACAAAAAGGAATGGAGTCATTAGCACTTAAGGTTTGTAAATGGCACCCAGAATTATGTTGCACGAAGCACAATTTCACATCATTCTGGGTCAATTTGTGTGAAAACAAGGTCCAATCAGGCTGAAACGCTACAAGAAGGTAGAATTTATTGAGTTGTAAGTGATCTGAACGTTTCATGATGATCGCACATTCCTATAGGGGGTCAAACCATGTCCCAAAGGTCACCGGGCCTGGTGTCACTTTAAAGAAGTAGTCCAGTTACACCTTTGAGGTCTTATAACTTGGCTTCTGAATGTCCTAGAGAGATCAGGTTTGTTTTAGTGTACTCCAATCAACAGCCCCTACAACCTCAAAAAGGAATGGAGTCATTAGCACTTATGGTTTTTAAATGGCACCCAGAATTATGTTGCACGAAGCACAATTTCACATCATTCTGGGTTCATTTGTGTGAAAACAAGGTCCAATAAGGCTGAAATGTTACAGGAAGGTAGAATCTATTGAGTTGTAAGTGATCTGAACGTTTCATGATGATAGCACTTTCCTAAGGGGGTCAAACCATGTCCCAAAGGTCACCGGATCTGGTGTCAATTTAAAGAAGTAGTCCAGTTACACCTTTGTGGGCTTATAACTTGGCTTCTGAATGTCCTAGAGAGATCAGGTTTGTTTTAGTATACTCCAATCAACAGCCCCTACAACCACAAAAAGGAATGGAGTCAGTAGCACTTATGGTTTTTAAATGGCACCCAGAATTATGTTGCACGAAGCACAATTTCACATCATTCTGGGTTCATTTGTGTGAAAACAAGGTCCAATCAGGCTGAAACGTTACAGGAAGGTAGAATCTATTGAGTTGTAAGTGATCTGAACGTTTCATCATGATAGCACTTTCCTAAGGGGGTCAAACCATGTCCCAAAGGTCACCGGATCTGGTGTCAATTTAAAGAAGTAGTCCAGTTACACATTTGTGGGCTTATAACTTGGCTTCTGAATGTCGTAGAGAGATCAGGTTTGTTTTAATGTACTCCAATCAACAGCCCCTACAACCACAAAAAGGAATGGAGTCATTAGCACTTATGGTTTGTAAATGGCACCCAGAATTATGTTGCACGAAGCACAATTTCACATCATTCTGGGTTCATTTGTGTGAAAACAAGGTCGATTCAGGCTGAAACGCTACAAGAAGGTAGAATCTATTGAGTTGTAAGTGATCTGAACGTTTCATGATGATAGAACTTTCCTAAGGGGGTCAAACCATGTCCCAAAGGTCACCGGACCTGGTGTCACTTTAAAGAAGTAGTCCAGTTACACCTTTGTGGGCTTATAACTTGGCTTCTGAATGTCCTAGAGAGATCAGGTTTGTTTGAATGTACTCTAATCAACAGCCCCTACAACCACAAAAAGGAATTGAGTCATTAGCACTTATGGTTTGTAAATGGCACCCAGAATTATGTTGCACGAAGCACAATTTCACATCATTCTGGGTCCATTTGTGTGAAAACAAGGTCCAATCAGGCTGAAACGCTACAAGAAGGTAGAATCAATTGAGTTGTAAGTGATCTGAACGTTTCAAGATGATCACACATTCCTATAGGTGGTAAAACCATGTCCCAAAGGTCACCGGGCCTTGTGTCACTTTAAAGAAGTAGTCCAGTTACACCTTTGTGGGCTTATTACTTGGCTTCTGAATGTCCTAGAGAGGTTAGATTTGTTTTAGTGTACTCCAATCAACAGCCCCTACAACCACAAAAAGGAATGGAGTCATTAGCACTTATGGTTTGTAAATGGCACCCAGAATTATGTTGCACGAAGCACAATTTCACATCATTCTGGGTTCATTTGTGTGAAAACAAGGTCCAATCAGGCTGAAACGTTACAGGAAGGTAGAATCTATTGAGTTGTAAGTGATCTGAACGTTTCATGATGAAGGCATTTTCCTAAGGGGGGTCAAACCATGTCCCAAAGGTCACCGGATCTGGTGTAAATTTAAAGAAGTAGTCCAGTTACACATTTGTGGGCTTATAACTTGGCTTCTGAATGTCCTAGAGAGATCAGGTTTGTTTTAGTGTACTCCAATCAACATCCTCTACAACCTCAAAAAGGAATGGAGTCATTAGCACTTATGGTTTTTAAATGGCACCCAGAATTATGCTGCACTAAGCACAATTTCACATCATTCTGGGTTCATTTGTGTGAAAACAAGGTCCAATCAGGCTGAAACGTTACAGGAAGGTAGAATCTATTGAGTTGTAAGTGATCTGAACGTTTCATGATGATAGCACTTTCCTAAGGGTGTCAAACCATGTCCCAAAGGTCACCGGATCTGGTGTCAATTTAAAGAAGTAGTCCAGTTACACATTTGTGGGCTCATAACTTGGCTTCTGAATGTCCTAGAGAGATCAGGTGTGTTTTAATGTACTCCAACCAACAGCCCCTACAACCACAAAAAGGAATGGAGTCATTAGCACTTATGTTCTGTAAATGGCACCCAGAATTATGTTGCACGAAGCACAATTTCACATCATTCTGGGTCCATTTGTGTGAAAACAAGGTCCAATAAGGCTGAAACGTTACAAGAAGGTAGAATCTATTGAGTTGTAAGTGATCTGAACGTTTCATGATGATCGCACATTCCTATAGGGGGTCAAACCATGTCCCAAAGGTCACCGGGCCTGGTGTCACTTTAAAAAAGTAGTCCAGTTACACCTTTGAGGGCTTATAACTTGGCTTCTGAATATCCTAGAGAGATCAGGTTTGTTTTAGTGTACTCCAATTAACAGCACCTACAACCTCAAAAAGGAATGGAGTCATTAGCACTTATGGTTTTTAAATGGCACCCAGAATTATGTTGCACGAAGCACAATTTCACATCATTCTGGGTTCATTTGTGTGAAAACAAGGTCCAATCAGGCTGAAATGTTACAGGAAGGTAGAATCTATTGAGTTGTAAGTGATCTGAACGTTTCATGATGATAGCACTTTCCTAAGGGGGTCAAACCATGTCCCAAAGGTCACCGGATCTGGTGTCAATTTAAAGAAGTAGTCCAGTTACACATTTGTGGGCTTATAACTTGGCTTCTGAATGTCCTAGAGAGATCAGGTTTGTTTTAATGTACTCCAATCAACAGCCCCTACAACCACAAAAAGGAATGGAGTCATTAGCACTTATGGTTTGTAAATGGCACCCAGAATTATGTTGCACGAAGCACAATTTCACATCATTCTGGGTTCATTTGTGTGAAAACAAGGTCGATTCAGGCTGAAACGCTACAAGAAGGTAGAATCTATTGAGTTGTAAGTGATCTGAACGTTTCATGATGATAGAACTTTCCTAAGGGGGTCAAACCATGTCCCAAAGGTCACCGGACCTGGTGTCACTTTAAAGAAGTAGTCCAGTTACACCTTTGTGGGCTTATAACTTGGCTTCTGAATGTCCTAGAGAGATCAGGTTTGTTTGAATGTACTCTAATCAACAGCCCCTACAACCACAAAAAGGAATTGAGTCATTAGCACTTATGGTTTGTAAATGGCACCCAGAATTATGTTGCACGAAGCACAATTTCACATCATTCTGGGTCCATTTGTGTGAAAACAAGGTCCAATCAGGCTGAAACGCTACAAGAAGGTAGAATCAATTGAGTTGTAAGTGATCTGAACGTTTCAAGATGATCACACATTCCTATAGGTGGTAAAACCATGTCCCAAAGGTCACCGGGCCTTGTGTCACTTTAAAGAAGTAGTCCAGTTACACCTTTGTGGGCTTATTACTTGGCTTCTGAATGTCCTAGAGAGGTTAGATTTGTTTTAGTGTACTCCAATCAACAGCCCCTACAACCACAAAAAGGAATGGAGTCATTAGCACTTATGGTTTGTAAATGGCACCCAGAATTATGTTGCACGAAGCACAATTTCACATCATTCTGGGTTCATTTGTGTGAAAACAAGGTCCAATCAGGCTGAAACGTTACAGGAAGGTAGAATCTATTGAGTTGTAAGTGATCTGAACGTTTCATGATGAAGGCATTTTCCTAAGGGGGGTCAAACCATGTCCCAAAGGTCACCGGATCTGGTGTAAATTTAAAGAAGTAGTCCAGTTACACATTTGTGGGCTTATAACTTGGCTTCTGAATGTCCTAGAGAGATCAGGTTTGTTTTAGTGTACTCCAATCAACATCCTCTACAACCTCAAAAAGGAATGGAGTCATTAGCACTTATGGTTTTTAAATGGCACCCAGAATTATGCTGCACTAAGCACAATTTCACATCATTCTGGGTTCATTTGTGTGAAAACAAGGTCCAATCAGGCTGAAACGTTACAGGAAGGTAGAATCTATTGAGTTGTAAGTGATCTGAACGTTTCATGATGATAGCACTTTCCTAAGGGTGTCAAACCATGTCCCAAAGGTCACCGGATCTGGTGTCAATTTAAAGAAGTAGTCCAGTTACACATTTGTGGGCTCATAACTTGGCTTCTGAATGTCCTAGAGAGATCAGGTGTGTTTTAATGTACTCCAACCAACAGCCCCTACAACCACAAAAAGGAATGGAGTCATTAGCACTTATGTTCTGTAAATGGCACCCAGAATTATGTTGCACGAAGCACAATTTCACATCATTCTGGGTCCATTTGTGTGAAAACAAGGTCCAATAAGGCTGAAACGTTACAAGAAGGTAGAATCTATTGAGTTGTAAGTGATCTGAACGTTTCATGATGATCGCACATTCCTATAGGGGGTCAAACCATGTCCCAAAGGTCACCGGGCCTGGTGTCACTTTAAAAAAGTAGTCCAGTTACACCTTTGAGGGCTTATAACTTGGCTTCTGAATATCCTAGAGAGATCAGGTTTGTTTTAGTGTACTCCAATTAACAGCACCTACAACCTCAAAAAGGAATGGAGTCATTAGCACTTATGGTTTTTAAATGGCACCCAGAATTATGTTGCACGAAGCACAATTTCACATCATTCTGGGTTCATTTGTGTGAAAACAAGGTCCAATCAGGCTGAAATGTTACAGGAAGGTAGAATCTATTGAGTTGTAAGTGATCTGAACGTTTCATGATGATAGCACTTTCCTAAGGGGGTCAAACCATGTCCCAAAGGTCACCGGATCTGGTGTCAATTTAAAGAAGTAGTCCAGTTACACATTTGTGGGCTTATAACTTGGCTTCTGAATGTCCTAGAGAGATCAGGTTTGTTTTAGTGTACTCCAATCAACATCCTCTATAACCTCAAAAAGGAATGGAGTCATTAGCACTTATGGTTTTTAAATGGCACCCAGAATTATGCTGCACTAAGCACAATTTCACATCATTCTGGGTTCATTTGTGTGAAAACAAGAACCAATCAGGCTGAAACGTTACAGGAAGGTAGAATCTATTGAGTTGTAAGTGATCTGAACGTTTCATGATGATAGCACTTTCCTAAGGGTGTCAAACCATGTCCCAAAGGTCACCGGATCTGGTGTCAGTTTAAAGAAGTAGTCCAGTTACACATTTGTGGGCTCATAACTTGGCTTCTGAATGTCCTAGAGAGATCAGGTGTGTTTTAATGTACTCCAACCAACAGCCCCTACAACCACAAAAAGGAATGGAGTCATTAGCACTTATGTTTTGTAAATGGCACCCAGATTTATGTTGCACGAAGCACAATTTCACATCATTCTGGGTTCATTTGTGTGAAAACAAGGTCCAATCAGGCTGAAATGTTACAGGAAGGTAGAATCTATTGAGTTGTAAGTGATCTGAAAGTTTCATGATGATAGCTCTTTCCTAAGGGGGTCAAACCATGTCCCAAAGGTCACCGGATCTGGTGTCAATTTAAAGAAGTAGTCCAGTTACACCTTAGTGGGCTTATAACTTGGCTTCTGAATGTCCTAGAGAGATCAGGTTTGTTTTAGTATACTCCAATAAACAGCCCCTACAACCACAAAAAGGAATGGAGTCATTAGCACTTATGGTTTTTAAATGGCACCCAGAATTATGTTGCACGAAGCACAATTTCACATAATTCTGGGTTCATTTGTGTGAAAACAAGGTCCAATCAGGCTGAAACGTTACAGGAAGGTAGAATCTATTGAGTTGTAAGTGATCTGAACGTTTCAAGATGATCGCACATTCCTATAGGGGGTCAAACCATGTCCCAAAGGTCACCGGGCCTGGTGTCACTTTAAAGAAGCAGTCCATTTACACCTTTGTGGGCTTATAACATGGCTTCTGAATGTCCTAGAGAGGTTAGGTTTGTTTTAGTGTTCTCCAATCACCAGCCCCTACAACCACAAAAAGGAATGGAGTCATTAGCACTTATGGTTTGTAAATGGCACCCAGAATTATGTTGCACGAAGCACAATTTCACATCATTCTGGGTTCATTTGTGTGAAAACAAGGTCCAATCAGGCTGAAACGTTACAGGAAGGTAGAATCTATTGAGTTGTAAGTGATCTGAACGTTTCATGATGATAGCGCTTTCCTAAGGGGGTCAAACCATGTCCCAAAGGTCACCGGGCCTGGTGTCACTTTAAAGAAGTAGTCCAGTTACACCCTTGTGGGCTTATAACTTGGCTTCTGAATGTCCTAGAGAGGTTAGGTTTGTTTTAGTGTACTCCAATCAACAGCCCCTACAATCACAAAAAGGAATGGAGTCATTAGCACTTAAGGTTTGTAAATGGCACCCAGAATTATGTTGCACGAAGCACAATTTCACATCATTCTGGGTCCATTTGTGTGAAAACAAGGTCCAATCAGGCTGAAACGCTACAAGAAGGTAGAATCTATTGAGTTGTAAGTGATCTGAACGTTTCAAGATGATCGCACATTCCTATAGGGGGTCAAACCATGTCCCAAAGGTCACCGGGCCTGGTGTCACTTTAAAGAAGTAGTCCAGTTACACCTTTGTGGGCTTATAACATGGCTTCTGAATGTCCTAGAGAGGTTAGGTTTGTTTTAGTGTTCTCCAATCACCAGCCCCTACAACCACAAAAAGGAATGGAGTCATTAGCACTTATGGTTTGTAAATGGCACCCAGAATTATGTTGCACGAAGCACAATTTCACATCATTCTGGGTTCATTTGTGTGAAAACAAGGTCCAATCAGGCTGAAACGTTACAGGAAGGTTGAATCTATTGAGTTGTAAGTGATCTGAACGTTTCATGATGATAGCACTTTCCTAAGGGGGTCAAACCATGTCCCAAAGGTCACCGGGCCTGGTGTCACTTTAAAGAAGTAGTCCAGTTACACCTTTGTGGGCTTATAACTTGGCTTCTGAATGTCCTAGAGAGGTTAGGTTTGTTTTAGTGTACTCCAATCAACAGCCCCTACAACCACAAAAAGGAATGGAGTCATTAGCACTTAAGGTTTGTAAATGGCACCCAGAATTATGTTGCACGAAGCACAATTTCACATCATTCTGGGTCCATTTGTGTGAAAACAAGGTCCAATCAGGCTGAAACGCTACAAGAAGGTAGAATCTATTGAGTTGTAAGTGATCTGAACGTTTCAAGATGATCGCACATTCCTATAGGGGGTAAAACCATGTCCCAAAGGTCACCGGGCCTGGTGTCACTTTAAAGAAGTAGTCCAGTTACACCTTTGAGGGCTTATAACTTGGCTTCTGAATGTCCTAGAGAGATCAGGTTTGTTTTAGTGTACTCCAATCAAGAGCCCCTACAACCTCAAAAAGGAATGGAGTCATTATTTCTTATGGTTTTTAAATCGCACCCAGAATTATGTTGCATGAAGCACAATTTCACATCATTCTGGGTTCATTTGTGTGAAAACAAGGTCCAATCAGGCTGAAATGTTACAGGAAGGTAGAATCTATTGAGTTGTAAGTGATCTGAACGTTTCATGATGATAGCACTTTCCTAAGGGGGTCAAACCATGTCCCAAAGGTCACCGGATCTGGTGTCCATTTAAAGAAGTAGTCCAGTTACTCCTTTGTGGGCTTATAACTTGGCTTCTGAATGTCCTAGAGAGATCAGGTTTGTTTTAGTGTACTCCAATAAACATCCTCTATAACCTCAGAAAAGGAATGGAGTCATTAGCACTTATGGTTTTTAAATGGCACCCAGAATTATGCTGCACTAAGCACAATTTCACATCATTCTGGGTTCATTTGTGTGAAAACAAGGTCCAATCAGGCTGAAACGTTACAGGAAGGTAGAATCTATTGAGTTGTAAGTGATCTTAACGTTTCATGATGATAGCACTTTTCTAAGGGTGTCAAACCATGTCCCAAAGGTCACCGGATCTGGTGTCAATTTAAAGAAGTAGTCCAGTTACACATTTGTGGGCTCATAACTTGGCTTCTGAATGTCCTAGAGAGATCAGGTGTGTTTTAATGTACTCCAACCAACAGCCCCTACAACCACAAAAAGGAATGGAGTCATTAGCACTTATGGTTTTTAAATGGCACCCAGAATTATGTTGCACGAAGCACAATTTCACATCATTCTGGGTTCATTTGTGTGAAAACAAGGTCCAATCGGGCTGAAACGTTACAGGAAGGTAGAATCTATTGAGTTGTAAGTGATCTGAACATTTCAAGATGATCGCACATTCCTATAGGGGGTCAAACCATGTCCCAAAGGTCACCGGGCCTGGTGTCACTTTAAAGAAGTAGTCCAGTTACACCTTTGTGGGCTTATAACATGGCTTCTGAATGTCCTAGAGAGGTTAGGTTTGTTTTAGTGTTCTCCAATCACCAGCCCCTACAACCACAAAAAGGAATGGAGTCATTAGCACTTATGGTTTGTAAATGGCACCCAGAATTATGTTGCACGAAGCACAATTTCACATCATTCTGGGTTCATTTGTGTGAAAACAAGGTCCAATCAGGCTGAAACGTTACAGTAAGGTAGAATCTATTGAGTTGTAAGTGATCTGAACGTTTCATGATGATAGCGCTTTCCTAAGGGGGTCAAACCATGTCCCAAAGGTCACCGGGCCTGGTGTCACTTTAAAGAAGTAGTCCAGTTACACCCTTGTGGGCTTATAACTTGGCTTCTGAATGTCCTAGAGAGATCAGGTTTGTTTTAGTGTACTCCAATCAACAGCCCCTACAACCACAAAAAGGAATGGAGTCATTAGCACTTATGGTTTGTAAATGGCACCCAGAATTATGTTGCACGAAGCACAATTTCACATCATTCTGGGTTCATTTGTGTGAAATTAAGGTCCAATCAGGCTGAAACGTTACAGGAAGGTTGAATCTATTGAGTTGTAAGTGATCTGAACGTTTCATGATGATAGCACTTTCCTAAGGGGGTCAAACCATGTCCCAAAGGTCACCGGGCCTGGTGTCACTTTAAAGAAGTAGTCCAGTTACACCTTTGTGGGCTTATAACTTGGCTTCTGAATGTCCTAGAGAGGTTAGGTTTGTTTTAGTGTACTCCAATCAACAGCCCCTACAACCACAAAAAGGAATGGAGTCATTAGCACTTAAGGTTTGTAAATGGCACCCAGAATTATGTTGCACGAAGCACAATTTCACATCATTCTGGGTCCATTTGTGTGAAAACAAGGTCCAATCAGGCTGAACCGCTACAAGAAGGTAGAATCTATTGAGTTGTAAGTGATCTGAACGTTTCAAGATGATCGCACATTCCTATAGGGGGTAAAACCATGTCCCAAAGGTCACCGGGCCTGGTGTCACTTTAAAGAAGTAGTCCAGTTACACCTTTGAGGGCTTATAACTTGGCTTCTGAATGTCCTAGAGAGATCAGGTTTGTTTTAGTGTACTCCAATCAACAGCCCCTACAACCACAAAAAGGAATGGAGTCATTAGCACTTATGGTTTGTAAATGGCACCCAGAATTATGTTGCACGAAGCACAATTTCACATCATTCTGGGTCCATTTGTGTGAAAACAAGGTCCAATCAGGCTGAAACGCTACAAGAAGGTAGAATCAATTGAGTTGTAAGTGATCTGAACGTTTCAAGATGATCGCACATTCCTATAGGGGGTAAAACCATGTCCCAAAGGTCACCGGGCCTGGTGTCACTTTAAAGAAGTAGTCCAGTTACTCCTTTGTGGGCTTATAACTTGGCTTCTGAATGTCCTAGAGAGGTTAGATTTGTTTTAGTGTACTCCAATCAACAGCCCCTACAACCACAAAAAGGAATGGAGTCATTAGCACTTATGAATTGTAAATGGCACCCAGAATTATGTTGCACGAAGCACAATTTCACATCATTCTGGGTTCATTTGTGTGAAAACAAGGTCCAATCAGGCTGAAACGTTACAGGAAGGTAGAATCTATTGAGATGTAAGTGATCTGAACGTTTCATGATGATAGCACTTTCCTAAGGGGGTCAAACCATGTCCCAAAGGTCACCGGATCTGGTGCCAATTTAAAGAAGTAGTCCAGTTACACATTTGTGGGCTTATAACTTGGCTTCTGAATGTCCTAGAGAGATCAGGTTTGTTTTAATGTACTCCAATCAACAGCCCCTACAACCACAAAAAGGAATGGAGTCATTAGCACTTATGGTTTGTAAATGGCACCCAGAATTATGTTGTACGAAGCACAATTTCACATCATTCTGGGTCCATTTGTGTGAAAACAAGGTCCAATAAGGCTGAAACGTTACAAGAAGGTAGAATCTATTGAGTTGTAAGTGATTTGAACGTTTCATGATGATCGCACATTCCTATAGGAGGTCAAACCATGTCCCAAAGGTCACCGGGCCTGGTGTCACTTTAAAGAAGTAGTCCAGTTACACCTTTGAGGGCTTATAACTTGGCTTCTGAATATCCTAGAGAGATCAGGTTTGTTTTAGTGTACTCCAATCAACAGCCCCTACAACCTCAAAAAGGAATGGAGTCATTAGCACTTATGGTTTTTAAATGGCATCCAGAATTATGTTGCACGAAGCAGAATTTCACATCATTCTGGGTTCATTTGTGTGAAAACAAGGTCCAATCAGGCTGAAATGTTACAGGAAGGTAGAATCTATTGAGTTGTAAGTGATCTGAACGTTTCATGATGATAGCACTTTCCTAAGGGGGTCAAACCATGTCCCAAAGGTCACCGGATCTGGTGTCCATTTAAAGAAGTAGTCCAGTTACACCTTTGTGGGCTTATAACTTGGCTTCTGAATGTCCTAGAGAGATCAGGTTTGTTTTAGTATACTCCAATCAACAGCCCCTACAACCACCAAAAGGAATGGAGTCATTAGCACTTATGGTTTTTAAATGGCACCCAGAATTATGTTGCACGAAGCACAATTTCACATCATTCTGGGTTCATTTGTGTGAAAACAAGGTCAAATAGGGCTGAAACGTTACAGGAAGGTAGAATCTATTGAGTTGTAAGTGATCTGAACGTTTCAAGATGATCGCACATTCCTATAGGGGGTCAAACCATGTCCCAAAGGTCACCGGGCCTGGTGTCACTTTAAAGAAGCAGTCCAGTTACACCTTTGTGGGCTTATAACATGGCTTCTGAATGTCCTAGAGAGGTTAGGTTTGTTTTAGTGTTCTCCAATCACAGGCCCCTACAACCACAAAAAGGAATGGAGTCATTAGCACTTATGGTTTGTAAATGGCACCCAGAATTATGTTGCACGAAGCACAATTTCACATCATTCTGGGTTCATTTGTGTGAAAACAAGGTCCAATCAGGCTGAAACGTTACAGGAAGGTAGAATCTATTGAGTTGTAAGTGATCTGAACGTTTCATGATGATAGCACTTTCCTAAGGGGGTCAAACCATGTCCCAAAGGTCACCGGGCCTGGTGTCACTTTAAAGAAGTAGTCCAGTTACACCTTTGTGGGCTTACAACTTGGATTCTGAATGTCCTAGAGAGGTTAGGTTTGTTTTAGTGTACTCAAATCAACAGCCCCTACAACCACAAAAAGGAATGGAGTCATTAGCACTTAAGGTTTGTAAATGGCACCCAGAATTATGTTGCACGAAGCACAATTTCACATCATTCTGGGTCCATTTGTGTGAAAACAAGGTCCAATCAGGCTGAAACGCTACAAGAAGGTAGAATCTATTGAGTTGTAAGTGATCTGAACGTTTCAAGATGATCGCACATTCCTATAGGGGGTAAAACCATGTCCCAAAGGTCACCGGGCCTGGTGTCACTTTAAAGAAGTAGTCCAGTTACACCTTTGAGGGCTTATAACTTGGCTTCTGAATGTCCTAGAGAGATCAGGTTTGTTTTAGTGTACTCCAATCAACAGCCCCTACAACCACAAAAATGAATGGAGTCATTAGCACTTATGGTTTTTAAATGGCACCCAGATTTATGTTGCACGAAGCACAATTTCACATCATTCTGGGTTCATTTGTGTGAAAACAAGGTCCAATCAGGCAGAAATGTTACAGGAAGGTAGAATCTATTGAGTTGTAAGTGATCTGAACGTTTCATGATGATAGCACTTTCCTAAGGGGGTCAAACCAAGTCCCAAAGGTCACCGGATCTGGTGTCAATTTAAAGAAGTAGTCCAGTTACACCTTTGTGGGCTTATAACTTGGCTTCTGAATGTCCTAGAGAGATCAGGTTTGTTTTAGTATACTCCAATCAACAGCCCCTACAATCACAAAAAGGAATGGAGTCATTAGCACTTAAGGTTTGTAAATGGCACCCAGAATTATGTTGCACGAAGCACAATTTCACATCATTCTGGGTCCATTTGTGTGAAAACAAGGTCCAATCAGGCTGAAACGCTACAAGAAGGTAGAATCTATAGAGTTGTAAGTGATCTGAACGTTTCAAGATGATTGCACATTCCTATAGTGGGTAAAACCATGTCCCAAAGGTCACCGGGCCTGGTGTCATTTTAAAGAAGTAGTCCAGTTACACCTTTGAGGGCTTATAACATGGCTTCTGAATGTCCTAGAGAGGTTAGGTTTGTTTTAGTGTTCTCCAATCACCAGCCCCTACAACCACAAAAAGGAATGGAGTCATTAGCACTTATGGTTTGTAAATGGCACCCAGAATTATGTTGCACGAAGCACAATTTCACATCATTCTGGGTTCATTTGTGTGAAAACAAGGTCCAATCAGGCTGAAACGTTACAGGAAGGTTGAATCTATTGAGTTGTAAGTGATCTGAACGTTTCATGATGATAGCACTTTCCTAAGGGGGTCAAACCATGTCCCAAAGGTCACCGGGCCTGGTGTCACTTTAAAGAAGTAGTCCAGTTACACCTTTGTGGGCTTATAACTTGGCTTCTGAATGTCCTAGAGAGGTTAGGTTTGTTTTAGTGTACTCCAATCAACAGCCCCTACAACCACAAAAAGGAATGGAGTCATTAGCACTTAAGGTTTGTAAATGGCACCCAGAATTATGTTGCACGAAGCACAATTTCACATCATTCTGGGTCCATTTGTGTGAAAACAAGGTCCAATCAGGCTGAAACGCTACAAGAAGGTAGAATCTATTGAGTTGTAAGTGATCTGAACGTTTCAAGATGATCGCACATTCCTATAGGGGGTAAAACCATGTCCCAAAGGTCACCGGGCCTGGTGTCACTTTAAAGAAGTAGTCCAGTTACACCTTTGAGGGCTTATAACTTGGCTTCTGAATGTCCTAGAGAGATCAGGTTTGTTTTAGTGTACTCCAATCAACAGCCCCTACAACCTCAAAAAAGAATGGAGTCATTAGCACTTATGGTTTTTAAATCGCACCCAGAATTATGTTGCATGAAGCACAATTTCACATCATTCTGGGTTCATTTGTGTGAAAACAAGGTCCAATCAGGCTGAAATGTTACAGGAAGGTAGAATCTATTGAGTTGTAAGTGATCTGAACGTTTCATGATGATAGCACTTTCCTAAGGGGGTCAAACCATGTCCCAAAGGTCACCGGATCTGGTGTCCATTTAAAGAAGTAGTCCAGTTACACCTTTGTGGGCTTATAACTTGGCTTCTGAATGTCCTAGAGAGATCAGGTTTGTTTTAGTATACTCCAATCAACAGCCCCTACAACCACCAAAAGGAATGGAGTCATTAGCACTTATGGTTTTTAAATGGCACCCAGAATTATGTTGCACGAAGCACAATTTCACATCATTCTGGGTTCATTTGTGTGAAAACAAGGTCCAGTCAGGCTGAAACGTTACAGGAAGGTAGAATCTATTGAGTTGTAAGTGATCTGAACGTTTCATGATGATAGCACTTTCCTAAGGGGGTCAAACCATGTCCCAAAGGTCACCGGATCTGGTGTCCATTTAAAGAAGTAGTCCAGTTACACCTTTGTGGGCTTATAACTTGGCTTCTGAATGTCCTAGAGAGATCAGGTTTGTTTTAGTATACTCCAATCAACAGCCCCTACAACCACAAAAAGGAATGGAGTCATTAGCACTTATGGTTTTTAAATGGCACCCAGAATTATGTTGCACGAAGCACAATTTCACATCATTCTGGGTTCATTTGTGTGAAAACAAGGTCCAATCAGGCTGAAACGTTACAGGAAGGTAGAATCTATTGAGTTGTAAGTGATCTGAACGTTTCATCATGATAGCACTTTCCTAAGGGGGTCAAACCATGTCCCAAAGGTCACCGGATCTGGTGTCAATTTAAAGAAGTAGTCCAGTTACACATTTGTGGGCTTATAACTTGGCTTCTGAATGTCCTAGAGAGATCAGGTTTGTTTTAGTGTACTCCAATCAACAGCCCCTACAACCACAAAAAGGAATGGAGTCATTAGCACTTATGGTTTGTAAATGGCACCCAGAATTATGTTGCACGAAGCACAATTTCACATCATTCTGGGTTCATTTGTGTGAAAACAAGGTCAAATAGGGCTGAAACGTTACAGGAAGGTAGAATCTATTGAGTTGTAAGTGATCTGAACGTTTCAAGATGATCGCACATTCCTATAGGGGGTCAAACCATGTCCCAAAGGTCACCGGGCCTGGTGTCACTTTAAAGAAGCAGTCCAGTTACACCTTTGTGGGCTTATAACATGGCTTCTGAATGTCCTAGAGAGGTTAGGTTTGTTTTAGTGTTCTCCAATAACCAGCCCCTACAACCACAAAAAGGAATGGAGTCATTAGCACTTATGGTTTGTAAATGGCACCCAGAATTATGTTGCACGAAGCACAATTTCACATCATTCTGGGTTCATTTGTGTGAAAACAAGGTCCAATCAGGCTGAAACGTTACAGGAAGGTAGAATCTATTGAGTTGTAAGTGATCTGAACGTTTCATGATGATAGCACTTTCCTAAGGGGGTCAAACCATGTCCCAAAGGTCACCGGGCCTGGTGTCACTTTAAAGAAGTAGTCCAGTTACACCTTTGTGGGCTTATAACTTGGCTTCTGAATGTCCTAGAGAGGTTAGGTTTGTTTTAGTGTACTCCAATCAACAGCCCCTACAACCACAAAAAGGAATGGAGTCATTAGCACTTAAGGTTTGTAAATGGCACCCAGAATTATGTTGCACGAAGCACAATTTCACATCATTCTGGGTCCATTTGTGTGAAAACAAGGTCCAATCAGGCTGAAACGCTACAAGAAGGTAGAATCTATTGAGTTGTAAGTGATCTGAACGTTTCAAGATGATCGCACATTCCTATAGGGGGTCAAACCATGTCCCAAAGGTCACCGGGCCTGGTGTCACTTTAAAGAAGCAGTCCAGTTACACCTTTGTGGGCTTATAACATGGCTTCTGAATGTCCTAGAGAGGTTAGGTTTGTTTTAGTGTTCTCCAATCACCAGCCCCTACAACCACAAAAAGGAATGGAGTCATTAGCACTTATGGTTTGTAAATGGCACCCAGAATTATGTTGCACGAAGCACAATTTCACATCATTCTGGGTTCATTTGTGTGAAAACAAGGTCCAATCAGGCTGAAACGTTACAGTAAGGTAGAATCTATTGAGTTGTAAGTGATCTGAACGTTTCATGATGATAGCGCTTTCCTAAGGGGGTCAAACCATGTCCCAAAGGTCACCGGGCCTGGTGTCACTTTAAAGAAGTAGTCCAGTTACACCCTTGTGGGCTTATAACTTGGCTTCTGAATGTCCTAGAGAGGTTAGGTTTGTTTTAGTGTACTCCAATCAACAGCCCCTACAACCACCAAAAGGAATGGAGTCATTAGCACTTATGGTTTTTTAATTGGCACCCAGAATTATGTTGCACGAAGCACAATTTCACATCATTCTGGGTTCATTTGTGTGAAAACAAGGTCCAATCAGGCTGAAACGTTACAGGAAGGTAGAATCTATTGAGTTGTAAGTGATCTGAACGTTTCATCATGATAGCACTTTCCTAAGGGGGTCAAACCATGTCCCAAAGGTCACCGGATCTGGTGTCAATTTAAAGAAGTAGTCCAGTTACACATTTGTGGGCTTATAACTTGGCTTCTGAATGTCCTAGAGAGATCAGGTTTGTTTTAGTGTACTCCAATCAACAGCCCCTACAACCACAAAAAGGAATGGAGTCATTAGCACTTATGGTTTGTAAATGGCACCCAGAATTATGTTGCACGAAGCACAATTTCACATCATTCTGGGTTCATTTGTGTGAAAACAAGGTCCAATCAGGCTGAAACGTTACAGGAAGGTTGAATCTATTGAGTTGTAAGTGATCTGAACGTTTCATGATGATAGCACTTTCCTAAGGGGGTCAAACCATGTCCCAAAGGTCACCGGGCCTGGTGTCACTTTAAAGAAGTAGTCCAGTTACACCTTTGTGGGCTTATAACTTGGCTTCTGAATGTCCTAGAGAGGTTAGGTTTGTTTTAGTGTACTCCAATCAACAGCCCCTACAACCACAAAAAGGAATGGAGTCATTAGCACTTAAGGTTTGTAAATGGCACCCAGAATTATGTTGCACGAAGCACAATTTCACATCATTCTGGGTCCATTTGTGTGAAAACAAGGTCCAATCAGGCTGAACCGCTACAAGAAGGTAGAATCTATTGAGTTGTAAGTGATCTGAACGTTTCAAGATGATCGCACATTCCTATAGGGGGTAAAACCATGTCCCAAAGGTCACCGGGCCTGGTGTCACTTTAAAGAAGTAGTCCAGTTACACCTTTGAGGGCTTATAACTTGGCTTCTGAATGTCCTAAAGAGATCAGGTTTGTTTTAGTGTACTCCAATCAACAGCCCCTACAACCTCAAAAAGGAATGGAGTCATTAGCACTTATGGTTTTTAAATCGCACCCAGAATTATGTTGCATGAAGCACAATTTCACATCATTCTGGGTTCATTTGTGTGAAAACAAGGTCCAATCAGGCTGAAATGTTACAGGAAGGTAGAATCTATTGAGTTGTAAGTGATCTGAAAGTTTCATGATGATAGCACTTTCCTAAGGGGGTCAAACCATGTCCCAAAGGTCACCGGATCTGGTGTCAATTTAAAGAAGTAGTCCAGTTACACATTTGTGGGCTTATAACTTGGCTTCTGAATGTCCTAGAGAGATCAGGTTTGTTTTAGTGTACTCCAATCAACAGGCCCTACAACCACAAAAAGGAATGGAGTCATTAGCACTTATGGTTTGTAAATGGCACCCAGAATTATGTTGCACGAAGCACAATTTCACATCATTCTGGGTCCATTTGTGTGAAAACAAGGTCCAATCAGGCTGAAACGCTACAAGAAGGTAGAATCAATTGAGTTGTAAGTGATCTGAACGTTTCAAGATGATCGCACATTCCTATAGGGGGTAAAACCATGTCCCAAAGGTCACCGGGCCTGGTGTCACTTTAAAGAAGTAGTCCAGTTACTCCTTTGTGGGCTTATAACTTGGCTTCTGAATGTCCTAGAGAGGTTAGATTTGTTTTAGTGTACTCCAATCAACAGCCCCTACAACCACAAAAAGGAATGGAGTCATTAGCACTTATGAATTGTAAATGGCACCCAGAATTATGTTGCACGAAGCACAATTTCACATCATTCTGGGTTCATTTGTGTGAAAACAAGGTCCAATCAGGCTGAAACGTTACAGGAAGGTAGAATCTATTGAGATGTAAGTGATCTGAACGTTTCATGATGATAGCACTTTCCTAAGGGGGTCAAACCATGTCCCAAATGTCACCGGATCTGGTGCCAATTTAAAGAAGTAGTCCAGTTACACATTTGTGGGCTCATAACTTGGCTTCTGAATGTCCTAGAGAGATCAGGTTTGTTTTAATGTACTCCAACCAACAGCCCCTACAACCACAAAAAGGAATGGAGTCATTAGCACTTATGGTTTGTAAATGGCACCCAGAATTATGTTGTACGAAGCACAATTTCACATCATTCTGGGTCCATTTGTGTGAAAACAAGGTCCAATAAGGCTGAAACGTTACAAGAAGGTAGAATCTATTGAGTTGTAAGTGATTTGAACGTTTCATGATGATCGCACATTCCTATAGGGGGTCAAACCATGTCCCAAAGGTCACCGGGCCTGGTGTCACTTTAAAGAAGTAGTCCAGTTACACCTTTGAGGGCTTATAACTTGGCTTCTGAATATCCTAGAGAGATCAGGTTTGTTTTAGTGTACTCCAATCAACAGCCCCTACAACCTCAAAAAGGAATGGAGTCATTAGCACTTATGGTTTTTAAATGGCATCCAGAATTATGTTGCACGAAGCACAATTTCACATCATTCTGGGTTCATTTGTGTGAAAACAAGGTCCAATCAGGCTGAAATGTTACAGGAAGGTAGAATCTATTGAGTTGTAAGTGATCTGAACGTTTCATGATGATAGCACTTTCCTAAGGGGGTCAAACCATGTCCCAAATGTCACCGGATCTGTTGTCAATTTAAAGAAGTAGTCCAGTTAAACCTTTGTGGGCTTATAACTTGGCTTCTGAATGTCCTAGAGAGATCAGGTTTGTTTTAGTATACTCCAATCAACAGCCCCTACAACCACAAAAAGGAATGGAGTCATTAGCACTTATGGTTTTTAAATGGCACCCAGAATTATGTTGCACGAAGCACAATTTCACATCATTCTGGGTTCATTTGTGTGAAAACAAGGTCAAATAGGGCTGAAACGTTACAGGAAGGTAGAATCTATTGAGTTGTAAGTGATCTGAACGTTTCAAGATGATCGCACATTCCTATAGGGGGTCAAACCATGTCCCAAAGGTCACCGGGCCTGGTGTCACTTTAAAGAAGCAGTCCAGTTACACCTTTGTGGGCTTATAACATGGCTTCTGAATGTCCTAGAGAGGTTAGGTTTGTTTTAGTGTTCTCCAATCACCAGCCCCTACAACCACAAAAAGGAATGGAGTCATTAGCACTTATGGTTTGTAAATGGCACCCAGAATTATGTTGCACGAAGCACAATTTCACATCATTCTGGGTTCATTTGTGTGAAAACAAGGTCCAATCAGGCTGAAACGTTACAGGAAGGTAGAATCTATTGAGTTGTAAGTGATCTGAACGTTTCATGATGATAGCACTTTCCTAAGGGGGTCAAACCATGTCCCAAATGTCACCGGATCTGTTGTCATTTTAAAGAAGTAGTCCAGTTAAACCTTTGTGGGCTTATAACTTGGCTTCTGAATGTCCTAGAGAGATCAGGTTTGTTTTAGTATACTCCAATCAACAGCCCCTACAACCACAAAAAGGAATGGAGTCATTAGCACTTATGGTTTTTAAATGGCACCCAGAATTATGTTGCACGAAGCACAATTTCACATCATTCTGGGTTCATTTGTGTGAAAACAAGGTCAAATAGGGCTAAAACGTTACAGGAAGGTAGAATCTATTGAGTTGTAAGTGATCTGAACGTTTCAAGATGATCGCACATTCCTATAGGGGGTCAAACCATGTCCCAAAGGTTACCGGGCCTGGTGTCACTTTAAAGAAGCAGTCCAGTTACACCTTTGTGGGCTTATAACATGGCTTCTGAATGTCCTAGAGAGGTTAGGTTTGTTTTAGTGTTCTCCAATCACCAGCCCCTACAACCACAAAAAGGAATGGAGTCATTAGCACTTATGGTTTGTAAATGGCACCCAGAATTATGTTGCACGAAGCACAATTTCACATCATTCTGGGTTCATTTGTGTGAAAACAAGGTCCAATCAGGCTGAAACGTTACAGGAAGGTAGAATCTATTGAGTTGTAAGTGATCTGAACGTTTCATGATGATAGCACTTTCCTAAGGGGGTCAAACCATGTCCCAAAGGTCACCGGGCCTGGTGTCACTTTAAAGAAGTAGTCCAGTTACACCTTTGTGGGCTTACAACTTGGCTTCTGAATGTCCTAGAGAGGTTAGGTTTGTTTTAGTGTACTCCAATCAACAGCCCCTACAACCACAAAAAGGAATGGAGTCATTAGCACTTAAGGTTTGTAAATGGCACCCAGAATTATGTTGCACGAAGCACAATTTCACATCATTCTGGGTCCATTTGTGTGAAAACAAGGTCCAATCAGGCTGAAACGCTACAAGAAGGTAGAATCTATTGAGTTGTAAGTGATCTGAACGTTTCAAGATGATCGCACATTCCTATAGGGGGTAAAACCATGTCCCAAAGGTCACCGGGCCTGGTGTCACTTTAAAGAAGTAGTCCAGTTACACCTTTGAGGGCTTATAACTTGGCTTCTGAATGTCCTAGAGAGATCAGGTTTGTTTTAGTGTACTCCAATCAACAGCCCCTACAATCACAAAAAGGAATGGAGTCATTAGCACTTATGGTTTTTAAATGGCACCCAGATTTATGTTGCACGAAGCACAATTTCACATCATTCTGGGTTCATTTGTGTGAAAACAAGGTCCAATCAGGCTGAAATGTTACAGGAAGGTAGAATCTATTGAGTTGTAAGTGATCTGAACGTTTCATGATGATAGCACTTTCCTAAGGGGGTCAAACCATGTCCCAAAGGTCACCGGATCTGGTGTCAATTTAAAGAAGTAGTCCAGTTACACCTTTGTGGGCTTATAACTTGGCTTCTGAATGTCCTAGAGAGATCAGGTTTGTTTTAGTATACTCCAATCAACAGCCCCTACAACCACAAAAAGGAATGGAGTCATTAGCACTTAAGGTTTGTAAATGGCACCCAGAATTATGTTGCACGAAGCACAATTTCACATCATTCTGGGTCCATTTGTGTGAAAACAAGGTCCAATCAGGCTGAAACGCTACAAGAAGGTAGAATCTATAGAGTTGTAAGTGATCTGAACGTTTCAAGATGATCGCACATTCCTATAGTGGGTAAAACCATGTCCCAAAGGTCACCGGGCCTGGTGTCATTTTAAAGAAGTAGTCCAGTTACACCTTTGAGGGCTTATAACATGGCTTCTGAATGTCCTAGAGAGGTTAGGTTTGTTTTAGTGTTCTCCAATCAACAGCCCCTACAACCACAAAAAGGAATGGAGTCATTAGCACTTATGGTTTGTAAATGGCACCCAGAATTATGTTGCACGAAGCACAATTTCACATCATTCTGGGTTCATTTGTGTGAAAACAAGGTCCAATCAGGCTGAAACGTTACAGGAAGGTTGAATCTATTGAGTTGTAAGTGATCTGAACGTTTCATGATGATAGCACTTTCCTAAGGGGGTCAAACCATGTCCCAAAGGTCACCGGGCCTGGTGTCACTTTAAAGAAGTAGTCCAGTTACACCTTTGTGGGCTTATAACTTGGCTTCTGAATGTCCTAGAGAGGTTAGGTTTGTTTTAGTGTACTCCAATCAACAGCCCCTACAACCACAAAAAGGAATGGAGTCATTAGCACTTAAGGTTTGTAAATGGCACCCAGAATTATGTTGCACGAAGCACAATTTCACATCATTCTGGGTCCATTTGTGTGAAAACAAGGTCCAATCAGGCTGAAACGCTACAAGAAGGTAGAATCTATTGAGTTGTAAGTGATCTGAACGTTTCAAGATGATCGCACATTCCTATAGGGGGTAAAACCATGTCCCAAAGGTCACCGGGCCTGGTGTCACTTTAAAGAAGTAGTCCAGTTACACCTTTGAGGGCTTATAACTTGGCTTCTGAATGTCCTAGAGAGATCAGGTTTGTTTTAGTGTACTCCAATCAACAGCCCCTACAACCTCAAAAAAGAATGGAGTCATTAGCACTTATGGTTTTTAAATCGCACCCAGAATTATGTTGCATGAAGCACAATTTCACATCATTCTGGGTTCATTTGTGTGAAAACAAGGTCCAATCAGGCTGAAATGTTACAGGAAGGTAGAATCTATTGAGTTGTAAGTGATCTGAACGTTTCATGATGATAGCACTTTCCTAAGGGGGTCAAACCATGTCCCAAAGGTCACCGGATCTGGTGTCCATTTAAAGAAGTAGTCCAGTTACACCTTTGTGGGCTTATAACTTGGCTTCTGAATGTCCTAGAGAGATCAGGTTTGTTTTAGTATACTCCAATCAACAGCCCCTACAACCACCAAAAGGAATGGAGTCATTAGCACTTATGGTTTTTAAATGGCACCCAGAATTATGTTGCACGAAGCACAATTTCACATCATTCTGGGTTCATTTGTGTGAAAACAAGGTCCAATCAGGCTGAAACGTTACAGGAAGGTAGAATCTATTGAGTTGTAAGTGATCTGAACGTTTCATGATGATAGCACTTTCCTAAGGGGGTCAAACCATGTCCCAAAGGTCACCGGATCTGGTGTCCATTTAAAGAAGTAGTCCAGTTACACCTTTGTGGGCTTATAACTTGGCTTCTGAATGTCCTAGAGAGATCAGGTTTGTTTTAGTATACTCCAATCAACAGCCCCTACACCCACAAAAAGGAATGGAGTCATTAGCACTTATGGTTTTTAAATGGCACCCAGAATTATGTTGCACGAAGCACAATTTCACATCATTCTGGGTTCATTTGTGTGAAAACAAGGTCCAATCAGGCTGAAACGTTACAGGAAGGTAGAATCTATTGAGTTGTAAGTGATCTGAACGTTTCATCATGATAGCACTTTCCTAAGGGGGTCAAACCATGTCCCAAAGGTCACCGGATCTGGTGTCAATTTAAAGAAGTAGTCCAGTTACACATTTGTGGGCTTATAACTTGGCTTCTGAATGTCCTAGAGAGATCAGGTTTGTTTTAGTGTACTCCAATCAACAGCCCCTACAACCACAAAAAGGAATGGAGTCATTAGCACTTATGGTTTGTAAATGGCACCCAGAATTATGTTGCACGAAGCACAATTTCACATCATTCTGGGTTCATTTGTGTGAAAACAAGGTCAAATAGGGCTGAAACGTTACAGGAAGGTAGAATCTATTGAGTTGTAAGTGATCTGAACCTTTCAAGATGATCGCACATTCCTATAGGGGGTCAAACCATGTCCCAAAGGTCACCGGGCCTGGTGTCACTTTAAAGAAGCAGTCCAGTTACACCTTTGTGGGCTTATAACATGGCTTCTGAATGTCCTAGAGAGGTTAGGTTTGTTTTAGTGTTCTCCAATCACCAGCCCCTACAACCACAAAAAGGAATGGAGTCATTAGCACTTATGGTTTGTAAATGGCACCCAGAATTATGTTGCACGAAGCACAATTTCACATCATTCTGGGTTCATTTGTGTGAAAACAAGGTCCAATCAGGCTGAAACGTTACAGGAAGGTAGAATCTATTGAGTTGTAAGTGATCTGAACGTTTCATGATGATAGCACTTTCCTAAGGGGGTCAAACCATGTCCCAAAGGTCACCGGGCCTGGTGTCACTTTAAAGAAGTAGTCCAGTTACACCTTTGTGGGCTTATAACTTGGCTTCTGAATGTCCTAGAGAGGTTAGGTTTGTTTTAGTATACTCCAATCAACAGCCCCTACAACCACAAAAAGGAATGGAGTCATTAGCACTTAAGGTTTGTAAATGGCACCCAGAATTATGTTGCACGAAGCACAATTTCACATCATTCTGGGTCCATTTGTGTGAAAACAAGGTCCAATCAGGCTGAAACGCTACAAGAAGGTAGAATCTATTGAGTTGTAAGTGATCTGAACGTTTCAAGATGATCGCACATTCCTATAGGGGGTAAAACCATGTCCCAAAGGTCACCGGGCCTGGTGTCACTTTAAAGAAGTAGTCCAGTTACACCTTTGAGGGCTTATAACTTGGCTTCTGAATGTCCTAGAGAGATCAGGTTTGTTTTAGTGTACTCCAATCAACAGCCCCTACAACCACAAAAAGGAATGGAGTCATTAGCACTTATGGTTTTTAAATGGCACCCAGATTTATGTTGCACGAAGCACAATTTCACATCATTCTGGGTTCATTTGTGTGAAAACAAGGTCCAATCAGGCTGAAATGTTACAGGAAGGTAGAATCTATTGAGTTGTAAGTGATCTGAACGTTTCATGATGATAGCACTTTCCTAAGGGGGTCAAACCATGTCCCAAAGGTCACCGGATCTGGTGTCAATTTAAAGAAGTAGTCCAGTTACACCTTTGTGGGCTTATAACTTGGCTTCTGAATGTCCTAGAGAGATCAGGTTTGTTTTAGTATACTCCAATCAACAGCCCCTACAACCACAAAAAGGAATGGAGTCATTAGCACTTAAGGTTTGTAAATGGCACCCAGAATTATGTTGCACGAAGCACAATTTCACATCATTCTGGGTCCATTTGTGTGAAAACAAGGTCCAATCAGGCTGAAACGCTACAAGAAGGTAGAATCTATTGAGTTGTAAGTGATCTGAACGTTTCAAGATGATCGCACATTCCTATAGTGGGTAAAACCATGTCCCAAAGGTCACCGGGCCTGGTGTCACTTTAAAGAAGTAGTCCAGTTACACCTTTGAGGGCTTATAACATGGCTTCTGAATGTCCTAGAGAGGTTAGGTTTGTTTTAGTGTTCTCCAATCACCAGCCCCTACAACCACAAAAAGGAATGGAGTCATTAGCACTTATGGTTTGTAAATGGCACCCAGAATTATGTTGCACGAAGCACAATTTCACATCATTCTGGGTTCTTTTGTGTGAAAACAAGGTCCAATCAGGCTGAAACGTTACAGGAAGGTTGAATCTATTGAGTTGTAAGTGATCTGAACGTTTCATGATGATAGCACTTTCCTAAGGGGGTCAAACCATGTCCCAAAGGTCACCGGGCCTGGTGTCACTTTAAAGAAGTAGTCCAGTTACACCTTTGTGGGCTTATAACTTGACTTCTGAATGTCCTAGAGAGGTTAGGTTTGTTTTAGTGTACTCCAATCAACAGCCCCTACAACCACAAAAAGGAATGGAGTCATTAGCACTTAAGGTTTGTAAATGGCACCCAGAATTATGTTGCACGAAGCACAATTTCACATCATTCTGGGTCCATTTGTGTGAAAACAAGGTCCAATCAGGCTGAAACGCTACAAGAAGGTAGAATCTATTGAGTTGTAAGTGATCTGAACGTTTCAAGATGATCGCACATTCCTATAGGGGGTAAAACCATGTCCCAAAGGTCACCGGGCCTGGTGTCACTTTAAAGAAGTAGTCCAGTTACACCTTTCAGGGCTTATAACTTGGCTTCTGAATGTCCTAGAGAGATCAGGTTTGTTTTAGTGTACTCCAATCAACAGCCCCTACAACCTCAAAAAAGAATGGAGTCATTAGCACTTATGGTTTTTAAATCGCACCCAGAATTATGTTGCATGAAGCACAATTTCACATCATTCTGGGTTCATTTGTGTGAAAACAAGGTCCAATCAGGCTGAAATGTTACAGGAAGGTAGAATCTATTGAGTTGTAAGTGATCTGAACGTTTCATGATGATAGCACTTTCCTAAGGGGGTCAAACCATGTCCCAAAGGTCACCGGATCTGGTGTCCATTTAAAGAAGTAGTCCAGTTACACCTTTGTGGGCTTATAACTTGGCTTCTGAATGTCCTAGAGAGATCAGGTTTGTTTTAGTATACTCCAATCAACAGCCCCTACAACCACCAAAAGGAATGGAGTCATTAGCACTTATGGTTTTTAAATGGCACCCAGAATTATGTTGCACGAAGCACAATTTCACATCATTCTGGGTTCATTTGTGTGAAACCAAGGTCCAATCAGGCTGAAACGTTACAGGAAGGTAGAATCTATTGAGTTGTAAGTGATCTGAACGTTTCATCATGATAGCACTTTCCTAAGGGGGTCAAACCATGTCCCAAAGGTCACCGGATCTGGTGTCAATTTAAAGAAGTAGTCCAGTTACACATTTGTGGGCTTATAACTTGGCTTCTGAATGTCCTAGAGAGATCAGGTTTGTTTTAGTGTACTCCAATCAACAGCCCCTACAACCACAAAAAGGAATGGAGTCATTAGCACTTATGGTTTGTCAATGGCACCCAGAATTATGTTGCACGAAGCACAATTTCACATCATTCTGGGTTCATTTGTGTGAAAACAAGGTCCAATCAGGCTGAAACGTTACAGGAAGGTTGAATCTATTGAGTTGTAAGTGATCTGAACGTTTCATGATGATAGCACTTTCCTAAGGGGGTCAAACCATGTCCCAAAGGTCACCGGGCCTGGTGTCACTTTAAAGAAGTAGTCCAGTTACACCTTTGTGGGCTTATAACTTGGCTTCTGAATGTCCTAGAGAGGTTAGGTTTGTTTTAGTGTACTCGAATCAACAGCCCCTACAACCACAAAAAGGAATGGAGTCATTAGCACTTAAGGTTTGTAAATGGCACCCAGAATTATGTTGCATGAAGCACAATTTCACATCATTCTGGGTCCATTTGTGTGAAAACAAGGTCCAATCAGGCTGAAATGCTACAAGAAGGTAGAATCTATTGAGTTGTAAGTGATCTGAACGTTTCAAGATGATCGCACATTCCTATAGGGGGTAAAACCATGTCCCAAAGGTCACCGGGCCTGGTGTCACTTTAAAGAAGTAGTCCAGTTACACCTTTGAGGGCTTATAACTTGGCTTCTGAATGTCCTAGAGAGATCAGGTTTGTTTTAGTGTACTCCATTCAACAGCCCCTACAACCTCAAAAAGGAATGGAGTCATTAGCACTTATGGTTTTTAAATCGCACCCAGAATTATGTTGCATGAAGCACAATTTCACATCATTCTGGGTTCATTTGTGTGAAAACAAGGTCCAATCAGGCTGAAATGTTACAGGAAGGTAGAATCTATTGAGTTTTAAGTGATCTGAACGTTTCATGATGATAGCACTTTCCTAAGGGGGTCAAACCATGTCCCAAAGGTCACCGGATCTGGTGTCCATTTAAAGAAGTAGTCCAGTTACACCTTTGTGGGCTTATAACTTGGCTTCTGAATGTCCTAGAGAGATCAGGTTTGTTTTAGTATACTCCAATCAACAGCCCCTACAACCACAAAAAGGAATGGAGTCATTAGCACTTATGGTTTTTAAATGGCACCCAGAATTATGTTGCACGAAGCACAATTTCACATCATTCTGGGTTCATTTGTGTGAAAACAAGGTCCAATCAGGCTGAAACGTTACAGGAAGGTAGAATCTATTGAGTTGTAAGTGATCTGAACGTTTCATCATGATAGCACTTTCCTAAGGGGGTCAAACCATGTCCCAAAGGTCACCGGATCTGGTGTCAATTTAAAGAAGTAGTCCAGTTACACATTTGTGGGCTTATAACTTGGCTTCTGAATGTCCTAGAGAGATCAGGTTTGTTTTAGTGTACTCCAATCAACAGCCCCTACACCCACAAAAAGGAATGGAGTCATTAGCACTTATGGTTTGTAAATGGCACCCAGAATTATGTTGCACGAAGCACAATTTCACATCATTCTGGGTCCATTTGTGTGAAAACAAGGTCCAATCAGGCTGAAACGCTACAAGAAGGTAGAATCAATTGAGTTGTAAGTGATCTGAACGTTTCAAGATGATCGCACATTCCTATAGGGGGTAAAACCATGTCCCAAAGGTCACCGGGCCTGGTGTCACTTTAAAGAAGTAGTCCAGTTACTCCTTTGTGGGCTTATAACTTGGCTTCTGAATGTCCTAGAGAGGTTAGGTTTGTTTTAGTGTACTCCAATCAACAGCCCCTACAACCACAAAAAGAAATGGAGTCATTAGCACTTATGAATTGTAAATGGCACCCAGAATTATGTTGCACGAAGCACAATTTCACATCATTCTGGGTTCATTTGTGTGAAAACAAGGTCCAATCAGGCTGAAACGTTACAGGAAGGTAGAATCTATTGAGTTGTAAGTGATCTGAACGTTTCATAATGATAGCACTTTCCTAAGGGGGTCAAACCATGTCCCAAAGGTCACCGGATCTGGTGTCAATTTAAAGAAGTAGTCCAGTTAAACCTTTGTGGGCTTATAACTTGGCTTCTGAATGTCCTAGAGAGATCAGGTTTGTTTTAGTATACTCCAATCAACAGCCCCTACAACCACAAAAAGGAATGGAGTCATTAGCACTTATGGTTTTTAAATGGCACCCAGAATTATGTTGCACGAAGCACAATTTCACATCATTCTGGGTTCATTTGTGTGAAAACAAGGTCAAATAGGGCTGAAACGTTACAGGAAGGTAGAATCTATTGAGTTGTAAGTGATCTGAACGTTTCATGATGATAGCACTTTCCTAAGGGGGTCAAACCATGTCCCAAAGGTCACCGGGCCTGGTGTCACTTTAAAGAAGTAGTCCAGTAACACCTTTGTGGGCTTATAACTTGGCTTCTGAATGTCCTAGAGAGGTTAGGTTTGTTTTAGTGTACTCCAATCAACAGCCCCTACAACCACAAAAAGAAATGGAGTCATTAGCACTTATGAATTGTAAATGGCACCCAGAATTATGTTGCACGAAGCACAATTTCACATCATTCTGGGTTCATTTGTGTGAAAACAAGGTCCAATCAGGCTGAAACGTTACAGGAAGGTAGAATATATTGAGTTGTAAGTGATCTGAACGTTTCATAATGATAGCACTTTCCTAAGGGGGTCAAACCATGTCCCAAAGGTCACCGGATCTGGTGTCAATTTAAAGAAGTAGTCCAGTTAAACCTTTGTGGGCTTATAACTTGGCTTCTGAATGTCCTAGAGAGATCAGGTTTGTTTTAGTATACTCCAATCAACAGCCCCTACAACCACAAAAAGGAATGGAGTCATTAGCACTTATGGTTTTTAAATGGCACCCAGAATTATGTTGCACGAAGCACAATTTCACATCATTCTGGGTTCATTTGTGTGAAAACAAGGTCAAATAGGGCTGAAACGTTACAGGAAGGTAGAATCTATTGAGTTGTAAGTGATCTGAACGTTTCATGATGATAGCACTTTCCTAAGGGGGTCAAACCATGTCCCAAAGGTCACCGGGCCTGGTGTCACTTTAAAGAAGTAGTCCAGTTACACCTTTGTGGGCTTATAACTTGGCTTCTGAATGTCCTAGAGAGGTTAGGTTGGTTTTAGTGTACTCCAATCAACAGCCCCTACAACCACAAAAAGGAATGGAGTCATTAGCACTTAAGGTTTGTAAATGGCACCCAGAATTATGTTGCACGAAGCACAATTTCACATCATTCTGGGTCCATTTGTGTGAAAACAAGGTCCAATCAGGCTGAAACGCTACAAGAAGGTAGAATCTATTGAGTTGTAAGTGATCTGAACGTTTCAAGATGATCGCACATTCCTATAGGGGGTAAAACCATGTCCCAAAGGTCACCGGGCCTGGTGTCACTTTAAAGAAGTAGTCCAGTTACACCTTTCAGGGCTTATAACTTGGCTTCTGAATGTCCTAGAGAGATCAGGTTTGTTTTAGTGTACTCCAATCAACAGCCCCTACAACCTCAAAAAAGAATGGAGTCATTAGCACTTATGGTTTTTAAATCGCACCCAGAATTATGTTGCATGAAGCACAATTTCACATCATTCTGGGTTCATTTGTGTGAAAACAAGGTCCAATCAGGCTGAAATGTTACAGGAAGGTAGAATCTATTGAGTTGTAAGTGATCTGAACGTTTCATGATGATAGCACTTTCCTAAGGGGGTCAAACCATGTCCCAAAGGTCACCGGATCTGGTGTCCATTTAAAGAAGTAGTCCAGTTACACCTTTGTGGGCTTATAACTTGGCTTCTGAATGTCCTAGAGAGATCAGGTTTGTTTTAGTATACTCCAATCAACAGCCCCTACAACCACCAAAAGGAATGGAGTCATTAGCACTTATGGTTTTTAAATGGCACCCAGAATTATGTTGCACGAAGCACAATTTCACATCATTCTGGGTTCATTTGTGTGAAACCAAGGTCCAATCAGGCTGAAACGTTACAGGAAGGTAGAATCTATTGAGTTGTAAGTGATCTGAACGTTTCATCATGATAGCACTTTCCTAAGGGGGTCAAACCATGTCCCAAAGGTCACCGGATCTGGTGTCAATTTAAAGAAGTAGTCCAGTTACACATTTGTGGGCTTATAACTTGGCTTCTGAATGTCCTAGAGAGATCAGGTTTGTTTTAGTGTACTCCAATCAACAGCCCCTACAACCACAAAAAGGAATGGAGTCATTAGCACTTATGGTTTGTAAATGGCACCCAGAATTATGTTGCACGAAGCACAATTTCACATCATTCTGGGTTCATTTGTGTGAAAACAAGGTCCAATCAGGCTGAAACGTTACAGGAAGGTTGAATCTATTGAGTTGTAAGTGATCTGAACGTTTCATGATGATAGCACTTTCCTAAGGGGGTCAAACCATGTCCCAAAGGTCACCGGGCCTGGTGTCACTTTAAAGAAGTAGTCCAGTTACACCTTTGTGGGCTTATAACTTGGCTTCTGAATGTCCTAGAGAGGTTAGGTTTGTTTTAGTGTACTCGAATCAACAGCCCCTACAACCACAAAAAGGAATGGAGTCATTAGCACTTAAGGTTTGTAAATGGCACCCAGAATTATGTTGCATGAAGCACAATTTCACATCATTCTGGGTCCATTTGTGTGAAAACAAGGTCCAATCAGGCTGAAACGCTACAAGAAGGTAGAATCTATTGAGTTGTAAGTGATCTGAACGTTTCAAGATGATCGCACATTCCTATAGGGGGTAAAACCATGTCCCAAAGGTCACCGGGCCTGGTGTCACTTTAAAGAAGTAGTCCAGTTACACCTTTGAGGGCTTATAACTTGGCTTCTGAATGTCCTAGAGAGATCAGGTTTGTTTTAGTGTACTCCAATCAACAGCCCCTACAACCTCAAAAAGGAATGGAGTCATTAGCACTTATGGTTTTTAAATCGCACCCAGAATTATGTTGCATGAAGCACAATTTCACATCATTCTGGGTTCATTTGTGTGAAAACAAGGTCCAATCAGGCTGAAATGTTACAGGAAGGTAGAATCTATTGAGTTTTAAGTGATCTGAACGTTTCATGATGATAGCACTTTCCTAAGGGGGTCAAACCATGTCCCAAAGGTCACCGGATCTGGTGTCCATTTAAAGTAGTCCAGTTACACCTTTGTGGGCTTATAACTTGGCTTCTGAATGTCCTAGAGAGATCAGGTTTGTTTTAGTATACTCCAATCAACAGCCCCTACAACCACAAAAAGGAATGGAGTCATTAGCACTTATGGTTTTTAAATGGCACCCAGAATTATGTTGCACGAAGCACAATTTCACATCATTCTGGGTTCATTTGTGTGAAAACAAGGTCCAATCAGGCTGAAACGTTACAGGAAGGTAGAATCTATTGAGTTGTAAGTGATCTGAACGTTTCATCATGATAGCACTTTCCTAAGGGGGTCAAACCATGTCCCAAAGGTCACCGGATCTGGTGTCAATTTAAAGAAGTAGTCCAGTTACACATTTGTGGGCTTATAACTTGGCTTCTGAATATCCTAGAGAGATCAGGTTTGTTTTAGTGTACTCCAATCAACAGCCCCTACAACCACAAAAAGGAATGGAGTCATTAGCACTTATGGTTTGTAAATGGCACCCAGAATTATGTTGCACGAAGCACAATTTCACATCATTCTGGGTCCATTTGTGTGAAAACAAGGTCCAATCAGGCTGAAACGCTACAAGAAGGTAGAATCAATTGAGTTGTAAGTGATCTGAACGTTTCAAGATGATCGCACATTCCTATAGGGGGTAAAACCATGTCCCAAAGGTCACCGGGCCTGGTGTCACTTTAAAGAAGTAGTCCAGTTACTCCTTTGTGGGCTTATAACTTGGCTTCTGAATGTCCTAGAGAGGTTAGGTTTGTTTTAGTGTACTCCAATCAACAGCCCCTACAACCACAAAAAGAAATGGAGTCATTAGCACTTATGAATTGTAAATGGCACCCAGAATTATGTTGCACGAAGCACAATTTCACATCATTCTGGGTTCATTTGTGTGAAAACAAGGTCCAATCAGGCTGAAACGTTACAGGAAGGTAGAATCTATTGAGTTGTAAGTGATCTGAACGTTTCATAATGATAGCACTTTCCTAAGGGGGTCAAACCATGTCCCAAAGGTCACCGGATCTGGTGTCAATTTAAAGAAGTAGTCTAGTTAAACCTTTGTGGGCTTATAACTTGGCTTCTGAATGTCCTAGAGAGATCAGGTTTGTTTTAGTATACTCCAATCAACAGCCCCTACAACCACAAAAGGAATGGAGTCATTAGCACTTATGGTTTTTAAATGGCACCCAGAATTATGTTGCACGAAGCACAATTTCACATCATTCTGGGTTCATTTGTGTGAAAACAAGGTCAAATAGGGCTGAAACGTTACAGGAAGGTAGAATCTATTGAGTTGTAAGTGATCTGAACGTTTCATGATGATAGCACTTTCCTAAGGGGGTCAAACCATGTCCCAAAGGTCACCGGGCCTGGTGTCACTTTAAAGAAGTAGTCCAGTTACACCTTTGTGGGCTTATAACTTGGCTTCTGAATGTCCTAGAGAGGTTAGGTTTGTTTTAGTGTACTCCAATCAACAGCCCCTACAACCACAAAAAGAAATGGAGTCATTAGCACTTATGAATTGTAAATGGCACCCAGAATTATGTTGCACGAAGCACAATTTCACATCATTCTGGGTTCATTTGTGTGAAAACAAGGTCCAATCAGGCTGAAACGTTACAGGAAGGTAGAATCTATTGAGTTGTAAGTGATCTGAACGTTTCATAATGATAGCACTTTCCTAAGGGGGTCAAACCATGTCCCAAAGGTCACCGGGCCTGGTGTCAATTTAAAGAAGTAGTCCAGTTAAACCTTTGTGGGCTTATAACTTGGCTTCTGAATGTCCTAGAGAGATCAGGTTTGTTTTAGTATACTCCAATCAACAGCCCCTACAACCACAAAAAGGAATGGAGTCATTAGCACTTATGGTTTTTAAATGGCACCCAGAATTATGTTGCACGAAGCACAATTTCACATCATTCTGGGTTCATTTGTGTGAAAACAAGGTCAAATAGGGCTGAAACGTTACAGGAAGGTAGAATCTATTGAGTTGTAAGTGATCTGAACGTTTCATGATGATAGCACTTTCCTAAGGGGGTCAAACCATGTCCCAAAGGTCACCGGGCCTGGTGTCACTTTAAAGAAGTAGTCCAGTTACACCTTTGTGGGCTTATAACTTGGCTTCTGAATGTCCTAGAGAGGTTAGGTTTGTTTTAGTGTACTCCAATCAACAGCCCCTACAACCACAAAAAGGAATGGAGTCATTAGCACTTAAGGTTTGTAAATGGCACCCAGAATTATGTTGCACGAAGCACAATTTCACATCATTCTGGGTCCATTTGTGTGAAAACAAGGTCCAATCAGGCTGAAACGCTACAAGAAGGTAGAATCTATTGAGTTGTAAGTGATCTGAATGTTTCAAGATGATCGCACATTCCTACAGGGGGTAAAACCATGTCCCAAAGCTCACCGGGCCTGGTGTCACTTTAAAGAAGTAGTCCAGTTACACCTTTGAGGGCTTATAACTTGGCTTCTGAATGTCCTAGAGAGATCAGGTTTGTTTTAGTGTACTCCAATCAACAGCCCCTACAACCACAAAAAGGAATGGAGTCATTAGCACTTATGGTTTTTAAATGGCACCCAGATTTATGTTGCACGAAGCACAATTTCACATCATTCTGGGTTCATTTGTGTGAAAACAAGGTCCAATCAGGCTGAAATGTTACAGGAAGGTAGAATCTATTGAGTTGTAAGTGATCTGAACGTTTCAAGATGATCGCACATTCCTATAGGGGGTCAAACCATGTCCCAACGGTCACCGGGCCTGGTGTCACTTTAAAGAAGTAGTCCAGTTACACCTTTGTGGGCTTATAACTTGGCTTCTGAATGTCCTAGAGAGGTTAGGTTTGTTTTAGTGTACCCCAATCAACAGCCCCTACAACCACAAAAAGGAATGGAGTCATTAGCACTTAAGGTTTGTAAATAGCAGCCAGAATTATGTTGCACGAAGCACAATTTCACATCACTCTGGGTCCATTTGTGTGAAAACAAGGTCCAATCAGGCTGAAACGCTACAAGAAGGTAGAATCTATTGAGTTGTAAGTGATCTGAACGTTTCAAGATGATCGCACAATCCTATAGGGGGTAAAACCATGTCCCAAAGGTCACCGGGCCTGGTGTCACTTTAAAGAAGTAGTCCAGTTACACCTTTGAGGGCTTGTAACTTGGCTTCTGAATGTCCTAGAGAGATCAGGTTTGTTTTAGTATACTCCAGTCAACAGCCCCTACAACCAGAAAAAGGAATGGAGTCATTAGCACTTATGGTTTTTAAATGGCACCCAGAATTATGTTGCACGAAGCACAATTTCACATCATTCTGGGTTCATTTGTGTGAAAACAAGGTCCAATCAGGCTGAAACGTTACAGGAAGGTAGAATCTATTGAGTTGTAAGTGATGTGAACGTTTCATCATGATAGCACTTTCCAAAGGGGGTCAAACCATGTCCCAAAGGTCACCGGATCTGGTGTCAATTTAAAGTAGTCCAGTTACACATTTGTGGGCTTATAACTTGGCTTCTGGATGTCCTAGAGAGATCGGGTTTGTTTTAGTATACTCCAATCAATAGCCCCTCCAACCACAAAAAGGAATGGAGTCATTAGCACTTATGGTTTTTAAATGGCACCCAGATTTATGTTGCACGAAGCACAATTTCACATCATTCTGGGTTCATTTGTGTGAAAACAAGGTCCAATCAGGCTGAAACGTTACAGGAAGGTAGAATCTATTGAGTTGTAAGTGATCTGAACGTTTCATCATGATAGCACTTTCCTAAGGGGGTCAAACCATGTCCCAAAGGTCACCGGATCTGGTGTCAATTTAAAGAAGTAGTCCAGTTACACATTTGTGGGCTTATAACTTGGCTTCTGAATGTCCTAGAGAGATCAGGTTTGTTTTAGTATACTCCAATCAACAGCCCCTACAACCACAAAATGAATGGAGTCATTAGCACTTAAGGTTTGTAAATGGCACCCAGAATTATGTTGCACGAAGCACAATTTCACATCATTCTGGGTTCATTTGTGTGAAAACAAGGTCCAATCAGGCTGAAACGCTACAAGAAGGTAGAATCTATTGAGTTGTAAGTGATCTGAACGTTTCATGATGATAGCACTTTCCTAAGGGGGTCAAACCATGTCCCAAAGGTCACCGGGCCTGGTGTCACTTTAAAGAAGTAGTCCAGTTACACCTTTGTGGGCTTATAACCTGGCTTCTGAATGTCCTAGAGAGGTTAGGTTTGTTTTAGTGTACTCCAATCAACATTCCCTACAACCACACAAAGGAATGGAGTCATTAGCACCTAAGGTTTGTAAATGGCACCCAGAATTATGTTGCACGAAGCACAATTTCACATCATTCTGGGTCCATTTGTGTGAAAACAAGGTCCAATCAGGCTGAAACGCTACAAGAAGGTAGAATCTATTGAGTTGTAAGTGATCTGAACGTTTCATGATGATAGCCCTTTCCTAAGGGGGTCAAACCATGTCCCAAAGGTCACCGGATCTGGCGTCCATTTAAATAAGTAGTCCAGTTACACCTTTGTGGGCTTATAACTTGGCTTCTGAATGTCCTGGAGAGATCAGGTTTGTTTTAGTATACTCCAATCAACAGCCCCTACAACCACAAAAAGGAAAGGAGTCATTAGCACTTATGGTTTTTAAATGGCACCCAGAATTATGTTGCACGAAGCACAATTTCACATCATTCTGGGTTCATTTGTGTGAAAACAAGGTCCAATCAGGCTGAAACGTTACAGGAAGGTAGAATCTATTGTGTTGTAAGTGATCTGAACGTTTCATCATGATAGCACTTTCCTAAGGGGGTCAAACCATGTCCCAAAAGTCACCGGATCTGGTGTCAATTTAAAGAAGTAGTCCAGTTACACATTTGTGGGCTTATAACTTAGCTTCTGGATGTCCTAGAGAGATCAGGTTTGTTTTAGTATACTCCAATCAACAGCCCCTACAACCACAAAAAGGAATGGAGTCATTAGCACTTATGGTTTGTAAATGGCACCCAGAATTATGTTGCACGAAGCACAATTTCACATCATTCTGGGTTCATTTGTGTGAAAACAAGGTCAAATAGGGCTGAAACGTTACAGGAAGGTAGAATCTATTGAGTTGTAAGTGATCTGAACGTTTCATGATGATAGCACTTTCCTAAGGGGGTCAAACCATGTCCCAAAGGTCACCGGGCCTGGTGTCACTTTAAAGAAGTAGTCCAGTTACACCTTTGTGGGCTTATAACTTGGCTTCTGAATGTCCTAGAGAGGTTAGGTTTGTTTTAGTGTACTCCAATCAACAGCCCCTACAACCACAAAAAGAAATGGAGTCATTAGCACTTATGAATTGTAAATGGCACCCAGAATTATGTTGCACGAAGCACAATTTCACATCATTCTGGGTTCATTTGTGTGAAAACAAGGTCCAATCAGGCTGAAACGTTACAGGAAGGTAGAATCTATTGAGTTGTAAGTGATCTGAACGTTTCATAATGATAGCACTTTCCTAAGGGGGTCAAACCATGTCCCAAAGGTCACCGGATCTGGTGTCAATTTAAAGAAGTAGTCCAGTTAAACCTTTGTGGGCTTATAACTTGGCTTCTGAATGTCCTAGACAGATCAGGTTTGTTTTAGTATACTCCAATCAACAGCCCCTACAACCACAAAAAGGAATGGAGTCATTAGCACTTATGGTTTTTAAATGGCACCCAGAATTATGTTGCACGAAGCACAATTTCACATCATTCTGGGTTCATTTGTGTGAAAACAAGGTCAAATAGGGCTGAAACGTTACAGGAAGGTAGAATCTATTGAGTTGTAAGTGATCTGAACGTTTCATGATGATAGCACTTTCCTAAGGGGGTCAAACCATGTCCCAAAGGTCACCGGGCCTGGTGTCACTTTAAAGAAGTAGTCCAGTTACACCTTTGTGGGCTTATAACTTGGCTTCTGAATGTCCTAGAGAGGTTAGGTTGGTTTTAGTGTACTCCAATCAACAGCCCCTACAACCACAAAAAGGAATGGAGTCATTAGCACTTAAGGTTTGTAAATGGCACCCAGAATTATGTTGCACGAAGCACAATTTCACATCATTCTGGGTCCATTTGTGTGAAAACAAGGTCCAATCAGGCTGAAACGCTACAAGAAGGTAGAATCTATTGAGTTGTAAGTGATCTGAATGTTTCAAGATGATCGCACATTCCTATAGGGGGTAAAACCATGTCCCAAAGCTCACCGGGCCTGGTGTCACTTTAAAGAAGTAGTCCAGTTACACCTTTGAGGGCTTATAACTTGGCTTCTGAATGTCCTAGAGAGATCAGGTTTGTTTTAGTGTACTCCAATCAACAGCCCCTACAACCACAAAAAGGAATGGAGTCATTAGCACTTATGGTTTTTAAATGGCACCCAGATTTATGTTGCACGAAGCACAATTTCACATCATTCTGGGTTCATTTGTGTGAAAACAAGGTCCAATCAGGCTGAAATGTTACAGGAAGGTAGAATCTATTGAGTTGTAAGTGATCTGAACGTTTCAAGATGATCGCACATTCCTATAGGGGGTCAAACCATGTCCCAACGGTCACCGGGCCTGGTGTCACTTTAAAGAAGTAGTCCAGTTACACCTTTGTGGGCTTATAACTTGGCTTCTGAATGTCCTAGAGAGGTTAGGTTTGTTTTAGTGTACCCCAATCAACAGCCCCTACAACCACAAAAAGGAATGGAGTCATTAGCACTTAAGGTTTGTAAATAGCAGCCAGAATTATGTTGCACGAAGCACAATTTCACATCACTCTGGGTCCATTTGTGTGAAAACAAGGTCCAATCAGGCTGAAACGCTACAAGAAGGTAGAATCTATTGAGTTGTAAGTGATCTGAACGTTTCAAGATGATCGCACAATCCTATAGGGGGTAAAACCATGTCCCAAAGGTCACCGGGCCTGGTGTCACTTTAAAGAAGTAGTCCAGTTACACCTTTGAGGGCTTGTAACTTGGCTTCTGAATGTCCTAGAGAGATCAGGTTTGTTTTAGTATACTCCAGTCAACAGCCCCTACAACCAGAAAAAGGAATGGAGTCATTAGCACTTATGGTTTTTAAATGGCACCCAGAATTATGTTGCACGAAGCACAATTTCACATCATTCTGGGTTCATTTGTGTGAAAACAAGGTCCAATCAGGCTGAAACGTTACAGGAAGGTAGAATCTATTGAGTTGTAAGTGATGTGAACGTTTCATCATGATAGCACTTTCCAAAGGGGGTCAAACCATGTCCCAAAGGTCACCGGATCTGGTGTCAATTTAAAGTAGTCCAGTTACACATTTGTGGGCTTATAACTTGGCTTCTGGATGTCCTAGAGAGATCGGGTTTGTTTTAGTATACTCCAATCAATAGCCCCTCCAACCACAAAAAGGAATGGAGTCATTAGCACTTATGGTTTTTAAATGGCACCCAGATTTATGTTGCACGAAGCACAATTTCACATCATTCTGGGTTCATTTGTGTGAAAACAAGGTCCAATCAGGCTGAAACGTTACAGGAAGGTAGAATCTATTGAGTTGTAAGTGATCTGAACGTTTCATCATGATAGCACTTTCCTAAGGGGGTCAAACCATGTCCCAAAGGTCACCGGATCTGGTGTCAATTTAAAGAAGTAGTCCAGTTACACATTTGTGGGCTTATAACTTGGCTTCTGAATGTCCTAGAGAGATCAGGTTTGTTTTAGTATACTCCAATCAACAGCCCCTACAACCACAAAATGAATGGAGTCATTAGCACTTAAGGTTTGTAAATGGCACCCAGAATTATGTTGCACGAAGCACAATTTCACATCATTCTGGGTTCATTTGTGTGAAAACAAGGTCCAATCAGGCTGAAACGCTACAAGAAGGTAGAATCTATTGAGTTGTAAGTGATCTGAACGTTTCATGATGATAGCACTTTCCTAAGGGGGTCAAACCATGTCCCAAAGGTCACCGGGCCTGGTGTCACTTTAAAGAAGTAGTCCAGTTACACCTTTGTGGGCTTATAACCTGGCTTCTGAATGTCCTAGAGAGGTTAGGTTTGTTTTAGTGTACTCCAATCAACATTCCCTACAACCACACAAAGGAATGGAGTCATTAGCACCTAAGGTTTGTAAATGGCACCCAGAATTATGTTGCACGAAGCACAATTTCACATCATTCTGGGTCCATTTGTGTGAAAACAAGGTCCAATCAGGCTGAAACGCTACAAGAAGGTAGAATCTATTGAGTTGTAAGTGATCTGAACGTTTCAAGATGATCCCACATTCCTATAGGGGGTAAAACCATGTCCCAAAGGTCACCGGGCCTGGTGTCACTTTAAAGAAGTAGTCCAGTTACACCTTTGAGGGCTTATAACTTGGCTTCTGAATGTCCTAGAGAGATCAGGTTTGTTTTAGTGTACTCCAATCAACAGCCCCTACAACCACAAAAAGGAATGGAGTCATTAGCACTTATGGTTTGTAAATGGCACCCAGAATTATGTTGCACGAAGCACAATTTCACATCATTCTGGGTGCATTTGTGTGAAAACAAGGTCCAATCAGGCTGAAACGTTACAGGAAGGTAGAATCTATTGAGTTGTAAGTGATCTGAACGTTTCATGATGATAGCCCTTTCCTAAGGGGGTCAAACCATGTCCCAAAGGTCACCGGATCTGGCGTCCATTTAAATAAGTAGTCCAGTTACACCTTTGTGGGCTTATAACTTGGCTTCTGAATGTCCTGGAGAGATCAGGTTTGTTTTAGTATACTCCAATCAACAGCCCCTACAACCACAAAAAGGAAAGGAGTCATTAGCACTTATGGTTTTTAAATGGCACCCAGAATTATGTTGCACGAAGCACAATTTCACATCATTCTGGGTTCATTTGTGTGAAAACAAGGTCCAATCAGGCTGAAACGTTACAGGAAGGTAGAATCTATTGTGTTGTAAGTGATCTGAACGTTTCATCATGATAGCACTTTCCTAAGGGGGTCAAACCATGTCCCAAAAGTCACCGGATCTGGTGTCAATTTAAAGAAGTAGTCCAGTTACACATTTGTGGGCTTATAACTTAGCTTCTGGATGTCCTAGAGAGATCAGGTTTGTTTTAGTATACTCCAATCAACAGCCCCTACAACCACAAAAAGGAATGGAGTCATTAGCACTTATGGTTTGTAAATGGCACCCAGAATTATGTTGCACGAAGCACAATTTCACATCATTCTGGGTCCATTTGTGTGAAAACAAGGTCCAATCAGTCTGAAACGCTACAAGAAGGTAGAATCAATTGAGTTGTAAGTGATCTGAACGTTTCAAGATGATCGCACATTCCAATAGGGGGTAAAACCATGTCCCAAAGGTCACCGGGCCTGGTGTCACTTTAAAGAAGTAGTCCAGTTACACCTTTGTGGGCTTATAACTTGGCTTCTGAATGTCCTAGAGAGGTTAGGTTTATTTTAGTGTACTCCAATCAACAGCCCCTACAACCACAAAAAGGAATGGAGTCATTAGCACTTATGGTTTGTAAATGGCACCCAGAATTATGTTGCACGAAGCACAATTTCACATCATTCTGGGTTCATTTGTGTGAAAACAAGGTCCAATCATGCTGAAACGTTACAGGAAGGTAGAATCTATTGAGTTGTAAGTGATCTGAACGTTTCATCATGATAGCACTTTCCTAAGGGGGTCAAACCATGTCCCAAAGGTCACCGGATCTGGTGCCAATTTAAAGAAGTAGTCCAGTTACACATTTGTGGGCTTATAACTTGGCTTCTGAATGTCCTAGAGAGATCAGGTTTGTTTTAATGTACTCCAACCAACAGCCCCTACAACCACAAAAAGGAATGGAGTCATTAGCACTTATGGTTTGTAAATGGCACCCAGAATTATGTTGCACGAAGCACAATTTCACATCATTCTGGGTCCATTTTTGTGAAAACAAGGTCCAATAAGGCTGAAACGTTACAAGAAGGTAGAATCAATTGAGTTGTAAGTGATCTGAACGTTTCAAGATGATCGCACATTCCAATAGGGGGTAAAACCATGTCCCAAAGGTCACCGGGCCTGGTGTCACTTTAAAGAAGTAGTCCAGTTACACCTTTGTGGGCTTATAACTTGGCTTCTGAATGTCCTAGAGAGGTTAGGTTTGTTTTAGTGTACTCCAATCAACAGCCCCTACAACCACAAAAAGGAATGGAGTCATTAGCACTTATGGTTTGTAAATGGCACCCAGAATTATGTTGCACGAAGCACAATTTCACATCATTCTAGGTTCATTTGTGTGAAAACAAGGTCCAATCATGCTGAAACGTTACAGGAAGGTAGAATCTGTTGAGTTGTAAGTGATCTGAACGTTTCATGATGATAGCACTTTCCTAAGGGGGTCAAACCATGTCCCAAAGGTCACCGGATCTGGTGCCAATTTAAAGAAGTAGTCCAGTTACACATTTGTGGGCTTATAACTTGGCTTCTGAATGTCCTAGAGAGATCAGGTTTGTTTTAATGTACTCCAACCAACAGCCCCTACAACCACAAAAAGGAATGGAGTCATTAGCACTTATGGTTTGTAAATGGCACCCAGAATTATGTTGCACGAAGCACAATTTCACATCATTCTGGGTCCATTTGTGTGAAAACAAGGTCCAATAAGGCTGAAACGTTACAAGAAGGTAGAATCTATTGAGTTGTAAGTGATCTGAACGTTTCATGATGATCGCACATTCCTATAGGGGGTCAAACCATGTCCCAAAGGTCACCGGGCCTGGTGTCACTTTAAAGAAGTAGTCCAGTTACACCTTTGAGGGCTTATAACTTGGCTTCTGAATATCCTAGAGAGATCAGGTTTGTTTTAGTGTACTCCAATCAACAGCCCCTAAGACCTCAAAAAGGAATGGAGTCATTAGCACTTATGGTTTTTAAATGGCACCCAGAATTATGTTGCACGAAGCACAATTTCACATCATTCTGGGTTCATTTGTGTGAAAACAAGGTCAAATAGGGCTGAAACGTTATAGGAAGGTAGAATCTATTGAGTTGTAAGTGATCTGAACGTTTCAAGATGATCGCACATTCCTATAGGGGGTCAAACCATGTCCCAAAGGTCACCGGGCCTGGTGTCACTTTAAAGAAGTAGTCCAGTTACACCTTTGAGGGCTTATAACTTGGCTTCTGAATATCCTAGAGAGATCAGGTTTGTTTTAGTGTACTCCAATCAACAGCCCCTAAGACCTCAAAAAGGAATGGAGTCATTAGCACTTATGGTTTTTAAATGGCACCCAGAATTATGTTGCACGAAGCACAATTTCACATCATTCTGGGTTCATTTGTGTGAAAACAAGGTCCAATCAGGCTGAAACGTTACAGGAAGGTAGAATCTATTGAGTTGTAAGTGATCTGAACGTTTCATGATGATAGCACTTTCCTAAGGGGGTCAAACCATGTCCCAAAGGTCACCGGGCCTGGTGTCACTTTAAAGAAGTAGTCCAGTTACACCTTTGTGGGCTTATAACTTGGCTTCTGAATGTCCTAGAGAGGTTAGGTTTGTTTTAGTGTACTCCAATCAACAGCCCCTACAACCACAAAAAGGAATGGAGTCATTAGCACTTAAGGTTTGTAAATGGCACCCAGAATTATGTTGCACGAAGCACAATTTCACATCATTCTGGGTTCATTTGTGTGAAAACAAGGTCCAATCAGGCTGAAACGTTACAGGAAGGTAGAATCTATTGAGTTGTAAGTGATCTGAACGTTTCATGATGATAGCACTTTCCTAAGGGGGTCAAACCATGTCCCAAAGGTCACCGGGCCTGGTGTCACTTTAAAGAAGTAGTCCAGTTACACCTTTGAGGGCTTATAACTTGGCTTCTGAATGTCCTAGAGAGATCAGGTTTGTTTTAGTGTACTCCAATCAACAGCCCCTACAACCACAAAAAGGAATGGAGTCATTAGCACTTATGGTTTGTAAATGGCACCCAGAATTATGTTGCACGAAGCACAATTTCACATCATTCTGGGTGCATTTGTGTGAAAACAAGGTCCAATCAGGCTGAAACGTTACAGGAAGGTAGAATCTATTGAGTTGTAAGTGATCTGAACGTTTCATGATGATAGCCCTTTCCTAAGGGGGTCAAACCATGTCCCAAATGTCACCGGATCTGGCGTCCATTTAAATAAGTAGTCCAGTTACACCTTTGTGGGCTTATAACTTGGCTTCTGAATGTCCTGGAGAGATCAGGTTTGTTTTAGTATACTCCAATCAACAGCCCCTACAACCACAAAAAGGAAAGGAGTCATTAGCACTTATGGTTTTTAAATGGCACCCAGAATTATGTTGCACGAAGCACAATTTCACATCATTCTGGGTTCATTTGTGTGAAAACAAGGTCCAATCAGGCTGAAACGTTACAGGAAGGTAGAATCTATTGTGTTGTAAGTGATCTGAACGTTTCATCATGATAGCACTTTCCTAAGGGGGTCAAACCATGTCCCAAAAGTCACCGGATCTGGTGTCAATTTAAAGAAGTAGTCCAGTTACACATTTGTGGGCTTATAACTTAGCTTCTGGATGTCCTAGAGAGATCAGGTTTGTTTTAGTATACTCCAATCAACAGCCCCTACAACCACAAAAAGGAATGGAGTCATTAGCACTTATGGTTTGTAAATGGCACCCAGAATTATGTTGCACGAAGCACAATTTCACATCATTCTGGGTCCATTTGTGTGAAAACAAGGTCCAATCAGTCTGAAACGCTACAAGAAGGTAGAATCAATTGAGTTGTAAGTGATCTGAACGTTTCAAGATGATCGCACATTCCAATAGGGGGTAAAACCATGTCCCAAAGGTCACCGGGCCTGGTGTCACTTTAAAGAAGTAGTCCAGTTACACCTTTGTGGGCTTATAACTTGGCTTCTGAATGTCCTAGAGAGGTTAGGTTTGTTTTAGTGTACTCCAATCAACAGCCCCTACAACCACAAAAAGGAATGGAGTCATTAGCACTTATGGTTTGTAAATGGCACCCAGAATTATGTTGCACGAAGCACAATTTCACATCATTCTGGGTTCATTTGTGTGAAAACAAGGTCCAATCATGCTGAAACGTTACAGGAAGGTAGAATCTATTGAGTTGTAAGTGATCTGAACGTTTCATCATGATAGCACTTTCCTAAGGGGGTCAAACCATGTCCCAAAGGTCACCGGATCTGGTGCCAATTTAAAGAAGTAGTCCAGTTACACATTTGTGGGCTTATAACTTGGCTTCTGAATGTCCTAGAGAGATCAGGTTTGTTTTAATGTACTCCAACCAACAGCCCCTACAACCACAAAAAGGAATGGAGTCATTAGCACTTATGGTTTGTAAATGGCACCCAGAATTATGTTGCACGAAGCACAATTTCACATCATTCTGGGTCCATTTTTGTGAAAACAAGGTCCAATAAGGCTGAAACGTTACAAGAAGGTAGAATCAATTGAGTTGTAAGTGATCTGAACGTTTCAAGATGATCGCACATTCCAATAGGGGGTAAAACCATGTCCCAAAGGTCACCGGGCCTGGTGTCACTTTAAAGAAGTAGTCCAGTTACACCTTTGTGGGCTTATAACTTGGCTTCTGAATGTCCTAGAGAGGTTAGGTTTGTTTTAGTGTACTCCAATCAACAGCCCCTACAACCACAAAAAGGAATGGAGTCATTAGCACTTATGGTTTGTAAATGGCACCCAGAATTATGTTGCACGAAGCACAATTTCACATCATTCTAGGTTCATTTGTGTGAAAACAAGGTCCAATCATGCTGAAACGTTACAGGAAGGTAGAATCTGTTGAGTTGTAAGTGATCTGAACGTTTCATGATGATAGCACTTTCCTAAGGGGGTCAAACCATGTCCCAAAGGTCACCGGATCTGGTGCCAATTTAAAGAAGTAGTCCAGTTACACATTTGTGGGCTTATAACTTGGCTTCTGAATGTCCTAGAGAGATCAGGTTTGTTTTAATGTACTCCAACCAACAGCCCCTACAACCACAAAAAGGAATGGAGTCATTAGCACTTATGGTTTGTAAATGGCACCCAGAATTATGTTGCACGAAGCACAATTTCACATCATTCTGGGTCCATTTTTGTGAAAACAAGGTCCAATAAGGCTGAAACGTTACAAGAAGGTAGAATCAATTGAGTTGTAAGTGATCTGAACGTTTCAAGATGATCGCACATTCCAATAGGGGGTAAAACCATGTCCCAAAGGTCACCGGGCCTGGTGTCACTTTAAAGAAGTAGTCCAGTTACACCTTTGTGGGCTTATAACTTGGCTTCTGAATGTCCTAGAGAGGTTAGGTTTGTTTTAGTGTACTCCAATCAACAGCCCCTACAACCACAAAAAGGAATGGAGTCATTAGCACTTAAGGTTTGTAAATGGCACCCAGAATTATGTTGCACGAAGCACAATTTCACATCATTCTGGGTTCATTTGTGTGAAAACAAGGTCCAATCAGGCTGAAACGTTACAGGAAGGTAGAATCTATTGAGTTGTAAGTGATCTGAACGTTTCATGATGATAGCACTTTCCTAAGGGGGTCAAACCATGTCCCAAAGGTCACCGGGCCTGGTGTCACTTTAAAGAAGTAGTCCAGTTACACCTTTGTGGGCTTATAACTTGGCTTCTGAATGTCCTAGAGAGGTTAGGTTTGTTTTAGTGTACTCCAATCAACAGCCCCTACAACCACAAAAAGGAATGGAGTCATTAGCACTTAAGGTTTGTAAATGGCACCCAGAATTATGTTGCACGAAGCACAATTTCACATCATTCTGGGTTCATTTGTGTGAAAACAAGGTCCAATCAGGCTGAAACGTTACAGGAAGGTAGAATCTATTGAGTTGTAAGTGATCTGAACGTTTCATGATGATAGCACTTTCCTAAGGGGGTCAAACCATGTCCCAAAGGTCACCGGGCCTGGTGTCACTTTAAAGAAGTAGTCCAGTTACACCTTTGAGGGCTTATAACTTGGCTTCTGAATGTCCTAGAGAGATCAGGTTTGTTTTAGTGTACTCCAATCAACAGCCCCTACAACCACAAAAAGGAATGGAGTCATTAGCACTTATGGTTTGTAAATGGCACCCAGAATTATGTTGCACGAAGCACAATTTCACATCATTCTGGGTGCATTTGTGTGAAAACAAGGTCCAATCAGGCTGAAACGTTACAGGAAGGTAGAATCTATTGAGTTGTAAGTGATCTGAACGTTTCATGATGATAGCCCTTTCCTAAGGGGGTCAAACCATGTCCCAAATGTCACCGGATCTGGCGTCCATTTAAATAAGTAGTCCAGTTACACCTTTGTGGGCTTATAACTTGGCTTCTGAATGTCCTGGAGAGATCAGGTTTGTTTTAGTATACTCCAATCAACAGCCCCTACAACCACAAAAAGGAAAGGAGTCATTAGCACTTATGGTTTTTAAATGGCACCCAGAATTATGTTGCACGAAGCACAATTTCACATCATTCTGGGTTCATTTGTGTGAAAACAAGGTCCAATCAGGCTGAAACGTTACAGGAAGGTAGAATCTATTGTGTTGTAAGTGATCTGAACGTTTCATCATGATAGCACTTTCCTAAGGGGGTCAAACCATGTCCCAAAAGTCACCGGATCTGGTGTCAATTTAAAGAAGTAGTCCAGTTACACATTTGTGGGCTTATAACTTAGCTTCTGGATGTCCTAGAGAGATCAGGTTTGTTTTAGTATACTCCAATCAACAGCCCCTACAACCACAAAAAGGAATGGAGTCATTAGCACTTATGGTTTGTAAATGGCACCCAGAATTATGTTGCACGAAGCACAATTTCACATCATTCTGGGTCCATTTGTGTGAAAACAAGGTCCAATCAGTCTGAAACGCTACAAGAAGGTAGAATCAATTGAGTTGTAAGTGATCTGAACGTTTCAAGATGATCGCACATTCCAATAGGGGGTAAAACCATGTCCCAAAGGTCACCGGGCCTGGTGTCACTTTAAAGAAGTAGTCCAGTTACACCTTTGTGGGCTTATAACTTGGCTTCTGAATGTCCTAGAGAGGTTAGGTTTGTTTTAGTGTACTCCAATCAACAGCCCCTACAACCACAAAAAGGAATGGAGTCATTAGCACTTATGGTTTGTAAATGGCACCCAGAATTATGTTGCACGAAGCACAATTTCACATCATTCTGGGTTCATTTGTGTGAAAACAAGGTCCAATCATGCTGAAACGTTACAGGAAGGTAGAATCTATTGAGTTGTAAGTGATCTGAACGTTTCATCATGATAGCACTTTCCTAAGGGGGTCAAACCATGTCCCAAAGGTCACCGGATCTGGTGCCAATTTAAAGAAGTAGTCCAGTTACACATTTGTGGGCTTATAACTTGGCTTCTGAATGTCCTAGAGAGATCAGGTTTGTTTTAATGTACTCCAACCAACAGCCCCTACAACCACAAAAAGGAATGGAGTCATTAGCACTTATGGTTTGTAAATGGCACCCAGAATTATGTTGCACGAAGCACAATTTCACATCATTCTGGGTCCATTTTTGTGAAAACAAGGTCCAATAAGGCTGAAACGTTACAAGAAGGTAGAATCAATTGAGTTGTAAGTGATCTGAACGTTTCAAGATGATCGCACATTCCAATAGGGGGTAAAACCATGTCCCAAAGGTCACCGGGCCTGGTGTCACTTTAAAGAAGTAGTCCAGTTACACCTTTGTGGGCTTATAACTTGGCTTCTGAATGTCCTAGAGAGGTTAGGTTTGTTTTAGTGTACTCCAATCAACAGCCCCTACAACCACAAAAAGGAATGGAGTCATTAGCACTTATGGTTTGTAAATGGCACCCAGAATTATGTTGCACGAAGCACAATTTCACATCATTCTAGGTTCATTTGTGTGAAAACAAGGTCCAATCATGCTGAAACGTTACAGGAAGGTAGAATCTGTTGAGTTGTAAGTGATCTGAACGTTTCATGATGATAGCACTTTCCTAAGGGGGTCAAACCATGTCCCAAAGGTCACCGGATCTGGTGCCAATTTAAAGAAGTAGTCCAGTTACACATTTGTGGGCTTATAACTTGGCTTCTGAATGTCCTAGAGAGATCAGGTTTGTTTTAATGTACTCCAACCAACAGCCCCTACAACCACAAAAAGGAATGGAGTCATTAGCACTTATGGTTTGTAAATGGCACCCAGAATTATGTTGCACGAAGCACAATTTCACATCATTCTGGGTCCATTTGTGTGAAAACAAGGTCCAATAAGGCTGAAACGTTACAAGAAGGTAGAATCTATTGAGTTGTAAGTGATCTGAACGTTTCATGATGATCGCACATTCCTATAGGGGGTCAAACCATGTCCCAAAGGTCACCGGGCCTGGTGTCACTTTAAAGAAGTAGTCCAGTTACACCTTTGAGGGCTTATAACTTGGCTTCTGAATATCCTAGAGAGATCAGGTTTGTTTTAGTGTACTCCAATCAACAGCCCCTAAGACCTCAAAAAGGAATGGAGTCATTAGCACTTATGGTTTTTAAATGGCACCCAGAATTATGTTGCACGAAGCACAATTTCACATCATTCTGGGTTCATTTGTGTGAAAACAAGGTCAAATAGGGCTGAAACGTTATAGGAAGGTAGAATCTATTGAGTTGTAAGTGATCTGAACGTTTCAAGATGATCGCACATTCCTATAGGGGGTCAAACCATGTCCCAAAGGTCACCGGGCCTGGTGTCACTTTAAAGAAGTAGTCCAGTTACACCTTTGAGGGCTTATAACTTGGCTTCTGAATATCCTAGAGAGATCAGGTTTGTTTTAGTGTACTCCAATCAACAGCCCCTAAGACCTCAAAAAGGAATGGAGTCATTAGCACTTATGGTTTTTAAATGGCACCCAGAATTATGTTGCACGAAGCACAATTTCACATCATTCTGGGTTCATTTGTGTGAAAACAAGGTCCAATCAGGCTGAAACGTTACAGGAAGGTAGAATCTATTGAGTTGTAAGTGATCTGAACGTTTCATGATGATAGCACTTTCCTAAGGGGGTCAAACCATGTCCCAAAGGTCACCGGGCCTGGTGTCACTTTAAAGAAGTAGTCCAGTTACACCTTTGTGGGCTTATAACTTGGCTTCTGAATGTCCTAGAGAGGTTAGGTTTGTTTTAGTGTACTCCAATCAACAGCCCCTACAACCACAAAAAGGAATGGAGTCATTAGCACTTAAGGTTTGTAAATGGCACCCAGAATTATGTTGCACGAAGCACAATTTCACATCATTCTGGGTTCATTTGTGTGAAAACAAGGTCCAATCAGGCTGAAACGTTACAGGAAGGTAGAATCTATTGAGTTGTAAGTGATCTGAACGTTTCATGATGATAGCACTTTCCTAAGGGGGTCAAACCATGTCCCAAAGGTCACCGGGCCTGGTGTCACTTTAAAGAAGTAGTCCAGTTACACCTTTGTGGGCTTATAACTTGGCTTCTGAATGTCCTAGAGAGGTTAGGTTTGTTTTAGTGTACTCCAATCAACAGCCCCTACAACCACAAAAAGGAATGGAGTCATTAGCACTTAAGGTTTGTAAATGGCACCCAGAATTATGTTGCACGAAGCACAATTTCACATCAATTTGGGTCCATTTGAGTGAAAACAAGGTCCAATCAGGCTGAAACGCTACAAGAAGGTAGAATCTATTGAGTTGTAAGTGATCTGAACGTTTCAAGATGATCGTACAATCCTATAGGGGGTAAAACCATGTCCCAAAGGTCACCGGGCCTGGTGTCACTTTAAAGAAGTAGTCCAGTTACACCTTTGAGGGCTTATAACTTGGCTTCTGAATGTCCTAGAGAGATCAGGTTTGTTTTAGTATACTCCAGTCAACAGCCCTTACAACCACAAAAAGGAATGGAGTCATTAGCACTTATGGTTTTTAAATGGCACCCAGAATTATGTTGCACGAAGCACAATTTCACATCATTCTGGGTTCATTTGTGTGAAAACAAGGTCCAATCAGGCTGAAACGTTACAGGAAGGTAGAATCTATTGAGTTGTAAGTGATCTGAACGTTTCATCATGATAGCACTTTCCTAAGGGGGTCAAACCATGTCCCAAAGGTCACCGGATCTGGTGTCAATTTAAAGAAGTAGTCCAGTTACACATTTGTGGGCTTATAACTTGGCTTCTGAATGTCCTAGAGAGATCAGGTTTGTTTTAGTATACTCCAATCAACAGCCCCTACAACCACAAAAAGGAATGGAGTCATTAGCACTTATGGTTTGTAAATGGCACCCAGAATTATGTTGCACGAAGCACAATTTCACATCATTCTGGGTTCATTTGTGTGAAAACAAGGTCCAATCAGGCTGAAACGCTACAAGAAGGTAGAATCTATTGAGTTGTAAGTGATCTGAACGTTTCATGATGATAGCACTTTCCTAAGGGGGTCAAACCATGTCCCAAAGGTCACCGGGCCTGGTGTCACTTTAAAGAAGTAGTCCAGTTACACCTTTGTGGGCTTATAACTTGGCTTCTGAATGTCCTAGAGAGGTTAGGTTTGTTTTAGTGTACTCCAATCAACAGCCCCTACAACCACAAAAAGGAATGGAGTCATTAGCACTTAAGGTTTGTAAATGGCACCCAGAATTATGTTGCACGAAGCACAATTTCACATCAATTTGGGTCCATTTGAGTGAAAACAAGGTCCAATCAGGCTGAAACGCTACAAGAAGGTAGAATCTATTGAGTTGTAAGTGATCTGAACGTTTCAAGATGATCGTACAATCCTATAGGGGGTCAAACCATGTCCCAAAGGTCACCGGGCCTGGTGTCACTTTAAAGAAGTAGTCCAGTTACACCTTTGAGGGCTTATAACTTGGCTTCTGAATGTCCTAGAGAGATCAGGTTTGTTTTAGTATACTCCAGTCAACAGCCCTTACAACCACAAAAAGGAATGGAGTCATTAGCACTTATGGTTTTTAAATGGCACCCAGAATTATGTTGCACGAAGCACAATTTCACATCATTCTGGGTTCATTTGTGTGAAAACAAGGTCCAATCAGGCTGAAACGTTACAGGAAGGTAGAATCTATTGAGTTGTAAGTGATCTGAACGTTTCATCATGATAGCACTTTCCTAAGGGGGTCAAACCATGTCCCAAAGGTCACCGGATCTGGTGTCAATTTAAAGTAGTCCAGTTACACATTTGTGGGCTTAAAACTTGGCTTCTGGATGTCCTAGAGAGATCAGGTTTGTTTTAGTATACTCCAATCAATAGCCCCTACAACCACAAAAAGGAATGGAGTCATTAGGACTTATGGTTTTTAAATGGCACCCAGATTTATGTTGCAAAAAGCACAATTTCACATCATTCTGGGTTCATTTGTGTGAAAACAAGGTCCAATCAGGCTGAAACGTTACAGGAAGGTAGAATTTATTGAGTTGTAAGTGATCTGAACGTTTCATCATGATAGCACTTTCCTAAGGGGGTCAAACCATGTCCCAAAGGTCACCGGATCTGGTGTCAATTTAAAGAAGTAGTCCAGTTACACATTTGTGGGCTTATAACTTGGCTTCTGAATGTCCTAGAGAGATCAGGTTTGTTTTAGTATACTCCAATCAACAGCCCCTACAACCACAAAAAGGAATGGAGTCATTAGCACTTATGGTTTGTAAATGGCACCCAGAATTATGTTGCACGAAGCACAATTTCACATCATTCTGGGTTCATTTGTGTGAAAACAAGGTCCAATCAGGCTGAAACGCTACAAGAAGGTAGAATCTATTGAGTTGTAAGTGATCTGAACGTTTCATGATGATAGCACTTTCCTAAGGGGGTTAAACCATGTCCTAAAGGTCACCGGGCCTGGTGTCACTTTAAAGAAGTAGTCCAGTTAAACCTTTGTGGGCTTATAACTTGGCTTCTGAATGTCCTAGAGAGATCAGGTTTGTTAGACCTGTTTGTGTAGTGTATGTTTAGGGACATAGTTTGACCTCCTTGGGAAAGTGCTATCAGCATGAAACGTTCAGATCACTTACAACTCAATAGATTCTACCTTCCTGTAACGTTTCAGCCTGATTGGACCTTGTTTTCACACAAATGAACCCAGAATGATGTGAAATTGTGCTTCGTGCAACATAATTCTGGGTGCCATTTAAAAACCATAAGTGCTAATGACTACATTCCTTTTTGGGGTAATGGGGGCTGTTAACTGGAGTACTCTAAAACAAACCTGACCTCTTTAGGATATTCAGAAGCCAAGTTATAAGCTCACAAAGGTGTAACTGGACTACTTCTTTAAAGTGACACCAGGCCCGGTGACCTTTGGGACATGGTTTTACCCCCTACAGGAATGTGTGATCATCATGAAACGTTCAGATCACTTACAACTCAATAGATTCTACCTTCTTGTAACGTTTCAGCCTGATTGGACCTTGTTTTCACACAAATGGACCCAGAATGATGTGAAATTGTGCTTCGTGCAACATAATTCTGGGTGCCATTTAAAACCATTAGTGCTAATCACTCCATTCCTTTTTGTGGTGGTAGGGGCTGTTGATTGGAGTACACTAAAACAAGCCTGACCTCTCTAGGACATTCAGAAGCCAAGTTATAAGCCCACAAATGTGTAACTGGACTACTTCTTTAAATTGACACCAGATCCGGTGACCTTTGGGACATGGTTTGACCCCCTTAGGAAAGTGCTATCATCATGAAACGTTCAGATCACTTACAACTCAATAGATTCTACCTTCCTGTAACGTTTCAGCCTGATTGGACCTTGTTTTCACACAAATGAACCCAGAATGATGTGAAACTGTGCTTCGTGCAACATAATTCTGGGTGCCATTTACAAACCATAAGTGCTAATGACTCCATTCCTTTTTGTGGTTGTAGGGGCTGTTTATTGGAGTACACTAAATTAAACCTGATCTCTCTAGGACATTCAGAAGCCAAGTTATAAGCCCACAAATGTGTAACTGGACTACTTCTTTAAATTGACACCAGATCCGGTGACCTTTGGGACATAGTTTGACCTACTTAGGAAAGTGCTATCAGCATGAAACGTTCAGATCACTTACAACTCAATAGATTCTACCTTCCTGTAACGTTTCAGCCTGATTGGACCTTGTTTTCACACAAATGGACCCAGAATGATTTGAAATTGTGCTTCGTACAACTTAATTCTGGATGCCATTTACAAACCATAAGTGCTAATGACTCCATTCCTTTTTGTGGTTGTAGGGGCTGTTGACTGGAGTACACTAAAACAAGCCTGACCTCTCTAGGACATTCAGAAGCCAAGTTATAAGCCCACAAATGTTGGTACTGGACTACTTCTTTAAATTGACACCAGATCCGGTGACCTTTGGGACATGGTTTGACCCCCTTAGGAAAGTGCTATCATCATGAAACGTTCAGATCACTTACAACTCAATAGATTCTACCTTTCTGTAACGTTTCAGCCTGATTGGACCTTGTTTTCACACAAATGAACCCAGAATGATGTGAAATTGTGCTTCGTGCAACATAATTCTGGGTGCCATTTACAAACCATAAGTGCTAATGACTCCATTCCTTTTTGTGGTTGTAGGGGCTGTTTATTGGAGTACACTAAATTAAACCTGATCCCTCTAGGACATTCAGAAGCCAAGTTATAAGCCCACAAAGGTGTAACAGGACTACTTCTTTAAAGTGACACCAGGCCCGGTGACCTTTGGGACATGGTTTGACCCCCTATAGGAATGTGCGATCATCATGAAACGTTCAGATCACTTACAACTCAATAGATTCTACCTTCTTGTAACGTTTCAGCCTGATTGGACCTTGTTTTCACACAAATGGACCCAGAATGATGTGAAATTGTGCTTCGTGCAACATATTTCTGGGTGCCATTTACAAACCATAAGTGCTAATCACTCCATTCCTTTTTGTGGTTGTAGGGGCTGTTGACTGGAGTACACTAAAACAAGCCTGACCTCTCTAGGACATTCAGAAGCCAAGTTATAAGCCCACAAATGTGTAACTGGACTACTTCTTTAAAATGACACCAGATCCGGTGACCTTTGGGACATGGTTTGACCCCCTTAGGAAAGTGCTATCATCATGAAACGTTCAGATCACTTACAACTCAATAGATTCTACCTTCCTGTAACGTTTCAGCCTGATTGGACCTTGTTTTCACACAAATGAACCCAGAATGATGTGAAATTGTGCTTCGTGCAACATAATTCTGGGTGCCATCTAAAAACCATAAGTGCTAATGACTCCATTCCTTTTTGGGGTAATAGGGGCTGTTGATTGGAGTACCCTAAAACAAACCTGACCTCTCTAGGATATTCAGAAGCCAAGTTATAAGCCCACAAATGTGTAACTGGACTACTTCTTTAAAGTGACACCAGGCCCGGTGACCTTTGGGACATGGTTTTACCCCCTACAGGAATGTGTGATCATCATGAAACGTTCAGATCACTTACAACTCAATAGATTCTACCTTCTTGTAACGTTTCAGCCTGATTGGACCTTTTTTTCACACAAATGGACCCAGAATGATGTGAAATTGTGCTTCGTGCAACATAATTCTGGGTGCCATTTAAAACCATTAGTGCTAATCACTCCATTCCTTTTTGTGGTGGTAGGGGCTGTTGATTGGAGTACACTAAAACAAGCCTGACCTCTCTAGGACATTCAGAAGCCAAGTTATAAGCCCACAAATGTGTAACTGGACTACTTCTTTAAATTGACACCAGATCCGGTGACCTTTGGGACATGGTTTGACCCCCTTAGGAAAGTGCTATCATCATGAAACGTTCAGATCACTTACAACTCAATAGATTCTACCTTCCTGTAACGTTTCAGCCTGATTGGACCTTGTTTTCACACAAATGAACCCAGAATGATGTGAAATTGTGCTTCGTGCAACATAATTCTGGGTGCCATTTACAAACCATAAGTGCTAATGACTCCATTCCTTTTTTTGGTTGTAGGGGCTGTTTATTGGAGTACACTAAATTAAACCTGATCTCTCTAGGACATTCAGAAGCCAAGTTATAAGCCCACGAAGGTGTAACAGGACTACTTCTTTAAAGTGACACCAGGCCCGGTGACCTTTGGGACATGGTTTGACCCCCTATAGGAATGTGCGATCATCATGAAACGTTCAGATCACTTACAACTCAATAGATTCTACCTTCTTGTAACGTTTCAGCCTGATTGGACCTTGTTTTCACACAAACGGACCCAGAATGATGTGAAATTGTGCTTCGTGCAACATATTTCTGGGTGCCATTTACAAACCATAAGTGCTAATCACTCCATTCCTTTTTGTGGTTGTAGGGGCTGTTGATTGGAGTACACTAAAACAAGCCTGACCTCTCTAGGACATTCAGAAGCCAAGTTATAAGCCCACAAATGTGTAACTGGACTACTTCTTTAAATTGACACCAGATCCGGTGACCTTTGGGACATGGTTTGACCCCCTTAGTAAAAGTGCTATCATCATGAAACGTTCAGATCACTTACAACTCAATAGATTCTAACTTCCTGTAACGTTTCAGCCTGATTGGACCTTGTTTTCACACAAATGAACCCAGAATGATGTGAAATTGTGCTTCGTGCAACATAATTCTGGGTGCCATTTACAAACCATAAGTGCTAATGACTCCATTCCTTTTTGTGGTTGTAGGGGCTGTTTATTGGAGTACACTAAATTAAACCTGATCTCTCTAGGACATTCAGAAGCCAAGTTATAAGCCCACAAATGTGTAACTGGACTACTTCTTTAAATTGACACCAGATCCGGTGACCTTTGGGACATAGTTTGACCTCCTTAGGAAAGTGCTATCAGCATGAAACGTTCAGATCACTTACAACTCAATAGATTCTACCTTCCTGTAACGTTTCAGCCTGATTGGACCTTGTTTTCACACAAATGGACCCAGAATGATGTGAAATTGTGCTTCGTACAACTTAATTCTGGATGCCATTTACAAACCATAAGTGCTAATGACTCCATTCCTTTTTGTGGTTGTAGGGGCTGTTGACTGGAGTACACTAAAACAGGCCTGACCTCTCTAGGACATTCAGAAGCCAAGTTATAAGCCCACAAATGTTGGTACTGGACTACTTCATTAAATTGACACCAGATCCGGTGACCTTTGGGACATGGTTTGACCCCCTTAGGAAAGTGCTATCATCATGAAACGTTCAGATCACTTACAACTCAATAGATTCTACCTTCCTGTAACGTTTCAGCCTGATTGGACCTTGTTTTCACACAAATGAACCCAGAATGATGTGAAATTGTGCTTCGTGCAACATAATTCTGGGTGCCATTTACAAACCATAAGTGCTAATGACTCCATTCCTTTTTGTGGTTGTAGGGGCTGTTGATTGGAGTACAATAAAACAAACCTGATCGCTCTAGGACATTCAGAAGCCAAGTTATAAGCCCACAAATGTGTAACTGGACTACTTCTTTAAATTGACACCAGATCCGGTGACCTTTGGGACATGGTTTGACCCCCTTAGGAAAGTGCTATCATCATGAAACGTTCAGATCACTTACAACTCAATAGATTCTACCTTCCTGTAACATTTCAGCCTGATTGGAGCTTGTTTTCACACAATTGGACCCAGAATGAAGTGAAATTGTGCTTCGTGCAACATAATTCTGGGTGCCATTTACAAACCATAAGTGCTAATGACTCCATTCCTTTTTGTGGTTGTAGGGGCTGTTGACTGAAGTGCATTAAAACAAACCTGATCTCTCTAGGACATTCAGAAGCCAAGTTATAAGCCCACAAATGTGTAACTGGACTACTTCTTTAAATTGACACCAGATCCGGTGACCTTTGGGACATGGTTTGACCCCCTTAGGAAAGTGCTATCATCATGAAACGTTCAGATCACTTAAAACTCAATAGATTCTACCTTCCTGTAACGTTTCAGCCTGATTGGACCTTGTTTTCACACAAATGAACCCAGAATGATGTGAAATTGTGCTTAGTGCAGCATCATTCTGGGTGCCAATTACAAACCATAAGTGCTAATGATTCCATTCCTTTTTGTGGTTGTAGGGGCTTTTGATTGGAGTACACTAAAACAAACCTAACCTCTCTAGGACATTCAGAAGCCAAGTTATAAGCCCACAAAGGTGTAACTGGACTACTTCTTTAAAGTGACACCAGGCCCGGTGACCTTTGGGACATGGTTTTACCCCCTATAGGAATGTGCGATCATTTTGAAACGTACAGATCACTTACAACTCAATAGATTCTACCTTCTTGTAGCGTTTCAGCCTGATTGGACCTTGTTTTCACACAAATGGACCCAGAATGATGTGAAATTGTGCTTCGTGCAACATAATTCTGGGTGCCATTTACAAACCATAAGTGCTAATGACTCCATTCCTTTTTGTGGTTGTAGGGGCTGTTGATTGGAGTACATTAAAACAAACCTGATCTCTCTAGGACATTCAGAAGCCAAGTTATAAGCCCACAAATGTGTAACTGGACTACTTCTTTAAATTGACACCAGATCCGGTGACCTTTGGGACATGGTTTGACACCCTTAGGAAAGTGCTATCATCATGAAACGTTCAGATCACTTACAACTCAATAGATTCTACCTTCCTGTAACATTTCAGCCTGATTGGACCTTGTTTTCACACAAATGAACCCAGAATGATGTGAAATTGTGCTTAGTGCAGCATAATTCTGGGTGCCATTTAAAAACCATAAGTGCTAATGACTCCATTCCTTTTTGAGGTTGTAGGGGATGTTGATTGGAGTACACTAAAACAAACCTGATCTCTCTAGGACATTCAGAAGCCAAGTTATAAGCCCACAAATGTGTAACTGGACTACTTCTTTAAATTGACACCAGATCCGGTGACCTTTGGGACATGGTTTGACCCCGTTAGGAAAGTGCTATCATCATGAAATGTTCAGATTACTTACAACTCAATAGATTCTACCTTCCTGTAACGTTTCAGCCTGATTGGACCTTGTTTTCACACAAATGAACCCAGAATGATGTGAAATTGTGCTTCGTGCAACATAATTCTGGGTGCCATTTACAAACCATAAGTGCTATTGACTCCATTCCTTTTTGTGGTTGTAGGGGCTGTTGATTGGAGTACATTAAAACAAACCTGATCTCTCTAGGACATTCAGAAGCCAAGTTATAAGCCCACAAAGGTGTAACTGGACTACTTCTTTAAAGTGACACCAGGTCCGGTGACCTTTGGGACATGGTTTGACCCCCTTAGGAAAGTTCTATCATCATGAAACGTTCAGATCACTTACAACTCAATAGATTCTACCTTCTTGTAGCGTTTCAGCCTGATTGGACTTTGTTTTCACACAAATGAACCCAGAATGATGTGAAATTGTGCTTCGTGCAACATAATTCTGGGTGCCATTTACAAACCATAAGTGCTAATGACTCCATTCCTTTTTGTGGTTGTAGGGGCGGTTGATTGAAGTACATTAAAACAAACCTGATCTCTCTAGGACATTCAGAAGCCAAGTTATAAGCCCACAAAGGTGTAACTGGACTACTTCTTTAAATTGACACCAGATCCGGTGACCTTTGGGACATGGTTTGACCCCCTTAGGAAAGTGCTATCATCATGAAACGTTCAGATCGCTTACAACTCAATAGATTCTACCTTCCTGTAACATTTCAGCCTTATTGGACCTTGTTTTCACACAAATGAACCCATAATGATGTGAAATTGTGCTTCGTGCAACATAATTCTGGGTGCCATTTAAAAACCATAAGTGCTAATGACTCCATTCCTTTTTGAGGTTGTAGGGGCTGTTGATTGGAGTACACTAAAACAAACCTGATCTCTCTAGGACATTCAGAAGCCAAGTTATAAGACCTCAAAGGTGTAACTGGACTACTTCTTTAAAGTGACACCAGGCCCGGTGACTTTTGAGACATGGCTTGACCCCCTATAGGAATGTGCGATCATAATGAAACGTTCAGATCACTTACAACTCAATAGATTCTACCTTCTTGTAGCGTTTCAGCCTGATTGGACCTTGTTTTCACACAAATGGACCCAGAATGATGTGAAATTGTGCTTAGTGCAGCATAATTCTGGGTGCCATTTAAAAACCATAAGTGCTAATGACTCCATTCCTTTTTGAGGTTGTAGGGGATGTTGATTGGAGTACACTAAAACAAACCTGATCTCTCTAGGACATTCAGAAGCCAAGTTATAAGCCCACAAAGGTGTAACTGGACTACTTCTTTAAATTGACACCAGATCCGGTGACCTTTGGGACATGGTTTGACCCCGTTAGGAAAGTGCTATCATCATGAAATGTTCAGATCACTTACAACTCAATAGATTCTATCTTCCTGTAACGTTTCAGCCTGATTGGACCTTGTTTTCACACAAATGAACCCAGAATGATGTGAAATTGTGCTTCGTGCAACATAATTCTGGGTGCCATTTACAAACCATAAGTGCTATTGACTCCATTCCTTTTTGTGGTTGTAGGGGCTGTTGATTGGAGTACATTAAAACAAACCTGATCTCTCTAGGACATTCAGAAGCCAAGTTAAAAGCCCACAAAGGTGTAACTGGACTACTTCTTTAAAGTGACACCAGGTCCGGTGACCTTTGGGACATGGTTTGACCCCCTTAGGAAAGTTCTATCATCATGAAACGTTCAGATCACTTACAACTCAATAGATTCTACCTTCTTGTAGCGTTTCAGCCTGATTGGACCTTGTTTTCACACAAATGAACCCAGAATGATGTGAAATTGTGCTTCGTGCAACATAATTCTGGGTGCCATTTACAAACCATAAGTGCTAATGACTCCATTCCTTTTTGTGGTTGTAGGGGCGGTTGATTGAAGTACATTAAAACAAACCTGATCTCTCTAGGCCATTCAGAAGCCAAGTTATAAGCCCACAAAGGTGTAACTGGACTACTTCTTTAAATTGACACCAGATCCGGTGACCTTTGGGACATGGTTTGACCCCCTTAGGAAAGTGCTATCATCATGAAACGTTCAGATCGCTTACAACTCAATAGATTCTACCTTCCTGTAACATTTCAGCCTTATTGGACCTTGTTTTCACACAAATGAACCCATAATGATGTGAAATTGTGCTTCGTGCAACATAATTCTGGGTGCCATTAAAAAACCATAAGTGCTAATGACTCCATTCCTTTTTGAGGTTGTAGGGGCTCTTGATTGGAGTACACTAAAACAAGCCTGACCTCTCTAGGACATTCAGAAGCCAAGTTATAAGCCCACAAATGTGTAACTGGACTACTTCTTTAAATTGACACCAGATCCGGTGACCTTTGGGACATGGTTTGACCCCCTTAGTAAAAGTGCTATCATCATGAAACGTTCAGATCACTTACAACTCAATAGATTCTAACTTCCTGTAACGTTTCAGCCTGATTGGACCTTGTTTTCACACAAATGAACCCAGAATGATGTGAAATTGTGCTTCGTGCAACATAATTCTGGGTGCCATTTACAAACCATAAGTGCTAATGACTCCATTCCTTTTTGTGGTTGTAGGGGCTGTTTATTGGAGTACACTAAATTAAACCTGATCTCTCTAGGACATTCAGAAGCCAAGTTATAAGCCCACAAATGTGTAACTGGACTACTTCTTTAAATTGACACCAGATCTGGTGACCTTTGGGACATAGTTTGACCTCCTTAGGAAAGTGCTATCATCATGAAACGTTCAGATCACTTACAACTCAATAGATTCTACCTTCCTGTAACGTTTCAGCCTGATTGGACCTTGTTTTCACACAAATGAACCCAGAATGATGTGAAATTGTGCTTCGTGCAACATAATTCTGGGTGCCATTTACAAACCATAAGTGCTAATGACTCCATTCCTTTTTGTGGTTGTAGGGGCTGTTGACTGAAGTGCATTAAAACAAACCTGATCTCTCTAGGACATTCAGAAGCCAAGTTATAAGCCCACAAATGTGTAACTGGACTACTTCTTTAAATTGACACCAGATCCGGTGACCTTTGGGACATGGTTTGACCCCCTTAGGAAAGTGCTATCATCATGAAACGTTCAGATCACTTAAAACTCAATAGATTCTACCTTCCTGTAACGTTTCAGCCTGATTGGACCTTGTTTTCACACAAATGAACCCAGAATGATGTGAAATTGTGCTTAGTGCAGCATCATTCTGGGTGCCAATTACAAACCATAAGTGCTAATGATTCCATTCCTTTTTGTGGTTGTAGGGGCTTTTGATTGGAGTACACTAAAACAAACCTAACCTCTCTAGGACATTCAGAAGCCAAGTTATAAGCCCACAAAGGTGTAACTGGACTACTTCTTTAAAGTGACACCAGGCCCGGTGACCTTTGGGACATGGTTTTACCCCCTATAGGAATGTGCGATCATTTTGAAACGTACAGATCACTTACAACTCAATAGATTCTACCTTCTTGTAGCGTTTCAGCCTGATTGGACCTTGTTTTCACACAAATGGACCCAGAATGATGTGAAATTGTGCTTCGTGCAACATAATTCTGGGTGCCATTTACAACCCATAAGTGCTAATGACTCCATTCCTTTTTGTGGTTGTAGGGGCTGTTGATTGGAGTACATTAAAACAAACCTGATCTCTCTAGGACATTCAGAAGCCAAGTTATAAGCCCACAAATGTGTAACTGGACTACTTCTTTAAATTGACACCAGATCCGGTGACCTTTGGGACATGGTTTGACACCCTTAGGAAAGTGCTATCATCATGAAACGTTCAGATCACTTACAACTCAATAGATTCTACCTTCCTGTAACATTTCAGCCTGATTGGACCTTGTTTTCACACAAATGAACCCAGAATGATGTGAAATTGTGCTTAGTGCAGCATAATTCTGGGTGCCATTTAAAAACCATAAGTGCTAATGACTCCATTCCTTTTTGAGGTTGTAGGGGATGTTGATTGGAGTACACTAAAACAAACCTGATCTCTCTAGGACATTCAGAAGCCAAGTTATAAGCCCACAAATGTGTAACTGGACTACTTCTTTAAATTGACACCAGATCCGGTGACCTTTGGGACATGGTTTGACCCCGTTAGGAAAGTGCTATCATCATGAAATGTTCAGATCACTTACAACTCAATAGATTCTACCTTCCTGTAACGTTTCAGCCTGATTGGACCTTGTTTTCACACAAATGAACCCAGAATGATGTGAAATTGTGCTTCGTGCAACATAATTCTGGGTGCCATTTACAAACCATAAGTGCTATTGACTCCATTCCTTTTTGTGGTTGTAGGGGCTGTTGATTGGAGTACATTAAAACAAACCTGATCTCTCTAGGACATTCAGAAGCCAAGTTATAAGCCCACAAAGGTGTAACTGGACTACTTCTTTAAAGTGACACCAGGTCCGGTGACCTTTGGGACATGGTTTGACCCCCTTAGGAAAGTTCTATCATCATGAAACGTTCAGATCACTTACAACTCAATAGATTCTACCTTCTTGTAGCGTTTCAGCCTGATTGGACCTTGTTTTCACACAAATGAACCCAGAATGATGTGAAATTGTGCTTCGTGCAACATAATTCTGGGTGCCATTTACAAACCATAAGTGCTAATGACTCCATTCCTTTTTGTGGTTGTAGGGGCGGTTGATTGAAGTACATTAAAACAAACCTGATCTCTCTAGGACATTCAGAAGCCAAGTTATAAGCCCACAAAGGTGTAACTGGACTACTTCTTTAAATTGACACCAGATCCGGTGACCTTTGGGACATGGTTTGACCCCCTTAGGAAAGTGCTATCATCATGAAACGTTCAGATCGCTTACAACTCAATAGATTCTACCTTCCTGTAACATTTCAGCCTTATTGGACCTTGTTTTCACACAAATGAACCCATAATGATGTGAAATTGTGCTTCGTGCAACATAATTCTGGGTGCCATTTAAAAACCATAAGTGCTAATGACTCCATTCCTTTTTGAGGTTGTAGGGGCTGTTGATTGGAGTACACTAAAACAAACCTGATCTCTCTAGGACATTCAGAAGCCAAGTTATAAGACCTCAAAGGTGTAACTGGACTACTTCTTTAAAGTGACACCAGGCCCGGTGACTTTTGAGACATGGCTTGACCCCCTATAGGAATGTGCGATCATAATGAAACGTTCAGATCACTTACAACTCAATAGATTCTACCTTCTTGTAGCGTTTCAGCCTGATTGGACCTTGTTTTCACACAAATGGACCCAGAATGATGTGAAATTGTGCTTAGTGCAGCATAATTCTGGGTGCCATTTAAAAACCATAAGTGCTAATGACTCCATTCCTTTTTGAGGTTGTAGGGGATGTTGATTGGAGTACACTAAAACAAACCTGATCTCTCTAGGACATTCAGAAGTCAAGTTATAAGCCCACAAATGTGTAACTGGACTACTTCTTTAAATTGACACCAGATCCGGTGACCTTTGGGACATGGTTTGACCCCGTTAGGAAAGTGCTATCATCATGAAATGTTCAGATCACTTACAACTCAATAGATTCTACCTTCCTGTAACGTTTCAGCCTGATTGGACCTTGTTTTCACACAAATGAACCCAGAATGATGTGAAATTGTGCTTCGTGCAACATAATTCTGGGTGCCATTTACAAACCATAAGTGCTATTGACTCCATTCCTTTTTGTGGTTGTAGGGGCTGTTTATTGGAGTACATTAAAACAAACCTGATCTCTCTAGGACATTCAGAAGCCAAGTTAAAAGCCCACAAAGGTGTAACTGGACTACTTCTTTAAAGTGACACCAGGTCCGGTGACCTTTGGGACATGGTTTGACCCCCTTAGGAAAGTTCTATCATCATGAAACGTTCAGATCACTTACAACTCAATAGATTCTACCTTCTTGTAGCGTTTCAGCCTGATTGGACCTTGTTTTCACACAAATGAACCCAGAATGATGTGAAATTGTGCTTCGTGCAACATAATTCTGGGTGCCATTTACAAACCATAAGTGCTAATGACTCCATTCCTTTTTGTGGTTGTAGGGGCGGTTGATTGAAGTACATTAAAACAAACCTGATCTTTCTAGGCCATTCAGAAGCCAAGTTATAAGCCCACAAAGGTGTAACTGGACTACTTCTTTAAATTGACACCAGATCCGGTGACCTTTGGGACATGGTTTGACCCCCTTAGGAAAGTGCTATCATCATGAAACGTTCAGATCGCTTACAACTCAATAGATTCTACCTTCCTGTAACATTTCAGCCTTATTGGACCTTGTTTTCACACAAATGAACCCATAATGGTGTGAAATTGTGCTTCGTGCAACATAATTCTGGGTGCCATTTAAAAACCATAAGTGCTAATGACTCCATTCCTTTTTGAGGTTGTAGGGGCTCTTTATTGGAGTACACTAAAACAAACCTGATCTCACTAGGACATTCAGAAGCCAAGTTATAAGACCTCAAAGGTGTAACTGGACTACTTCTTTAAAGTGACACCAGGCCCGGTGACTTTTGAGACATGGTTTGACCCCCTATAGGAATGTGCGATCATAATGAAACGTTCAGATCACTTACAACTCAATAGATTCTACCTTCTTGTAGCGTTTCAGCCTGATTGGACCTTGTTTTCACACAAATGGACCCAGAATGATGTGAAATTGTGCTTCGTGCAACATAATTCTGGGTGCCATTTACAAACCTTAAGTGCTAATGACTCCATTCCTTTTTGTGGTTGTAGGGGCTGTTGAATGGAGTACACTAAAACAAACCTGATCTCTCTAGGACATTCAGAAGCCAAGTTATAAGCCCACAAAGGTGTAACTGGACTACTTCTTTAAAGTGACACCAGGCCCGGTGACCTTTGGGACATGGTTTTACCCCCTATAGGAATGTGCGATCATCTTGAAACGTTCAGATCACTTACAACTCAATAGATTCTACCTTCCTGTAACGTTTCAGCCTGATTGGACCTTGTTTTCACACAAATGAACCCAGAATGATGTGAAATTGTGCTTCGTGCAACATAATTCTGGGTGCCATTTACAAACCATAAGTGCTATTGACTCCATTCCTTTTTGTGGTTGTAGGGGCTGTTTATTGGAGTACATTAAAACAAACCTGATCTCTCTAGGACATTCAGAAGCCAAGTTAAAAGCCCACAAAGGTGTAACTGGACTACTTCTTTAAAGTGACACCAGGTCCGGTGACCTTTGGGACATGGTTTGACCCCCTTAGGAAAGTTCTATCATCATGAAACGTTCAGATCACTTACAACTCAATAGATTCTACCTTCTTGTAGCGTTTCAGCCTGATTGGACCTTGTTTTCACACAAATGAACCCAGAATGATGTGAAATTGTGCTTCGTGCAACATAATTCTGGGTGCCATTTACAAACCATAAGTGCTAATGACTCCATTCCTTTTTGTGGTTGTAGGGGCGGTTGATTGAAGTACATTAAAACAAACCTGATCTCTCTAGGCCATTCAGAAGCCAAGTTATAAGCCCACAAAGGTGTAACTGGACTACTTCTTTAAATTGACACCAGATCCGGTGACCTTTGGGACATGGTTTGACCCCCTTAGGAAAGTGCTATCATCATGAAACGTTCAGATCGCTTACAACTCAATAGATTCTACCTTCCTGTAACATTTCAGCCTTATTGGACCTTGTTTTCACACAAATGAACCCATAATGGTGTGAAATTGTGCTTCGTGCAACATAATTCTGGGTGCCATTTAAAAACCATAAGTGCTAATGACTCCATTCCTTTTTGAGGTTGTAGGGGCTCTTTATTGGAGTACACTAAAACAAACCTGATCTCACTAGGACATTCAGAAGCCAAGTTATAAGACCTCAAAGGTGTAACTGGACTACTTCTTTAAAGTGACACCAGGCCCGGTGACTTTTGAGACATGGTTTGACCCCCTATAGGAATGTGCGATCATAATGAAACGTTCAGATCACTTACAACTCAATAGATTCTACCTTCTTGTAGCGTTTCAGCCTGATTGGACCTTGTTTTCACACAAATGGACCCAGAATGATGTGAAATTGTGCTTCGTGCAACATAATTCTGGGTGCCATTTACAAACCTTAAGTGCTAATGACTCCATTCCTTTTTGTGGTTGTAGGGGCTGTTGAATGGAGTACACTAAAACAAACCTGATCTCTCTAGGACATTCAGAAGCCAAGTTATAAGCCCACAAAGGTGTAACTGGACTACTTCTTTAAAGTGACACCAGGCCCGGTGACCTTTGGGACATGGTTTTACCCCCTATAGGAATGTGCGATCATCTTGAAACGTTCAGATCACTTACAACTCAATAGATTCTACCTTCCTGTAACGTTTCAGCCTGATTGGACCTTGTTTTCACACAAATGAACCCAGAATGATGTGAAATTGTGCTTCGTGCAACATAATTCTGGGTGCCATTTACAAACCATAAGTGCTATTGACTCCATTCCTTTTTGTGGTTGTAGGGGCTGTTTATTGGAGTACATTAAAACAAACCTGATCTCTCTAGGACATTCAGAAGCCAAGTTAAAAGCCCACAAAGGTGTAACTGGACTACTTCTTTAAAGTGACACCAGGTCCGGTGACCTTTGGGACATGGTTTGACCCCCTTAGGAAAGTTCTATCATCATGAAACGTTCAGATCACTTACAACTCAATAGATTCTACCTTCTTGTAGCGTTTCAGCCTGATTGGACCTTGTTTTCACACAAATGAACCCAGAATGATGTGAAATTGTGCTTCGTGCAACATAATTCTGGGTGCCATTTACAAACCATAAGTGCTAATGACTCCATTCCTTTTTGTGGTTGTAGGGGCGGTTGATTGAAGTACATTAAAACAAACCTGATCTCTCTAGGCCATTCAGAAGCCAAGTTATAAGCCCACAAATGTGTAACTGGACTACTTCTTTAAATTGACACCAGATCCGGTGACCTTTGGGACATGGTTTGACCCCCTTAGGAAAGTGCTATCATCATGAAACGTTCAGATCGCTTACAACTCAATAGATTCTACCTTCCTGTAACATTTCAGCCTTATTGGACCTTGTTTTCACACAAATGAACCCATAATGGTGTGAAATTGTGCTTCGTGCAACATAATTCTGGGTGCCATTTAAAAACCATAAGTGCTAATGACTCCATTCCTTTTTGAGGTTGTAGGGGCTCTTGATTGGAGTACACTAAAACAAACCTGATCTCACTAGGACATTCAGAAGCCAAGTTATAAGACCTCAAAGGTGTAACTGGACTACTTCTTTAAAGTGACACCAGGCCCGGTGACTTTTGAGACATGGTTTGACCCCCTATAGGAATGTGCGATCATAATGAAACGTTCAGATCACTTACAACTCAATAGATTCTACCTTCTTGTAGCGTTTCAGCCTGATTGGACCTTGTTTTCACACAAATGGACCCAGAATGATGTGAAATTGTGCTTCGTGCAACATAATTCTGGGTGCCATTTACAAACCTTAAGTGCTAATGACTCCATTCCTTTTTGTGGTTGTAGGGGCTGTTGAATGGAGTACACTAAAACAAACCTGATCTCTCTAGGACATTCAGAAGCCAAGTTATAAGCCCACAAAGGTGTAACTGGACTACTTCTTTAAAGTGACACCAGGCCCGGTGACCTTTGGGACATGGTTTTACCCCCTATAGGAATGTGCGATCATCTTGAAACGTTCAGATCACTTACAACTCAATAGATTCTACCTTCTTGTAGCGTTTCAGCCTGATTGGACCTTGTTTTCACACAAATGGACCCAGAATGATGTGAAATTGTGCTTCGTGCAACGTCATTCTGGGTGCCATTTACAAACCTTAAGTGCTAATGACTCCATTCCTTTTTGTGGTTGTAGGGGCTGTTGATTGGAGTACAATAAAACAAACCTGATCTCTCTAGGACATTCAGAAGCCAAGTTATAAGCCCACAAATGTGTAACTGGACTACTTCTTTAAATTGACACCATATCCGGTGACCTTTGGGACATGGTTTGATCCCCTTAGGAATGTGCGATCATCATGAAACGTTCAGATCACTTACAACTCAATAGATTCTACCTTCCTGTAACGTTTCAGCCTGATTGGACCTTGTTTTCACACAAATGGACCCAGAATGATGTGAAATTGTGCTTCGTGCAACATAATTCTGGGTGCCATTTACAAACCATAAGTGCTAATGACTCCATTCCTTTTTGTGGTTGTAGGGGCTGTTGATTGGAGTATACTAAAACAAACCTGATCTCTCCAGGACATTCAGAAGCCAAGTTATAAGCCCACAAAGGTGTAACTGGACTACTTATTTAAATGGACGTCAGATCCGGTGACCTTTGGGACATGGTTTGACCCCCTTAGGAAAGCGCTATCATCATGAAACGTTCAGATCACTTACAACTCAATAGATTCTACCTTCCTGTAACGTTTCAGCCTGATTGGACCTTGTTTTCACACAAATGCACCCAGAATGATGTGAAATTGTGCTTCGTGCAACATAATTCTGGGTGCCATTTAAAAACCATAAGTGCTAATGACTCCATTCCTTGTTGAGGTTGTAGGGGCTGTTGATTGGAGTACACTAAAACAAACCTGATCTCTCTAGGACATTCAGAAGCCAAGTTATAAGCCCTCAAAGGTGTACCTGGACTACTTCTTTAAAGTGACACCAGGCCCGGTGACCTTTGGGACATGGTTTTACACCCTATAGGAATGTTCGATCATCTTGAAACGTTCAGATCACTTACAACTCAATAGATTCTACCTTCTTGTAGCGTTTCAGCCTGATTGGACCTTGTTTTCACACAAATGGACCCAGAATGATGTGGAATTGTGCTTCATGCAACATAATTCTGGGTGCCATTTACAAACCTTAAGTGCTAATGACTCCATTCCTTTTTGTGGTTGTAGGGGCTGTTGATTGGAGTACACTAAAACAAACCTAACCTCTCTAGGACATTCAGAAGCCAAGTTATAAGCCAACAAAGGTGTAACTGGACTACTTCTTTAAAGTGACACCAGGCCCGGTGACCTTTGGGACATGGTTTGACCCCCTTAGGAAAGTGCTATCATCATGAAACATTCAGATCACTTACAACTCCATAGATTCTACCTTCATGTAACATTTCAGCCTGATTGGACCTTGTTTTCACACAAATTAACCCAGAATGATGTGAAATTGTGCTTCGTGCAACATAATTCTGGGTGCCATTTAAAAACCATAAGTGCTAATGACTCCATTCCTTTTTGTGGTTGTAGGGGATGTTGATTGTTGTATACTAAAACAAACCTGATCTCTCTAGGACATTCAGAAGCCAAGTTATAAGCCCTCAAAGGTGTAACTGGACTACTTCTTTAAAGTGACACCAGCTCCGGTGACCTTTGGGACATGGTTTTACCCCCTATAGGAATGTGGGATCATCTTGAAACGTTCAGATCACTTACAACTCAATAGATTCTACCTTCTTGTAGCGTTTCAGCCTGATTGGACCTTGTTTTCACACAAATGGACCCAGAATGATGTGAAATTGTGCTTCGTGCAACATAATTCTGGGTGCCATTTACAAACCTTAGGTGCTAATGACTCCATTCCTTTGTGTGGTTGTAGGGAATGTTGATTGGAGTACACTAAAACAAACCTAACCTCTCTAGGACATTCAGAAGCCAGGTTATAAGCCCACAAAGGTGTAACTGGACTACTTCTTTAAAGTGACACCAGGCCCGGTGACCTTTGGGACATGGTTTGACCCCCTTAGGAAAGTGCTATCATCATGAAACGTTCAGATCACTTACAACTCAATAGATTCTACCTGCTTGAAGCGTTTCAGCCTGATTGGACCTTGTTTTCACACAAATGAACCCAGAATGATGTGAAATTGTGCTTCGTGCAACATAATTCTGGGTGCCATTTACAAACCATAAGTGCTAATGACTCCATTCCTTTTTGTGGTTGTAGGGGCTGTTGATTGGAGTATACTAAAACAAACCTGATCTCTCTAGGACATTCAGAAGCCAAGTTATAAGCCCACAAATGTGTAACTGGACTACTTCTTTAAATTGACACCAGATCCGGTGACCTTTGGGACATGGTTTGACCCCCTTAGGAAAGTGCTATCATGATGAAACGTTCAGATCACTTACAACTCAATAGATTCTACCTTCCTGTAACGTTTCAGCCTGATTGGACCTTGTTTTCACACAAATGAACCCAGAATGATGTGAAATTGTGCTTCGTGCAACATAAATCTGCGTGCCATTTAAAAACCATAAGTGCTAATGACTCCATTCCTTTTTGTGGTTGTAGCGGCTATTGATTGGAGTATACTAAAACAAACCTGATCTCTCTAGGACATCCAGAAGCCAAGTTATAAACCCACAAATGTGTAACTGGACTACTTTAAATTGACACCAGATCCGGTGACCTTTGGGACATGGTTTGACCCCCTTAGGAAAGTGCTATCATGATGAAACGTTCAGATCACTTACAACTCAATAGATTCTACCTTCCTGTAACGTTTCAGCCTGATTGGACCTTGTTTTCACACAAATGAACCCAGAATGATGTGAAATTGTGCTTCGTGCAACATAATTCTGGGTGCCATTTAAAAACCATAAGTGCTAATGACTCCATTCCTTTTTGTGGTTGTAGGGGCTGTTGACTGGAGTATACTAAAACAAACCTGGTCTCTCTAGGACATTCAGAAGCCAAGTTATAAGCCCTCAAAGGTGTAACAGGACTACTTCTTTAAAGTGACACCAGGCCCGGTGACATTTGGGACATGGTTTTACCCCCTATAGGATTGTGCGATCATCTTGAAACGTTCAGATCTATTGAGTTGTAAGTGATCTGAACGTTTCAAGATGATCGCACAATCCTATAGGGGGTAAAACCATGTCCCAAATGTCACCGGATTCGGTGTCAATTTAAAGAAGTAGTCCAGTTACACCTTTGTGGGCTTATAACTTGGCTTCTGAATGTCCTAGAGAGATCAGGTTTGTTTTAGTATACTCCAATCAACATTCCCTACAACCACAAAAAGGAATGGAGTCATTAGCACTTATGGTTTTTAAATGGCACCCAGAATTATGTTGCACGAAGCACAATTTCACATCATTCTGGGTTCATTTGTGTGAAAACAAGGTCCAATCAGGCTGAAACGCTACAAGAAGGTAGAATCTATTGAGTTGTAAGTGATCTGAACGTTTCATCATGATCGCACATTCCTATAGGGGGTCAAACCATGTCCCAACGGTCACCGGGCCTGGTGTCACTTTAAAGAAGTAGTCCAGTTACACCTTTGTGGGCTTATAACTTGGCTTCTGAATGTCCTAGAGAGGTTAGGTTTGTTTTAGTGTACTCCAATCAACAGCCCCTACAACCACAAAAAGGAATGGAGTCATTAGCACTTAAGGTTTGTAAATGGCACCCAGAATTATGTTGCACGAAGCACAATTTCACATCATTCTGGGTCCATTTGTGTGAAAACAAGGTCCAATCAGGCTGAAACGCTACAAGAAGGTAGAATCTATTGAGTTGTAAGTGATCTGAACGTTTCAAGATGATCGCACAATCCTATAGGGGGTAAAACCATGTCCCAAATGTCACCGGGCCTGGTGTCACTTTAAAGAAGTAGTCCAGTTACACCTTTGAGGGCTTATAACTTGGCTTCTGAATGTCCTAGAGAGACCAGGTTTGTTTTAGTATACTCCAGTCAACAGCCCCTACAACCACAAAAAGGAATGGAGTCATTAGCACTTATGGTTTTTAAATGGCACCCAGAATTATGTTGCACGAAGCACAATTTCACATCATTCTGGGTTCATTTGTGTGAAAACAAGGTCCAATCAGGCTGAAACGTTACAGGAAGGTAGAATCTATTGAGTTGTAAGTGATCTGAACGTTTCATCATGATAGCACTTTCCTAAGGGGGTCAAACCATGTCCCAAAGGTCACCGGATCTGGTGTCAATTTAAAGTAGTCCAGTTACACATTTGTGGGTTTATAACTTGGCTTCTGGATGTCCTAGAGAGATCAGGTTTGTTTTAGTATACTCCAATCAATAGCCGCTACAACCACAAAAAGGAATGGAGTCATTAGCACTTATGGTTTTTAAATGGCACGCAGATTTATGTTGCACGAAGCACAATTTCACATCATTCTGGGTTCATTTGTGTGAAAACAAGGTCCAATCAGGCTGAAACGTTACAGGAAGGTAGAATCTATTGAGTTGTAAGTGATCTGAACGTTTCATCATGATAGCACTTTCCTAAGGGGGTCAAACCATGTCCCAAAGGTCACCGGATCTGGTGTCAATTTAAAGAAGTAGTCCAGTTACACATTTGTGGGCTTATAACTTGGCTTCTGAATGTCCTAGAGAGATCAGGTTTGTTTTAGCATACTCCAATCAACAGCCCCTACAACCACAAAAAGGAATGGAGTCATTAGCACTTATGGTTTGTAAATGGCACCCAGAATTATGTTGCACGAAGCACAATTTCACATCATTCTGGGTTCATTTGTGTGAAAACAAGGTCCAATCAGGCTGAAACGCTTCAAGCAGGTAGAATCTATTGAGTTGTAAGTGATCTGAACGTTTCATGATGATAGCACTTTCCTAAGGGGGTCAAACCATGTCCCAAAGGTCACCGGGCCTGGTGTCACTTTAAAGAAGTAGTCCAGTTACACCTTTGTGGGCTTATAACCTGGCTTCTGAATGTCCTAGAGAGGTTAGGTTTGTTTTAGTGTACTCCAATCAACATTCCCTACAACCACACAAAGGAATGGAGTCATTAGCACCTAAGGTTTGTAAATGGCACCCAGAATTATGTTGCACGAAGCACAATTTCACATCATTCTGGGTCCATTTGTGTGAAAACAAGGTCCAATCAGGCTGAAACGCTACAAGAAGGTAGAATCTATTGAGTTGTAAGTGATCTGAACGTTTCAAGATGATCCCACATTCCTATAGGGGGTAAAACCATGTCCCAAAGGTCACCGGAGCTGGTGTCACTTTAAAGAAGTAGTCCAGTTACACCTTTGAGGGCTTATAACTTGGCTTCTGAATGTCCTAGAGAGATCAGGTTTGTTTTAGTATACAACAATCAACATCCCCTACAACCACAAAAAGGAATGGAGTCATTAGCACTTATGGTTTTTAAATGGCACCCAGAATTATGTTGCACGAAGCACAATTTCACATCATTCTGGGTTAATTTGTGTGAAAACAAGGTCCAATCAGGCTGAAACGTTACATGAAGGTAGAATCTATGGAGTTGTAAGTGATCTGAATGTTTCATGATGATAGCACTTTCCTAAGGGGGTCAAACCATGTCCCAAAGGTCACCGGGCCTGGTGTCACTTTAAAGAAGTAGTCCAGTTACACCTTTGTTGGCTTATAACTTGGCTTCTGAATGTCCTAGAGAGGTTAGGTTTGTTTTAGTGTACTCCAATCAACAGCCCCTACAACCACAAAAAGGAATGGAGTCATTAGCACTTAAGGTTTGTAAATGGCACCCAGAATTATGTTGCATGAAGCACAAATCCACATCATTCTGGGTCCATTTGTGTGAAAACAAGGTCCAATCAGGCTGAAACGCTACAAGAAGGTAGAATCTATTGAGTTGTAAGTGATCTGAACGTTTCAAGATGATCCCACATTCCTATAGGGGGTAAAACCATGTCCCAAAGGTCACCGGAGCTGGTGTCACTTTAAAGAAGTAGTCCAGTTACACCTTTGAGGGCTTATAACTTGGCTTCTGAATGTCCTAGAGAGATCAGGTTTGTTTTAGTATACAACAATCAACATCCCCTACAACCACAAAAAGAAATGGAGTCATTAGCACTTATGGTTTTTAAATGGCACCCAGAATTATGTTGCACGAAGCACAATTTCACATCATTCTGGGTTAATTTGTGTGAAAACAAGGTCCAATCAGGCTGAAACGTTACATGAAGGTAGAATCTATGGAGTTGTAAGTGATCTGAATGTTTCATGATGATAGCACTTTCCTAAGGGGGTCAAACCATGTCCCAAAGGTCACCGGGCCTGGTGTCACTTTAAAGAAGTAGTCCAGTTACACCTTTGTTGGCTTATAACTTGGCTTCTGAATGTCCTAGAGAGGTTAGGTTTGTTTTAGTGTACTCCAATCAACAGCCCCTACAACCACAAAAAGGAATGGAGTCATTAGCACTTAAGGTTTGTAAATGGCACCCAGAATTATGTTGCATGAAGCACAAATCCACATCATTCTGGGTCCATTTGTGTGAAAACAAGGTCCAATCAGGCTGAAACGCTACAAGAAGGTAGAATCTATTGAGTTGTAAGTGATCTGAACGTTTCAAGATGATCGAACATTCCTATAGGGGGTAAAACCATGTCCCAAAGGTCACCGGGCCTGGTGTCACTTTAAAGAAGTAGTCCAGGTACACCTTTGAGGGCTTATAACTTGGCTTCTGAATGTCCTAGAGAGATCAGGTTTGTTTTAGTGTACTCCAATCAACAGCCCCTACAACCTCAACAAGGAATGGAGTCATTAGCACTTATGGTTTTTAAATGGCACCCAGAATTATGTTGCACGAAGCACAATTTCACATCATTCTGGGTGCATTTGTGTGAAAACAAGGTCCAATCAGGCTGAAACGTTACAGGAAGGTAGAATCTATTGAGTTGTAAGTGATCTGAACGTTTCATGATGATAGCGCTTTCCTAAGGGGGTCAAACCATGTCCCAAAGGTCACCGGATCTGACGTCCATTTAAATAAGTAGTCCAGTTACACCTTTGTGGGCTTATAACTTGGCTTCTGAATGTCCTGGAGAGATCAGGTTTGTTTTAGTATACTCCAATCAACAGCCCCTACAACCACAAAAAGGAATGGAGTCATTAGCACTTATGGTTTTTAAATGGCACCCAGAATTATGTTGCACGAAGCACAATTTCACATCATTCTGGGTTTATTTGTGTGAAAACAAGGTCCAATCAGGCTGAAACGTTACAGGAAGGTAGAATCTATTGTGTTGTAAGTGATCTGAACGTTTCATCAGGATAGCACTTTCCTAAGGGGGTCAAACCATGTCCCAAAGGTCACCGGATCTGGTGTCAATTTAAAGAAGTAGTCCAGTTACACATTTGTGGGCTTATAATTTGGCTTCTGGATGTCCTAGAGAGATCAGGTTTGTTTTAGTATACTCCAATAAACAGCCCCTACAACCACAAAAAGGAATGGAGTCATTAGCACTTATGGTTTGTAAATGGCACCCAGAATTATGTTGCACGAAGCACAATTTCACATCATTCTGGGTCCATTTGTGTGAAAACAAGGTCCAATCAGGCTGAAACGTTACAGGAAGGTAGAATCTATTGAGTTGTAAGTGATCTGAACGTTTCATGATGATCGCACATTCCTAAGGGGATCAAACCATGTCCCAAAGGTCACCGGATATGGTGTCAATTTAAAGAAGAAGTCCAGTTACACATTTGTGGGCTTATAACTTGGCTTCTGAATGTCCTAGAGAGATCAGGTTTGTTTTATTGTACTCCAATCAACAGCCCCTACAACCACAAAAAGGAATGGAGTCATTAGCACTTAAGGTTTGTAAATGGCACCCAGAATGACGTTGCACGAAGCACAATTTCACATCATTCTGGGTCCATTTGTGTGAAAACAAGGTCCAATCAGGCTGAAACGCTACAAGAAGGTAGAATCTATTGAGTTGTAAGTGATCTGAACGTTTCAAGATGATCGCACATTCCTATAGGGGGTAAAACCATGTCCCAAAGGTCACCGGGCCTGGTGTCACTTTAAAGAAGTAGTCCAGTTACACCTTTGTGGGCTTATAACTTGGCTTCTGAATGTCCTAGAGAGAACAGGTTTGTTTTAGTGTACTCCATTCAACAGCCCCTACAACCACAAAAAGGAATGGAGTCATTAGCACTTACGGTTTGTAAATGGCACCCAGAATTATGTTGCACGAAGCACAATTTCACATCATTCTGGGTCCATTTGTGTGAAAACAAGGTCCAATCAGGCTGAAACGCTACAAGAAAGTAGAATCTATTGAGTTGTAAGTGATCTGAACGTTTCAAGATGATCGCACATTCCTTTATGGGGTAAAACCATGTCCCAAAGGTCACCGGGCCTGGTGTCACTTTAAAGAAGTAGTCCAGTTACACCTTTGTGGGCTTATAACTTGGCTTCTGAATGTCCTAGAGAGGTTAGGTTTGTTTTAGTGTTCTCCAATCAACAGCCCCTACAACCACAAAAAGGAATGGAGTCGTTAGCACTTATGGTTTTTAAATGGCACCCAGAATTATGTTGCACGAAGCACAATTTCACATCATTCTGGGTCCATTTGTGTGAAAACAAGGTCCAATCAGGCTGAAACGCTACAAGAAGGTAGAATCTATTGAGTTGTAAGTGATCTGAACGTTTCATTATGATCGCACATTCCTATAGGGGGTCAAACCATGTCTCAAAAGTCACCGGGCCTGGTGTCACTTTAAAGAAGTAGTCCAGTTACACCTTTGAGGTCTTATAACTTGGCTTCTGAATGTCCTAGAGAGATCAGGTTTGTTTTAGTGTACTCCAATCAAGAGCCCCTACAACCTCAAAAAGGAATGGAGTCATTAGCACTTATGGTTTTTAAATGGCACCCAGAATTATGTTGCACGAAGCACAATTTCACATCATTATGGGTTCATTTGTGTGAAAACAAGGTCCAATAAGGCTGAAATGTTACAGGAAGGTAGAATCTATTGAGTTGTAAGCGATCTGAACGTTTCATGATGATAGCACTTTCCTAAGGGGGTCAAACCATGTCCCAAAGGTCACCGGATCTGGTGTCAATTTAAAGAAGTAGTCCAGTTACACCTTTGTGGGCTTATAACTTGGCTTCTGAATGTCCTAGAGAGATCAGGTTTGTTTTAATGTACTTCAATCAACCGCCCCTACAACCACAAAAAGGAATGGAGTCATTAGCACTTATGGTTTGTAAATGGCACCCAGAATTATGTTGCACGAAGCACAATTTCACATCATTCTGGGTTCATTTGTGTGAAAACAAGGTCCAATCAGGCTGAAACGCTACAAGAAGGTAGAATCTATTGAGTTGTAAGTGATCTGAACGTTTCATGATGATAGAACTTTCCTAAGGGGGTCAAACCATGTCCCAAAGGTCACCGGACCTGGTGTCACTTTAAAGAAGTAGTCCAGTTACACCTTTGTGGGCTTTTAACTTGGCTTCTGAATGTCCTAGAGAGATCAGGTTTGTTTTAATGTACTCCAATCAACAGCCCCTACAACCACAAAAAGGAATGGAGTCAATAGCACTTATGGTTTGTAAATGGCACCCAGAATTATGTTGCACGAAGCACAATTTCACATCATTCTGGGTTCATTTGTGTGAAAACAAGGTCCAATCAGGCTGAAACGTTACAGGAAGGTAGAATCTATTGAGTTGTAAGTGATCTGAACATTTCATGATGATAGCACTTTCCTAACGGGGTCAAACCATGTCCCAAAGGTCACCGGATCTGGTGTCAATTTAAAGAAGTAGTCCAGTTACACATTTGTGGGCTTATAACTTGGCTTCTGAATGTCCTAGAGAGATCAGGTTTGTTTTAGTGTACTCCAATCAACATCCCCTACAACCTCAAAAAGGAATGGAGTCATTAGCACTTATGGTTTTTAAATGGCACCCAGAATTATGCTGCACTAAGCACAATTTCACATCATTCTGGGTTCATTTGTGTGAAAACAAGGTCCAATCAGGCTGAAATGTTACAGGAAGGTAGAATCTATTGAGTTGTAAGTGATCTGAACGTTTCATGATGATAGCACTTTCCTAAGGGTGTCAAACCATGTCCCAAAGGTCACCGGATCTGGTGTCAATTTAAAGAAGTAGTCCAGTTACACATTTGTGGGCTTATAACTTGGCTTCTGAATGTCCTAGAGAGATCAGGTTTGTTTTAATGTACTCCAATCAACAGCCCCTACAACCACAAAAAGGAATGGGGTCATTAGCACTTATGGTTTGTAAATGGCACCCAGAATTATGTTGCACGAAGCACAATTTCACATCATTCTGGGTCCATTTGTGTGAAAACAAGGTCCAATCAGGCTGAAATGCTACAAGAAGGTAGAATCTATTGAGTTGTAAGTGATCTGTACGTTTCAAAATGATCGCACATTCCTATAGGGGGTAAAACCATGTCCCAAAGGTCACCGGGGGGGGTGTCACTTTAAAGAAGTAGTCCAGTTACACCTTTGTGGGCTTATAACTTGGCTTCTGAATGTCCTAGAGAGGTTAGGTTTGTTTTAGTGTACTCCAATCAAAAGCCCCTACAACCACAAAAAGGAATGAAATCATTAGCACTTATGGTTTGTAATTGGCACCCAGAATGATGCTGCACTAAGCACAATTTCACATCATTCTGGGTTCATTTGTGTGAAAACAAGGTCCAATCAGGCTGAAACGTTACAGGAAGGTAGAATCTATTGAGTTTTAAGTGATCTGAACGTTTCATGATGATAGCACTTTCCTAAGGGGGTCAAACCATGTCCCAAAGGTCACCGGATCTGGTGTCAATTTAAAGAAGTAGTGCAGTTACACATTTGTGGGCTTATAACTTGGCTTCTGAATGTCCTAGAGAGATCAGGTTTGTTTTAATGCACTTCAGTCAACAGCCCCTACAACCACAAAAAGGAATGGAGTCATTAGCACTTATGGTTTGTAAATGGCACCCAGAATTATGTTGCACGAAGCACAATTTCACTTCATTCTGGGTCCAATTGTGTGAAAACAAGGTCCAATCAGGCTGAAATGTTACAGGAAGGTAGAATCTATTGAGTTGTAAGTGATCTGAACGTTTCATGATGATAGCACTTTCCTAAGGGGGTCCAACCATGTCCCAAAGGTCACCGGATCTGGTGTCAATTTAAAGAATTAGTCCAGTTACACATTTGTGGGCTTATAACTTGGCTTCTGAATGTCCTAGAGAGATCAGGTTTGTTTTAGTGTACTCCAATCAACATTCCCTACAACCACAAAAAGGAATGGAGTCATTCGGACTTAAGGTTTGTAAATGGCACCCAGAATTATTTTGCACGAAGCACAATTTCACATCATTCTGGGTCCATTTGTGTGAAAACAAGGTCCAATCAGGCTGAAACGCTACAAGAAGGTAGAATCTATTGAGTTGTAAGTGATCTGAACGTTTCAAGATGATCGCACATTCCTATAGGGGGTAAAACCATGTCCCAAAGGTCACCGGGCCTGGTGTCACTTTAAAGAAGTAGTCCAGTTACACCTTTGTGGGCTTATAACTTGGCTTCTGAATGTCCTAGAGAGGTCAGGTTTGTTTTAGTGTACTCCAATCAACAGCCCCTACAACCACAAAAAGGAATGGAGTCATTAGCACTTATGGTTTGTAAATGGCACCCAGAATTATGTTGCACGAAGCACAATTTCACATCATTCTGGGTTCATTTGTGTGAAAACAAGGTCCAATCAGGCTGAAACGTTACAGGAAGGTAGAATCTATTGAGTTGTAAGTGATCTGAACGTTTCATGATGATCGCTCTTTCCTAAGGGGGTCAAACCATGTCCCAAAGGTCACCGGATCTGGTGTCAATTTAAAGAAGTAGTTCAGTTACACATTTGTGGGCTTATAACTTGGCTTCTGAATGTCCTAGAGAGATCAGGTTTGTTTTAGTGTACTCCAATCAACAGCCCCTACAACCTCAAAAAGGAATGGAGTCATTAGCACTTATGGTTTTTAAATGGCACCCAGAATTATGCTAAACTAAGCACAATTTCACATCATTCTGGGTTCATTTGTGTGAAAACAAGGTCCAATCAGGCTGAAACGTTACAGGAAGGTAGAATCTATTGAGTTGTAAGTGATCTGAACGTTTCATGATGATAGCACTTTCCTAAGGGGGTCAAACCATGTCCCAAATGTCACCAGGCCTGGTGTCACTTTAAAGAAGTAGTCCAGTTACACCTTTGTCAAGAGTCAAGAGTCAAGAGACAAGAGTCAAGAGTCAAGAGTCAAGAGTCATTTATTGTCATATTCTCCACATGTGCAGGACATACAGAGAAATGAAATTCAGTTTCAGCACACACAATTCAAAGATCAGACATACGTGGGTAAGACACATAACAAGAATTGGTGACTGCGGTCATTCGCAACATGAGTCGCGCTACCTTAATAGTTAGATGAAAAGGGTGTTAAGTGAGGAAAGTTCAGGGAGGGGAAAAAAAGGCATTAACAGGGTTACACCAGCAGGGTGTAGCACTCCAATGCAAAAAAAACACCCGACATGGAAGCACAGACAGCACGTGTACAACATCAGAGTCCAATGGGGAGGTGGGGGTGGGCGGGATCCTGAAGCCTCCAATGGGAGCTGCCACTGCGGCGCATCGACCAGCTGCAGAACAACAGGTGGGAGGGAGAGATAAGGAACAGAGAGCGCATTGAGGCCCTGCAGACATGTCAGCCTGAAGGGAGAGGGTGAAGGTCGGGACACAGCATCTGTCGGCATTCCTCCTTTTGTGGGGGTGTGTTGAGGCAGCCTTGAGAGGCTGCTATGGCGTCAGATAGGGATAAACATAACTTTGTTTAGGGAAGACAGAGATAATCTTCCCCTCCGTCTTGTAGTCTCTAAGTGGTCATTCATGTCCACCAGTGAAGCCAATTTTACATTCCACATCCCCGCATCGTCCGGCGACCCTCTCCAAGATCAAATCCATCTTGCGCACTAACACAGGCAACGCCGCAAGGACATTGTCCAGCTTACGGTTCACCTCGAGTAACGTCCCAGTCTGTGAGGTCACCGCACGAGCGGCACATTCCGTGGGTACGGGTCGCACTCCAATCGCTCCCGTCTTCCCAAATTTCCAGAAAACCAGATATCCTCCCACTCCAATCAGAAGAAATCCAGTGATCATTAGGCCGAATATCCACAAATCTTCCACGTCCTCGATGGACAGCTGAGAGAGGCACACGATTCGCCAGACCTCCCAAGAATCGAGTGCATATCCCGATGCGAATGTCCCCTCGGGACAGGTGGGAGCCCCCTTCTCCGTTCTCATCGTAGAGAAAATTTTGTCAATCACGTTGAATGACCAATTAATTAAGTCCATATTTCCAAAAAAAAGAGTAGTGGTTTCAGGAGAAATGCAGAGAAGTGCTCTGTAGGCAGACAGTACAAGAGCCTTGGGGAAGCCGATAAGGGAGCTGAGAAAAAAGCGTCTGTACTCTCTGAAGGCTTATAACTTGGCTTCTTAATGTCCTAGAGAGGTTAGGTTTGTTTTACTATACTCCAATCAAAAGCCCCTACAACCACAAAAAGGAATGGAGACATTAGCACTTATGGTTTGTAAATGGCACCCAGAATTATGTTGCACGAAGCACAATTTCACATCATTCTGGGTTCATTTGTGTGAAAACAAGGTCCAATCAGGCTGAAACGTTACAGGAAGGTAGAATCTATTGAGTTGTAAGTGATCTGAACGCTTCATGATGATAGCACTTTCCTAAGGGGGTCAAACCATGTCCCAAAGGTCACCGGATCTGGTGTCAATTTAAAGAAGTAGTCCAGTTACACATTTGTGGGCTTATAACTTGGCTTCTGAATGTCCTAGAGAGATCAGGTTTGTTTTAATGTGCTCCAATCAACAGCCCCTACAACCACAAAAAGGAATGGAGTCATTAGCACTTATGGTTTGTAAATGGCACCCAGAATTATGTTGCACGAAGCATAATTTCACTTCATTCTGGGTCCATTTGTGTGAAAACAAGGTCCAATCAGGCTGAAACGTTACAGGAAGGTAGAATCTATTGATTTGTAAGTGATCTGATTGTTTCATGATGATAGCACTTTCCTAAAGGGGTCAAACCATGTCCCAAAGGTCACCGGATCTGGTGTCAATTTAAAGAAGTAGTCCAGTTACACATTTGTGGGCTTATAACTTGGCTTCCTAATGTCCTAGAGAGATCAGGTTTGTTTTAGTGTACTCCAATCAACAGCCCCTACAACCACAAAAAGGAATGGAGTCATTAGCACTTATGGTTTGTAAATGGCACCCAAATTATGTTGCACGAAGCACAATTTCACATCATTGTGGGTCCATTTGTGTGAAAACAAGGTCCAATCAGGCTGAAACACTACAAGAAGGTAGAATCTATTGAGTTGTAAGTGATCTGAACGTTTCATGATGATAGCACTTTCCTAAGGGGGTCAAACCATGTCCCAAAGGTCACCGGATCTGGTGTCAATTTAAAGAAGTAGTCCAGTTACACATTTGTGGGCTTATAACTTGGCTTCTGAATGTCCTAGAGAGATCAGGTTTGTTTTAATGCACTTCAGTCAACAGCCCCTACAACCACAAAAAGGAATGGAGTCATTAGCACTTATGGTTTGTAAATGGCACCCAGAATTATGTTGCACGAAGCACAATTTCACTTCATTCTGGGTCCAATTGTGTGAAAACAAGGTCCAATCAGGCTGAAATGTTACAGGAAGGTAGAATCTATTGAGTTGTAAGTGATCTGAACGTTTCATGATGATAGCACTTTCCTAAGGGGGTCCAACCATGTCCCAAAGGTCACCGGATCTGGTGTCAATTTAAAGAATTAGTCCAGTTACACATTTGTGGGCTTATAACTTGGCTTCTGAATGTCCTAGAGAGATCAGGTTTGTTTTAGTGTACTCCAATCAACAGCGCCTACAACCACAAAAAGGAATGGAGTCATTCGGACTTAAGGTTTGTAAATGGCACCCAGAATTATTTTGCACGAAGCACAATTTCACATCATTCTGGGTCCATTTGTGTGAAAACAAGGTCCAATCAGGCTGAAACGCTACAAGAAGGTAGAATCTATTGAGTTGTAAGTGATCTGAACGTTTCAAGATGATCGCACATTCCTATAGGGGGTAAAACCATGTCCCAAAGGTCACCGGGCCTGGTGTCACTTTAAAGAAGTAGTCCAGTTACACCTTTGTGGGCTTATAACTTGGCTTCTGAATGTCCTAGAGAGGTCAGGTTTGTTTTAGTGTACTCCAATCAACAGCCCCTACAACCACAAAAAGGAATGGAGTCATTAGCACTTATGGTTTGTAAATGGCACCCAGAATTATGTTGCACGAAGCACAATTTCACATGATTCTGGGTTCATTTGTGTGAAAACAAGGTCCAATCAGGCTGAAACGTTACAGGAAGGTAGAATCTATTGAGTTGTAAGTGATCTGAACGTTTCATGATGATCGCTCTTTCCTAAGGGGGTCAAACCATGTCCCAAAGGTCACCGGATCTGGTGTCAATTTAAAGAAGTAGTCCAGTTACACATTTGTGGGCTTATAACTTGGCTTCTGAATGTCCTAGAGAGATCAGGTTTGTTTTAGTGTACTCCAATCAACAGCCCCTACAACCTCAAAAAGGAATGGAGTCATTAGCACTTATGGTTTTTAAATGGCACCCAGAATTATGCTAAACTAAGCACAATTTCACATCATTCTGGGTTCATTTGTGTGAAAACAAGGTCCAATCAGGCTGAAACGTTACAGGAAGGTAGAATCTATTGAGTTGTAAGTGATCTGAACGTTTCATGATGATAGCACTTTCCTAAGGGGGTCAAACCATGTCCCAAATGTCACCAGGCCTGGTGTCACTTTAAAGAAGTAGTCCAGTTACATCTTTGTCAAGAGTCAAGAGTCAAGAGACAAGAGTCAAGAGTCAAGAGTCATTTATTGTCATATTCTCCACATGTGCAGGACATACAGAGAAATGAAATTCAGTTTCAGCACACACAATTCAAAGATCAGACATACGTGGGTAAGACACATAACAAGAATTGGTGACTGCGGTCATTCGCAACATGAGTCGCGCTACCTTAATAGTTAGATGAAAAGGGTGTTACATGAGGAAAGTTCAGGGAGGGGAAAAAAAGGCATTAACAGGGTTACACCAGCAGGGTGTAGCACTCCAATGCAAAAAAAACACCCGACATGGAAGCACAGACAGCACGTGTACAACATCAGAGTCCAATGGGGAGGTGGGGGTGGGCGGGATCCTGAAGCCTCCAATGGGAGCTGCCACTGCGGCGCATCGACCAGCTGCAGAACAACAGGTGGGAGGGAGAGATAAGGAACAGAGAGCGCATTGAGGCCCTGCAGACATGTCAGCCTGAAGGGAGAGGGTGAAGGTCGGGACACAGCATCTGTCGGCATTCCTCCTTTTGTGGGGGTGTGTTGAGGCAGCCTTGAGAGGCTGCTATGGCGTCAGATAGGGATAAACATAACTTTGTTTAGGGAAGACAGAGATAATCTTCCCCTCCGTCTTGTAGTCTCTAAGTGGTCATTCATGTCCACCAGTGAAGCCAATTTTACATTCCACATCCCCGCATCGTCCGGCGACCCTCTCCAAGATCAAATCCATCTTGCGCACTAACACAGGCAACGCCGCAAGGACATTGTCCAGCTTACGGTTCACCTCGAGTAACGTCCCAGTCTGTGAGGTCACCGCACGAGCGGCACATTCCGTGGGTACGGGTCGCACCCCAATCGCTCCCGTCTTCCCAAATTTCCAGAAAACCAGATATCCTCCCACTCCAATCAGAAGAAATCCAGTGATCATTAGGCCGAATATCCACAAATCTTCCACGTCCTCGATGGACAGCTGAGAGAGGCACACGATTCGCCAGACCTCCCAAGAATCGAGTGCATATCCCGATGCGAATGTCCCCTCGGGACAGGTGGGAGCCCCCTTCTCCGTTCTCATCGTAGAGAAAATTTTGTCAATCACGTTGAATGACCAATTAATTAAGTCCATATTTCCAAAAAAAAAGAGTAGTGGTTTCAGGAGAAATGCAGAGAAGTGCTCTGTAGGCAGACAGGACAAGAGCCTTGGGGAAGCCGATAAGGGAGCTGAGAAAAAAGCGTCTGTACTCTCTGAAGGCTTATAACTTGGCTTCTTAATGTCCTAGAGAGGTTAGGTTTGTTTTAGTGTACTCCAATCAAAAGCCCCTACAACCACAAAAAGGAATGGAGTCATTAGCACTTATGGTTTGTAAATGGCACCCAGAATTATGTTGCACGAAGCACAATTTCACATCATTCTGGGTTCATTTGTGTGAAAACAAGGTCCAATCAGGCTGAAACGTTACAGGAAGGTAGAATCTATTGAGTTGTAAGTGATCTGAACGCTTCATGATGATAGCACTTTCCTAAGGGGGTCAAACCATGTCCCAAAGGTCACCGGATCTGGTGTCAATTTAAAGAAGTAGTCCAGTTACACATTTGTGGGCTTATAACTTGGCTTCTGAATGTCCTAGAGAGATCAGGTTTGTTTTAATGTGCTCCAATCAACAGCCCCTACAACCACAAAAAGGAATGGAGTCATTAGCACTTATGGTTTGTAAATGGCACCCAGAATTATGTTGCACGAAGCATAATTTCACTTCATTCTGGGTCCATTTGTGTGAAAACAAGGTCCAATCAGGCTGAAACGTTACAGGAAGGTAGAATCTATTGATTTGTAAGTGATCTGATTGTTTCATGATGATAGCACTTTCCTAAGGGGGTCAAACCATGTCCCAAAGGTCACCGGATCTGGTGTCAATTTAAAGAAGTAGTCCAGTTACACATTTGTGGGCTTATAACTTGGCTTCCTAATGTCCTAGAGAGATCAGGTTTGTTTTAATGTACTCCAATCAACAGCCCCTACAACCACAAAAAGGAATGGAGTCATTAGCACTTATGGTTTGTAAATGGCACCCAAATTATGTTGCACGAAGCACAATTTCACATCATTCTGGGTCCATTTGTGTGAAAACAAGGTCCAATCAGGCTGAAACACTACAAGAAGGTAGAATCTATTGAGTTGTAAGTGATCTGAACGTTTCATGATGATCGCACATTCCTATAGGGGGTAAAACCATGTCCCAAAGGTCACCGGGCCTGGTGTCACTTTAAAGAAGTAGTCCAGTTACACCTTTGTGGGCTTATAACTTGGCTTCTGAATGTCCTAGAGAGGTTAGGTTTGTTTTAGTGTACTCCAATCAAAAGCCCCTACAACCACAAAAAGGAATGGAGTCATTAGCAGTTATGGTTTTTAAATGGCACCCAGAATTATGTTGCACGAAGCACAATTTCACATCATTCTGGGTTCATTTGTGTGAAAACAAGGTCCAATCAGGCTGAAACGTTACAGGAAGGTAGAATCTATTGAGTTGTAAGTGATCTGAACGTTTCATGATGATAGCACTTTCCTAAGGGGGTCAAACCATGTCCCAAAGGTCACCGGATCTGGTGTCAATTTAAAGAAGCAGTCCAGTTACACATTTGTGAGCTTATAACTTGGCTTCGGAATGTCCTAGAGAGATCAGGTTTGTTTTAATGTACTCCAATCAACAGCCCCTACAACTACAAAAAGGAATGGAGTCATTAGCACTTATGGTTTGTAAATGGCACCCAGAATTATGTTGCACGAAGCCCAATTTCACATCATTCTGGGTCCATTTGTGTGAAAACAAGGTCCAATCAGGCTGAAACGTTACAGGAAGGTAGAATCTATTGAGTTGTAAGTGATCTGAACGTTTCATGATGATAGCACTTTCCTAAGGGGGTCAAACCATGTCCCAAAGGTCACCGGATCTGGTGTCAATTTAAAGAAGTAGTTCAGTTACACATTTGTGGGCTTATAACTTGGCTTCTGAATGCCCTAGAGAGATCAGGTTTGTTTTAGTGAACTCCATTCAACAGCCCCTACAACCACAAAAAGGAATGGAGTCATTAGGACTTAAGGTTTGTAAATGGCACCCAGAATTATGTTGCACGAAGCACAATTTCACATCATTCTGGGTCCATTTGTGTGAAAAAAAGGTCCAATCAGGCTGAAACGCTACAAGAAGGTAGAATCTATTGAGTTGTAAGTGATCTGAACGTTTCAAGATGATCGCACATTCCTATAGGGGGTAAAACCATGTCCCAAAGGTCACCGGGCCTGGTGTCACTTTAAAGAAGTAGTCCAGTTACACCTTTGTGGGCTTATAACTTGGCTTCTGAATGTCCTAGAGAGGTCAGGTTTGTTTAAGTGTACTCCAATCAACAGCCCCTACAACCACAAAAAGGAATGGAGTCTTTAGCACTTATGGTTTGTAAATGGCACCCAGAATTATGTTGCACGAAGCACAATTTCACTTCATTCTGGGTCCATTTGTGTGAAAACAAGGTCCAATCAGGCTGAAACGTTACAGGAAGGTAGAATCTATTGATTTGTAAGTGATCTGATTGTTTCATGATGATAGCACTTTCCTAAGGGGGTCAAACCATGTCCCAAAGGTCACCGGATCTGGTGTCAATTTAAAGAAGTAGTCCAGTTACACATTTGTGGGCTTATAACTTGGCTTCCTAATGTCCTAGAGAGATCAGGTTTGTTTTAATGTACTCCAATCAACAGCCCCTACAACCACAAAAAGGAATGGAGTCATTAGCACTTATGGTTTGTAAATGGCACCCAAATTATGTTGCACGAAGCACAATTTCACATCATTCTGGGTCCATTTGTGTGAAAACAAGGTCCAATCAGGCTGAAACACTACAAGAAGGTAGAATCTATTGAGTTGTAAGTGATCTGAACGTTTCATGATGATCGCACATTCCTATAGGGGGTAAAACCATGTCCCAAAGGTCACCGGGCCTGGTGTCACTTTAAAGAAGTAGTCCAGTTACACCTTTGTGGGCTTATAACTTGGCTTCTGAATGTCCTAGAGAGGTTAGGTTTGTTTTAGTGTACTCCAATCAAAAGCCCCTACAACCACAAAAAGGAATGGAGTCATTAGCAGTTATGGTTTTTAAATGGCACCCAGAATTATGTTGCACGAAGCACAATTTCACATCATTCTGGGTTCATTTGTGTGAAAACAAGGTCCAATCAGGCTGAAACGTTACAGGAAGGTAGAATCTATTGAGTTGTAAGTGATCTGAACGTTTCATGATGATAGCACTTTCCTAAGGGGGTCAAACCATGTCCCAAAGGTCACCGGATCTGGTGTCAATTTAAAGAAGCAGTCCAGTTACACATTTGTGAGCTTATAACTTGGCTTCGGAATGTCCTAGAGAGATCAGGTTTGTTTTAATGTACTCCAATCAACAGCCCCTACAACTACAAAAAGGAATGGAGTCATTAGCACTTATGGTTTGTAAATGGCACCCAGAATTATGTTGCACGAAGCCCAATTTCACATCATTCTGGGTCCATTTGTGTGAAAACAAGGTCCAATCAGGCTGAAACGTTACAGGAAGGTAGAATCTATTGAGTTGTAAGTGATCTGAACGTTTCATGATGATAGCACTTTCCTAAGGGGGTCAAACCATGTCCCAAAGGTCACCGGATCTGGTGTCAATTTAAAGAAGTAGTTCAGTTACACATTTGTGGGCTTATAACTTGGCTTCTGAATGCCCTAGAGAGATCAGGTTTGTTTTAGTGAACTCCATTCAACAGCCCCTACAACCACAAAAAGGAATGGAGTCATTAGGACTTAAGGTTTGTAAATGGCACCCAGAATTATGTTGCACGAAGCACAATTTCACATCATTCTGGGTCCATTTGTGTGAAAAAAAGGTCCAATCAGGCTGAAACGCTACAAGAAGGTAGAATCTATTGAGTTGTAAGTGATCTGAACGTTTCAAGATGATCGCACATTCCTATAGGGGGTAAAACCATGTCCCAAAGGTCACCGGGCCTGGTGTCACTTTAAAGAAGTAGTCCAGTTACACCTTTGTGGGCTTATAACTTGGCTTCTGAATGTCCTAGAGAGGTCAGGTTTGTTTTAGTGTACTCCAATCAACAGCCCCTACAACCACAAAAAGGAATGGAGTCATTAGCAGTTATGGTTTTTAAATGGCACCCAGAATTATGTTGCACGAAGCACAATTTCACATCATTCTGGGTTCATTTGTGTGAAAACAAGGTCCAATCAGGCTGAAACGTTACAGGAAGGTAGAATCTATTGAGTTGTAAGTGATCTGAACGTTTCATGATGATAGCACTTTCCTAAGGGGGTCAAACCATGTCCCAAAGGTCACCGGATCTGGTGTCAATTTAAAGAAGCAGTCCAGTTACACATTTGTGAGCTTATAACTTGGCTTCGGAATGTCCTAGAGAGATCAGGTTTGTTTTAATGTACTCCAATCAACAGCCCCTACAACTACAAAAAGGAATGGAGTCATTAGCACTTATGGTTTGTAAATGGCACCCAGAATTATGTTGCACGAAGCCCAATTTCACATCATTCTGGGTCCATTTGTGTGAAAACAAGGTCCAATCAGGCTGAAACGTTACAGGAAGGTAGAATCTATTGAGTTGTAAGTGATCTGAACGTTTCATGATGATAGCACTTTCCTAAGGGGGTCAAACCATGTCCCAAAGGTCACCGGATCTGGTGTCAATTTAAAGAAGTAGTTCAGTTACACATTTGTGGGCTTATAACTTGGCTTCTGAATGCCCTAGAGAGATCAGGTTTGTTTTAGTGAACTCCATTCAACAGCCCCTACAACCACAAAAAGGAATGGAGTCATTAGGACTTAAGGTTTGTAAATGGCACCCAGAATTATGTTGCACGAAGCACAATTTCACATCATTCTGGGTCCATTTGTGTGAAAAAAAGGTCCAATCAGGCTGAAACGCTACAAGAAGGTAGAATCTATTGAGTTGTAAGTGATCTGAACGTTTCAAGATGATCGCACATTCCTATAGGGGGTAAAACCATGTCCCAAAGGTCACCGGGCCTGGTGTCACTTTAAAGAAGTAGTCCAGTTACACCTTTGTGGGCTTATAACTTGGCTTCTGAATGTCCTAGAGAGGTCAGGTTTGTTTTAGTGTACTCCAATCAACAGCCCCTACAACCACAAAAAGGAATGGAGTCTTTAGCACTTATGGTTTGTAAATGGCACCCAGAATTATGTTGCACGAAGCACAATTTCACTTCATTCTGGGTCCATTTGTGTGAAAACAAGGTCCAATCAGGCTGAAACGTTACAGGAAGGTAGAATCTATTGATTTGTAAGTGATCTGATTGTTTCATGATGATAGCACTTTCCTAAGGGGGTCAAACCATGTCCCAAAGGTCACCGGATCTGGTGTCAATTTAAAGAAGTAGTCCAGTTACACATTTGTGGGCTTATAACTTGGCTTCCTAATGTCCTAGAGAGATCAGGTTTGTTTTAATGTACTCCAATCAACAGCCCCTACAACCACAAAAAGGAATGGAGTCATTAGCACTTATGGTTTGTAAATGGCACCCAAATTATGTTGCACGAAGCACAATTTCACATCATTCTGGGTCCATTTGTGTGAAAACAAGGTCCAATCAGGCTGAAACACTACAAGAAGGTAGAATCTATTGAGTTGTAAGTGATCTGAACGTTTCATGATGATCGCACATTCCTATAGGGGGTAAAACCATGTCCCAAAGGTCACCGGGCCTGGTGTCACTTTAAAGAAGTAGTCCAGTTACACCTTTGTGGGCTTATAACTTGGCTTCTGAATGTCCTAGAGAGGTTAGGTTTGTTTTAGTGTACTCCAATCAAAAGCCCCTACAACCACAAAAAGGAATGGAGTCATTAGCAGTTATGGTTTTTAAATGGCACCCAGAATTATGTTGCACGAAGTACAATTTCACATCATTCTGGGTTCATTTGTGTGAAAACAAGGTCCAATCAGGCTGAAACGTTACAGGAAGGTAGAATCTATTGAGTTGTAAGTGATCTGAACGTTTCATGATGATAGCACTTTCCTAAGGGGGTCAAACCATGTCCCAAAGGTCACCGGATCTGGTGTCAATTTAAAGAAGCAGTCCAGTTACACATTTGTGAGCTTATAACTTGGCTTCGGAATGTCCTAGAGAGATCAGGTTTGTTTTAATGTACTCCAATCAACAGCCCCTACAACTACAAAAAGGAATGGAGTCATTAGCACTTATGGTTTGTAAATGGCACCCAGAATTATGTTGCACGAAGCCCAATTTCACATCATTCTGGGTCCATTTGTGTGAAAACAAGGTCCAATCAGGCTGAAACGTTACAGGAAGGTAGAATCTATTGAGTTGTAAGTGATCTGAACGTTTCATGATGATAGCACTTTCCTAAGGGGGTCAAACCATGTCCCAAAGGTCACCGGATCTGGTGTCAATTTAAAGAAGTAGTTCAGTTACACATTTGTGGGCTTATAACTTGGCTTCTGAATGCCCTAGAGAGATCAGGTTTGTTTTAGTGAACTCCATTCAACAGCCCCTACAACCACAAAAAGGAATGGAGTCATTAGGACTTAAGGTTTGTAAATGGCACCCAGAATTATGTTGCACGAAGCACAATTTCACATCATTCTGGGTCCATTTGTGTGAAAAAAAGGTCCAATCAGGCTGAAACGCTACAAGAAGGTAGAATCTATTGAGTTGTAAGTGATCTGAACGTTTCAAGATGATCGCACATTCCTATAGGGGGTAAAACCATGTCCCAAAGGTCACCGGGCCTGGTGTCACTTTAAAGAAGTAGTCCAGTTACACCTTTGTGGGCTTATAACTTGGCTTCTGAATGTCCTAGAGAGGTCAGGTTTGTTTTAGTGTACTCCAATCAACAGCCCCTACAACCACAAAAAGGAATGGAGTCTTTAGCACTTATGGTTTGTAAATGGCACCCAGAATTATGTTGCACGAAGCACAATTTCACTTCATTCTGGGTCCATTTGTGTGAAAACAAGGTCCAATCAGGCTGAAACGTTACAGGAAGGTAGAATCTATTGATTTGTAAGTGATCTGATTGTTTCATGATGATAGCACTTTCCTAAGGGGGTCAAACCATGTCCCAAAGGTCACCGGATCTGGTGTCAATTTAAAGAAGTAGTCCAGTTACACATTTGTGGGCTTATAACTTGGCTTCCTAATGTCCTAGAGAGATCAGGTTTGTTTTAATGTACTCCAATCAACAGCCCCTACAACCACAAAAAGGAATGGAGTCATTAGCACTTATGGTTTGTAAATGGCACCCAAATTATGTTGCACGAAGCACAATTTCACATCATTCTGGGTCCATTTGTGTGAAAACAAGGTCCAATCAGGCTGAAACACTACAAGAAGGTAGAATCTATTGAGTTGTAAGTGATCTGAACGTTTCATGATGATCGCACATTCCTATAGGGGGTAAAACCATGTCCCAAAGGTCACCGGGCCTGGTGTCACTTTAAAGAAGTAGTCCAGTTACACCTTTGTGGGCTTATAACTTGGCTTCTGAATGTCCTAGAGAGGTTAGGTTTGTTTTAGTGTACTCCAATCAAAAGCCCCTACAACCACAAAAAGGAATGGAGTCATTAGCACTTATGGTTTTTAAATGGCACCCAGAATTATGTTGCACGAAGCACAATTTCACATCATTCTGGGTTCATTTGTGTGAAAACAAGGTCCAATCAGGCTGAAACGTTACAGGAAGGTAGAATCTATTGAGTTGTAAGTGATCTGAACGTTTCATGATGATAGCACTTTCCTAAGGGGGTAAACCATGTCCCAAAGGTCACCGGATCTGGTGTCAATTTAAAGAAGCAGTCCAGTTACACATTTGTGAGCTTATAACTTGGATTCGGAATGTCCTAGAGAGATCAGGTTTGTTTTAATGTACTCCAATCAACAGCCCCTACAACTACAAAAAGGAATGGAGTCATTAGCACTTATGGTTTGTAAATGGCACCCAGAATTATGTTGCACGAAGCCCAATTTCACATCATTCTGGGTCCATTTGTGTGAAAACAAGGTCCAATCAGGCTGAAACGTTACAGGAAGGTAGAATCTATTGAGTTGTAAGTGATCTGAACGTTTCATGATGATAGCACTTTCCTAAGGGGGTCAAACCATGTCCCAAAGGTCACCGGATCTGGTGTCAATTTAAAGAAGTAGTTCAGTTACACATTTGTGGGCTTATAACTTGGCTTCTGAATGCCCTAGAGAGATCAGGTTTGTTTTAGTGTACTCCAATCAACAGCCCCTACAACCACAAAAAGGAATGGAGTCATTAGGACTTAAGGTTTGTAAATGGCACCCAGAATTATGTTGCACGAAGCACAATTTCACATCATTCTGGGTCCATTTGTGTGAAAAAAAGGTCCAATCAGGCTGAAACGCTACAAGAAGGTAGAATCTATTGAGTTGTAAGTGATCTGAACGTTTCAAGATGATCGCACATTCCTATAGGGGGTAAAACCATGTCCCAAAGGTCACCGGGCCTGGTGTCACTTTAAAGAAGTAGTCCAGTTACACCTTTGTGGGCTTATAACTTGGCTTCTGAATGTCCTAGAGAGGTCAGGTTTGTTTTAGTGTACTCCAATCAACAGCCCCTACAACCACAAAAAGGAATGGAGTCTTTAGCACTTATGGTTTGTAAATGGCACCCAGAATTATGTTGCACGAAGCACAATTTCACATCATTCTGGGTTCATTTGTGTGAAAACAAGGTCCAATCAGGCTGAAACGTTACAGGAATGTAGAATCTATTGAGTTGTAAGTGATCTGAACGTTTCATGATGATAGCACTTTCCTAAGGGGGTTAAACCATGTCCCAAATGTCACCGGATCTCGTGTCAATTTAAAGAAGTAGTCCAGTTACACATTTGTGGGCTTATAACTTGGCTTCTGAATGTCCTAGAGAAATCACGTTTGTTTTAGTGTACTCCAATCAACATCCCCTACAACCTCAAAAAGGAATGGAGCCATTAGCACTTATGGTTTTTAAATGGCACCCAGAATTATGCTAAACTAAGCACAATTTCACATCATTCTGGGTTCATTTGTGTGAAAACAAGGTCCAATAAGGCTGAAATGTTACAGGAAGGTAGAATCTATTTAGTTGTAATTGATCTGAACGTTTCATGATGATAGCACTTTCCTAAGGGGGTCAAACCATGTCCCAAATGTCACCGGGCAAGGTGTCACTTTAAAGAAGTAGTCCAGTTACACCTTTGTGGGCTTATAACTTGGCTTCTGAATGTCCTAGAGAGGTTAGGTTTGTTTTAGTGTACTCCAATCAAAAGCCCCTACAACCACAAAAAGGAATGGAGTCATTAGCACTTATGGTTTGTAAATGGCACCCAGAATTATGTTGGACAAAGCACAATTTCACATCATTCTGTGTTCATTTGTGTGAAAACAAGGTCCAATCAGGCTGAAACGTTACAGGAAGGTAGAATCTATTGAGTTGTAAGTGATCTGAACGTTTCATGATGATAGCACTTTCCTAAGGGGGTCAAACCATGTCCCAAAGGTCACCGGATCTGGTGTCAATTTAAAGAAGTAGTTCAGTTACACATTTGTGGGCTTATAACTTGGCTTCGGAATGTCCTAGAGAGATCAGGTTTGTTTTAATGTACTCCAATCAACAGCCCCTACAACTACAAAAAGGAATGGAGTCATTAGCACTTATGGTTTGTAAATGGCACCCAGAAGTATGTTGCACGAAGCCCAATTTCACATCATTCTGGGTCCATTGTGTGAAAACAAGGTCCAATCAGGCTGAAACGTTACAGGAAGGTAGAATCTATTGAGTTGTAAGTGATCTGAACGTTTCATGATGATAGCACTTTCCTAAGGGGGTCAAACCATGTCCCAAAGGTCACCGGATCTGGTGTCAATTTAAAGAAGTAGTTCAGTTACACATTTGTGGGCTTATAACTTGGCTTCTGAATGCCCTAGAGAGATCAGGTTTGTTTTAGTGTACTCCAATCAACAGCCCCTACAACCACAAAAAGGAATGGAGTCATTAGGACTTAAGGTTTGTAAATGGCACCCAGAATTATGTTGCACGAAGCACAATTTCACATCATTCTGGGTCCATTTGTGTGAAAAAAAGGTCCAATCAGGCTGAAACGCTACAAGAAGGTAGAATCTATTGAGTTGTAAGTGATCTGAACGTTTCAAGATGATCGCACATTCCTATAGGGGGTAAAACCATGTCCCAAAGGTCACCGGGCCTGGTGTCACTTTAAAGAAGTAGTCCAGTTACACCTTTGTGGGCTTATAACTTGGCTTCTGAATGTCCTAGAGAGGTCAGGTTTGTTTTAGTGTACTCCAATCAACAGCCCCTACAACCACAAAAAGGAATGGAGTCTTTAGCACTTATGGTTTGTAAATGGCACCCAGAATTATGTTGCACGAAGCACAATTTCACATCATTCTGGGTTCATTTGTGTGAAAACAAGGTCCAATCAGGCTGAAACGTTACAGGAATGTAGAATCTATTGAGTTGTAAGTGATCTGAACGTTTCATGATGATAGCACTTTCCTAAGGGGGTTAAACCATGTCCCAAATGTCACCGGATCTGGTGTCAATTTAAAGAAGTAGTCCAGTTACACATTTGTGGGCTTATAACTTGGCTTCTGAATGTCCTAGAGAGGTCAGGTTTGTTTTAGTGTACTCCAATCAACATCCCCTACAACCTCAAAAAGGAATGGAGCCATTAGCACTTATGGTTTTTAAATGGCACCCAGAATTATGCTAAACTAAGCACAATTTCACATCATTCTGGGTTCATTTGTGTGAAAACAAGGTCCAATAAGGCTGAAATGTTACAGGAAGGTAGAATCTATTTAGTTGTAATTGATCTGAACGTTTCATGATGATAGCACTTTCCTAAGGGGGTCAAACCATGTCCCAAATGTCACCGGGCAAGGTGTCACTTTAAAGAAGTAGTCCAGTTACACCTTTGTGGGCTTATAACTTGGCTTCTGAATGTCCTAGAGAGGTTAGGTTTGTTTTAGTGTACTCCAATCAAAAGCCCCTACAACCACAAAAAGGAATGGAGTCATTAGCACTTATGGTTTGTAAATGGCACCCAGAATTATGTTGGACAAAGCACAATTTCACATCATTCTGTGTTCATTTGTGTGAAAACAAGGTCCAATCAGGCTGAAACGTTACAGGAAGGTAGAATCTATTGAGATGTAAGTGATCTGAACGTTTCATGATGATAGCACTTTCCTAAGGGGGTCAAACCATGTCCCAAAGGTCACCGGATCTGGTGTCAATTTAAAGAAGTAGTCCAGTTACACATTTGTGGGCTTATAACTTGGCTTCTGAATGTCCTAGAGAGATCAGGTTTGTTTTAATGTGCTCCAATCAACAGCCCCTACAACCACAAAAAGGAATGGAGTCATTAGCACTTATGGTTTGTAAATGGCACCCAGAATTATGTTGAACGAAGCACAATTTCATATCATTCTGGGTCCATTTGTGTGAAAACAAGGTCCAATCAGGCTGAAACGCCACAAGAAGGTAGAATCTATTGAGTTGTAAGTGATCTGAACGTTTCATGATGATAGCAGTTTCCTAAGGGGGTCAAACCATGTCCCAAAGGTCACCGTATCTGGTGTCAATTTGAAGAAGTAGTCCAGTTACACCTTTGTGGGCTTATAACTTGGCTTCTGAATATCCTAGAGAGATCAGGTTTGTTTTAGTGTACTCCAATCAACATCCCCTACAACCTCAAAAAGGAATGGAGTCATTAGCACTTATGGTTTTTAAATGGCACCCAGAATTATGTTGCACGAAGCACAATTTCACATCATTCTGGGTTCATTTGTGTGAAAACAAGGTCCAATCAGGCTGAAACGTTACAGGAAGGTAGAATCTATTGAGTTGTAAGTGATCTGAACGTTTCATGATGATAGCACTTTCCTAAGGGGGTCAAACCATGTCCCAAAGGTCACCGGATCTGGTGTATATTTAAAGAAGTAGTCCAGTTACACATTTGTGGGCTTATAACTTGGCTTCTGAATGTCCTAGAGAGATCAGGTTTGTTTTAGTGTACTCCAATCAACAGCCCCTACAACCACAAAAAGGAATGGAGTCATTAGCACTTAAGGTTTGTAAATGGCACCCAGAATTATGTTGCACGAAGCACAATTTCACATCATTCTGGGTCCATTTGTGTGAAAACAAGGTCCAATCAGGCTGAAACGCTACAAGAAGGTAGAACCTATTGAGTTGTAAGTGATCTGAACGTTTCAAGATGATCGCACATTCCTATAGGGGGTAAAACCATGTCCCAAAGGTCACCGGGCCTGGTGTCTCTTTAAAGAAGTAGTCCAGTTACACCTTTGTGGGCTTATAACTTGGCTTCTGAATGTCCTAGAGAGGTTAGGTTTGTTTTAGTGTACTCCAATCAACAGCCCCTACAACCACAAAAAGGAATGGAGTCATTAGCCTTATGGTTTGTAAATGGCACCCAGAATTATGTTGCACGAAGCACAATTTCACATCATTCTGGGTTCATTTGTGTGAAAACAAGGTCCAATCAGGCTGAAACGTTACAGGAAGGTAGAATCTATTGAGTTGTAAGTGATCTGAACGTTTCATGATGATAGCACTTTCCTAAGGGGGTCAAACCATGTCCCAAAGGTCACCGGATCTGGTGTATATTTAAAGAAGTAGTCCAGTTACACATTTGTGGGCTTATAACTTGGCTTCTGAATGTCCTAGAGAGATCAGGTTTGTTTTAGTGTACTCCAATCAACAGCCCCTACAACCACAAAAAGGAATGGAGTCATTAGCGCTTAAGGTTTGTAAATGGCACCCAGAATTATGTTGCACGAAGCACAATTTCACATCATTCTGGGTCCATTTGTGTGAAAACAAGGTCCAATCAGGCTGAAACGCTACAAGAAGGTAGAACCTATTGAGTTGTAAGTGATCTGAACGTTTCAAGATGATCGCACATTCCTTTAGGGGGTAAAACCATGTCCCAAAGGTCACCGGGCCTGGTGTCACTTTAAAGAAGTAGTCCAGTTACACCTTTGTGGGCTTATAACTTGGCTTCTGAATGTCCTAGAGAGGTTAGGTTTGTTTTAGTGTTCTCCAATCAAAAGCCCCTACAACCACAAAAAGGAATGGAGTCATTGGCACTCATGGTTTGTAAATGGCACCCAGAATTATGCTGCACAAAGCAAAATTTCACATCATTCTGGGTTCATTTGTGTGAAAACAAGGTCCAATCAGGCTGAAACGTAACAGGAAGGTAGAATCTATTGAGTTGTAAGTGATCTGAACGTTTCATGATGATAGCACTTTCCTAAGGGGGTCAAACCATGTCCCAAAGGTCACCGGATCTGGTGTCAATTTAAAGTAGTCCAGTTACACATTTGTGGGCTTATAACTTGGCTTCTGAATGTCCTAGAGAGACCAGGTTTGTTTTAATGTACTCCAATCAACAGCCCCTACAACCACAAAAAGGAATGGAGTCATTAGCACTTATGGTTTGTAAATGGCACCCAGAATTATGTTGCACGAAGCACAATTTCACATCATTCTGGGTTCATTTGTGTGAAAACAAGGTCCAATCAGGCTGAAACGTTACAGGAAGGTAGAATCTATTGAGTTGAAAGTGATCTGAACGTTTCATGATGATAGCACTTTCCTAAGGTGGTCAAACCATGTCCCAAAGGTCACCGGATCTGGTGTATATTTAAAGAAGTAGTCCAGTTACACATTTGTGGGCTTATAACTTGGCTTCTGAATGTCCTAGAGAGATCAGGTTTGTTTTAGTGTACTCCAATCAACAGCCCCTACAACCACAAAAAGGAATAGAGTCATTAGCACTTAAGGTTTGTAAATGGCACCCAGAATTATGTTACACGAAGCACAATTTCACATCATTCTGGGTCCATTTGTGTGAAAACAAGGTCCAATCAGGCTGAAACGTTACAGGAAGGTAGAATCTATTGAGTTGTAAGTGATCTGAACGTTTCATGATGATCGCACATTCCTAAGGGGATCAAACCATGTCCCAAAGGTCACCGGATCTGGTGTCAATTTAAATTGTGCTTCGTGCAACATAATTCTGGGTGCCATTTACAAACCATAAGGCTAATGACTCCATTCCTTTTTGTGGTTGTAGGGGCTGTTGATTGGAGTACACTAAAACAAACCTAACCTCTCTAGGACATTCAGAAGCCAAGTTATAAGCCCACAAAGGTGTAACTGGACTACTTCTTTAAAGAGACACCAGGCCCGGTGACCTTTGGGACATGGTTTTACCCCCTATAGGAATGTGCGATCATCTTGAAACGTTCAGATCACTTACAACTCAATAGGTTCTACCTTCTTGTAGCGTTTCAGCCTGATTGGACCTTGTTTTCACACAAATGGACCCAGAATGATGTGAAATTGTGCTTCGTGCAACATAATTCTGGGTGCCATTTACAAACCTTAAGTGCTAATGACTCCATTCCTTTTTGTGGTTGTAGGGGCTGTTGATTGGAGTACACTAAAACAAACCTGATCTCTCTAGGACATTCAGAAGCCAAGTTATAAGCCCACAAATGTGTAACTGGACTACTTCTTTAAATATACACCAGATCCGGTGACCTTTGGGACATGGTTTGACCCCCTTAGGAAAGTGCTATCATCATGAAACGTTCAGATCACTTACAACTCAATAGATTCTACCTTCCTGTAACGTTTCAGCCTGATTGGACCTTGTTTTCACACAAATGAACCCAGAATGATGTGAAATTGTGCTTCGTGCAACATAATTCTGGGTGCCATTTACAAACCATAAGGCTAATGACTCCATTCCTTTTTGTGGTTGTAGGGGCTGTTGATTGGAGTACACTAAAACAAACCTAACCTCTCTAGGACATTCAGAAGCCAAGTTATAAGCCCACAAAGGTGTAACTGGACTACTTCTTTAAAGAGACACCAGGCCCGGTGACCTTTGGGACATGGTTTTACCCCCTATAGGAATGTGCGATCATCTTGAAACGTTCAGATCACTTACAACTCAATAGGTTCTACCTTCTTGTAGCGTTTCAGCCTGATTGGACCTTGTTTTCACACAAATGGACCCAGAATGATGTGAAATTGTGCTTCGTGCAACATAATTCTGGGTGCCATTTACAAACCTTAAGTGCTAATGACTCCATTCCTTTTTGTGGTTGTAGGGGCTGTTGATTGGAGTACACTAAAACAAACCTGATCTCTCTAGGACATTCAGAAGCCAAGTTATAAGCCCACAAATGTGTAACTGGACTACTTCTTTAAATATACACCAGATCCGGTGACCTTTGGGACATGGTTTGACCCCCTTAGGAAAGTGCTATCATCATGAAACGTTCAGATCACTTACAACTCAATAGATTCTACCTTCCTGTAACGTTTCAGCCTGATTGGACCTTGTTTTCACACAAATGAACCCAGAATGATGTGAAATTGTGCTTCGTGCAACATAATTCTGGGTGCCATTTAAAAACCATAAGTGCTAATGACTCCATTCCTTTTTGAGGTTGTAGGGGATGTTGATTGGAGTACACTAAAACAAACCTGATCTCTCTAGGATATTCAGAAGCCAAGTTATAAGCCCACAAAGGTGTAACTGGACTACTTCTTCAAATTGACACCAGATACGGTGACCTTTGGGACATGGTTTGACCCCCTTAGGAAACTGCTATCATCATGAAACGTTCAGATCACTTACAACTCAATAGATTCTACCTTCTTGTGGCGTTTCAGCCTGATTGGACCTTGTTTTCACACAAATGGACCCAGAATGATATGAAATTGTGCTTCGTTCAACATAATTCTGGGTGCCATTTACAAACCATAAGTGCTAATGACTCCATTCCTTTTTGTGGTTGTAGGGGCTGTTGATTGGAGCACATTAAAACAAACCTGATCTCTCTAGGACATTCAGAAGCCAAGTTATAAGCCCACAAATGTGTAACTGGACTACTTCTTTAAATTGACACCAGATCCGGTGACCTTTGGGACATGGTTTGACCCCCTTAGGAAAGTGCTATCATCATGAAACGTTCAGATCACTTACAACTCAATAGATTCTACCTTCCTGTAACGTTTCAGCCTGATTGGACCTTGTTTTCACACAAATGAACACAGAATGATGTGAAATTGTGCTTTGTCCAACATAATTCTGGGTGCCATTTACAAAACATAAGTGCTAATGACTCCATTCCTTTTTGTGGTTGTAGGGGCTTTTGATTGGAGTACACTAAAACAAACCTAACCTCTCTAGGACATTCAGAAGCCAAGTTATAAGCCCACAAAGGTGTAACTGGACTACTTCTTTAAAGTGACACCTTGCCCGGTGACATTTGGGACATGGTTTGACCCCCTTAGGAAAGTGCTATCATCATGAAACGTTCAGATCAATTACAACTAAATAGATTCTACCTTCCTGTAACATTTCAGCCTTATTGGACCTTGTTTTCACACAAATGAACCCAGAATGATGTGAAATTGTGCTAAGTTTAGCATAATTCTGGGTGCCATTTAAAAACCATAAGTGCTAATGGCTCCATTCCTTTTTGAGGTTGTAGGGGATGTTGATTGGAGTACACTAAAACAAACGTGATTTCTCTAGGACATTCAGAAGCCAAGTTATAAGCCCACAAATGTGTAACTGGACTACTTCTTTAAATTGACACCAGATCCGGTGACATTTGGGACATGGTTTAACCCCCTTAGGAAAGTGCTATCATCATGAAACGTTCAGATCACTTACAACTCAATAGATTCTACATTCCTGTAACGTTTCAGCCTGATTGGACCTTGTTTTCACACAAATGAACCCAGAATGATGTGAAATTGTGCTTCGTGCAACATAATTCTGGGTGCCATTTACAAACCATAAGTGCTAAAGACTCCATTCCTTTTTGTGGTTGTAGGGGCTGTTGATTGGAGTACACTAAAACAAACCTGACCTCTCTAGGACATTCAGAAGCCAAGTTATAAGCCCACAAAGGTGTAACTGGACTACTTCTTTAAAGTGACACCAGGCCCGGTGACCTATGGGACATGGTTTTACCCCCTATAGGAATGTGCGATCATCTTGAAACGTTCAGATCACTTACAACTCAAAAGATTCTACCTTCTTGTAGCGTTTCAGCCTGATTGGACCTTTTTTTCACACAAATGGACCCAGAATGATGTGAAATTGTGCTTCGTGCAACATAATTCTGGGTGCCATTTACAAACCTTAAGTCCTAATGACTCCATTCCTTTTTGTGGTTGTAGGGGCTGTTGATTGGAGTACACTAAAACAAACCTGATCTCTCTAGGGCATTCAGAAGCCAAGTTATAAGCCCACAAATGTGTAACTGAACTACTTCTTTAAATTGACACCAGATCCGGTGACCTTTGGGACATGGTTTGACCCCCTTAGGAAAGTGCTATCATCATGAAACATTCAGATCACTTACAACTCAATAGATTCTACCTTCCTGTAACGTTTCAGCCTGATTGGACCTTGTTTTCACACAAATGGACCCAGAATGATGTGAAATTGGGCTTCGTGCAACATAATTCTGGGTGCCATTTACAAACCATAAGTGCTAATGACTCCATTCCTTTTTGTAGTTGTAGGGGCTGTTGATTGGAGTACATTAAAACAAACCTGATCTCTCTAGGACATTCCGAAGCCAAGTTATAAGCTCACAAATGTGTAACTGGACTGCTTCTTTAAATTGACACCAGATCCGGTGACCTTTGGGACATGGTTTGACCCCCTTAGGAAAGTGCTATCATCATGAAACGTTCAGATCACTTACAACTCAATAGATTCTACCTTCCTGTAACGTTTGAGCCTGATTGGACCTTGTTTTCACACAAATGAACCCAGAATGATGTGAAATTGTGCTTCGTGCAACATAATTCTGGGTGCCATTTAAAAACCATAAGTGCTAATGACTCCATTCCTTTTTGTGGTTGTAGGGGCTTTTGATTGGAGTACACTAAAACAAACCTAACCTCTCTAGGACATTCAGAAGCCAAGTTATAAGCCCACAAAGGTGTAACTGGACTACTTCTTTAAAGTGACACCAGGCCCGGTGACCTTTGGGACATGGTTTTACCCCCTATAGGAATGTGCGATCATCATGAAACGTTCAGATCACTTACAACTCAATAGATTCTACCTTCTTGTAGTGTTTCAGCCTGATTGGACCTTGTTTTCACACAAATGGACCCAGAATGATGTGAAATTGTGCTTCGTGCAACATAATTTGGGTGCCATTTACAAAGCATAAGTGCTAAAGACTCCATTCCTTTTTGTGGTTGTAGGGGCTGTTGATTGGAGTACACTAAAACAAACCTGACCTCTCTAGGACATTCAGAAGCCAAGTTATAAGCCCACAAAGGTGTAACTGGACTACTTCTTTAAAGTGACACCAGGCCCGGTGACCTTTGGGACATGGTTTTACCCCCTATAGGAATGTGCGATCATCTTGAAACGTTCAGATCACTTACAACTCAATAGATTCTACCTTCTTGTAGCGTTTCAGCCTGATTGGACCTTTTTTTCACACAAATGGACCCAGAATGATGTGAAATTGTGCTTCGTGCAACATAATTCTGGGTGCCATTTACAAACCTTAAGTCCTAATGACTCCATTCCTTTTTGTGGTTGTAGGGGCTGTTGATTGGAGTACACTAAAACAAACCTGATCTCTCTAGGGCATTCAGAAGCCAAGTTATAAGCCCACAAATGTGTAACTGAACTACTTCTTTAAATTGACACCAGATCCGGTGACCTTTGGGACATGGTTTGACCCCCTTAGGAAAGTGCTATCATCATGAAACGTTCAGATCACTTACAACTCAATAGATTCTACCTTCCTGTAACGTTTCAGCCTGATTGGACCTTGTTTTCACACAAATGGACCCAGAATGATGTGAAATTGGGCTTCGTGCAACATAATTCTGGGTGCCATTTACAAACCATAAGTGCTAATGACTCCATTCCTTTTTGTAGTTGTAGGGGCTGTTGATTGGAGTACATTAAAACAAACCTGATCTCTCTAGGACATTCCGAAGCCAAGTTATAAGCTCACAAATGTGTAACTGGACTGCTTCTTTAAATTGACACCAGATCCGGTGACCTTTGGGACATGGTTTGACCCCCTTAGGAAAGTGCTATCATCATGAAACGTTCAGATCACTTACAACTCAATAGATTCTACCTTCCTGTAACGTTTCAGCCTGATTGGACCTTGTTTTCACACAAATGAACCCAGAATGATGTGAAATTGTGCTTCGTGCAACATAATTCTGGGTGCCATTTAAAAACCATAAGTGCTAATGACTCCATTCCTTTTTGTGGTTGTAGGGGCTTTTGATTGGAGTACACTAAAACAAACCTAACCTCTCTAGGACATTCAGAAGCCAAGTTATAAGCCCACAAAGGTGTAACTGGACTACTTCTTTAAAGTGACACCAGGCCCGGTGACCTTTGGGACATGGTTTTACCCCCTATAGGAATGTGCGATCATCATGAAACGTTCAGATCACTTACAACTCAATAGATTCTACCTTCTTGTAGTGTTTCAGCCTGATTGGACCTTGTTTTCACACAAATGGACCCAGAATGATGTGAAATTGTGCTTCGTGCAACATAATTTGGGTGCCATTTACAAACCATAAGTGCTAATGACTCCATTCCTTTTTGTGGTTGTAGGGGCTGTTGATTGGAGTACATTAAAACAAACCTGATCTCTCTAGGACATTAGGAAGCCAAGTTATAAGCCTACAAATGTGTAACTGGACTACTTCTTTAAATTGACACCAGATCCGGTGACCTTTGGGACATGGTTTGACCCCCTTAGGAAAGTGCTATCATCATGAAACAATCAGATCACTTACAAATCAATAGATTCTACCTTCCTGTAACGTTTCAGCCTGATTGGACCTTGTTTTCACACAAATGGACCCAGAATGAAGTGAAATTATGCTTCGTGCAACATAATTCTGGGTGCCATTTACAAACCATAAGTGCTAATGACTCCATTCCTTTTTGTGGTTGTAGGGGCTGTTGATTGGAGCACATTAAAACAAACCTGATCTCTCTAGGACATTCAGAAGCCAAGTTATAAGCCCACAAATGTGTAACTGGACTACTTCTTTAAATTGACACCAGATCCGGTGACCTTTGGGACATGGTTTGACCCCCTTAGGAAAGTGCTATCATCATGAAGCGTTCAGATCACTTACAACTCAATAGATTCTACCTTCCTGTAACGTTTCAGCCTGATTGGACCTTGTTTTCACACAAATGAACCCAGAATGATGTGAAATTGTGCTTCGTGCAACATAATTCTGGGTGCCATTTACAAACCATAAGTGCTAATGACTCCATTCCTTTTTGTGGTTGTAGGGGCTTTTGATTGGAGTACACTAAAACAAACCTAACCTCTCTAGGACATTAAGAAGCCAAGTTATAAGCCTTCAGAGAGTACAGACGCTTTTTTCTCAGCTCCCTTATCGGCTTCCCCAAGGCTCTTGTCCTGTCTGCCTACAGAGCACTTCTCTGCATTTCTCCTGAAACCACTACTCTTTTTTTTGGAAATATGGACTTAATTAATTGGTCATTCAACGTGATTGACAAAATTTTCTCTACGATGAGAACGGAGAAGGGGGCTCCCACCTGTCCCGAGGGGACATTCGCATCGGGATATGCACTCGATTCTTGGGAGGTCTGGCGAATCGTGTGCCTCTCTCAGCTGTCCATCGAGGACGTGGAAGATTTGTGGATATTCGGCCTAATGATCACTGGATTTCTTCTGATTGGAGTGGGAGGATATCTGGTTTGCTGGAAATTTGGGAAGACGGGAGCGATTGGAGTGCGACCCGTACCCACGGAATGTGCCGCTCGTGCGGTGACCTCACAGACTGGGACGTTACTCGAGGTGAACCGTAAGCTGGACAATGTCCTTGCGGCGTTGCCTGTGTTAGTGCGCAAGATGGATTTGATCTTGGAGAGGGTCGCCGGACGATGCGGGGATGTGGAATGTAAAATTGGCTTCACTGGTGGACATGAATGACCACTTAGAGACTACAAGACGGAGGGGAAGATTATCTCTGTCTTCCCTAAACAAAGTTATGTTTATCCCTATCTGACGCCATAGCAGCCTCTCAAGGCTGCCTCAACACACCCCCACAAAAGGAGGAATGCCGACAGATGCTGTGTCCCGACCTTCACCCTCTCCCTTCAGGCTGACATGTCTGCAGGGCCTCAATGCGCTCTCTGTTCCTTATCTCTCCCTCCCACCTGTTGTTCTGCAGCTGGTCGATGCGCCGCAGTGGCAGCTCCCATTGGAGGCTTCAGGATCCCGCCCACCCCCACCTCCCCATTGGACTCTGATGTTGTACACGTGCTGTCTGTGCTTCCATGTCGGGTGTTTTTTTTGCATTGGAGTGCTACACCCTGCTGGTGTAACCCTGTTAATGCCTTTTTTTCCCCTCCCTGAACTTTCCTCATGTAACACCCTTTTCATCTAACTATTAAGGTAGCGCGACTCATGTTGCGAATGACCGCAGTCACCAATTCTTGTTATGTGTCTTACCCACGTATGTCTGATCTTTGAATTGTGTGTGCTGAAACTGAATTTCATTTCTCTGTATGTCCTGCACATGTGGAGAATATGACAATAAATGACTCTTGACTCTTGACTCTTGACTCTTGTCTCTTGACTCTTGACTCTTGACAAAGGTGTAACTGGACTACTTCTTTAAAGTGACACCAGGCCTGGTGACATTTGGGACATGGTTTGACCCCCTTAGGAAAGTGCTATCATCATGAAACTTTCAGATCACTTACAACTCAATAGATTCTACCTTCCTGTAACGTTTCAGCCTGATTGGACCTTGTTTTCACACAAATGAACCCAGAATGATGTGAAATTGTGCTTAGTTTAGCATAATTCTGGGTGCCATTTAAAAACCATAAGTGCTAATGACTCCATTCCTTTTTGAGGTTGTAGGGGCTGTTGATTGGAGTACACTAAAACAAACCTGATCTCTCTAGGACATTCAGAAGCCAAGTTATAAGCCCACAAATGTGTAACTGAACTACTTCTTTAAATTGACACCAGATCCGGTGACCTTTGGGACATGGTTTGACCCCCTTAGGAAAGAGCGATCATCATGAAACGTTCAGATCACTTACAACTCAATAGATTCTACCTTCCTGTAACGTTTCAGCCTGATTGGACCTTGTTTTCACACAAATGGACCCAGAATGATGTGAAATTGGGCTTCGTGCAACATAATTCTGGGTGCCATTTACAAACCATAAGTGCTAATGACTCCATTCCTTTTTGTAGTTGTAGGGGCTGTTCATTGGAGTACATTAAAACAAACCTGATCTCTCTAGGACATTCCGAAGCCAAGTTATAAGCTCACAAATGTGTAACTGGACTGCTTCTTTAAATTGACACCAGATCCGGTGACCTTTGGGACATGGTTTGACCCCCTTAGGAAAGTGCTATCATCATGAAACGTTCAGATCACTTACAACTCAATAGATTCTACCTTCCTGTAACGTTTCAGCCTGATTGGACCTTGTTTTCACACAAATGAACCCAGAATGATGTGAAATTGTGCTTCGTGCAACATAATTCTGGGTGCCATTTAAAAACCATAAGTGCTAATGACTCCATTCCTTTTTGTGGTTGTAGGGGCTTTTGATTGGAGTACACTAAAACAAACCTAACCTCTCTAGGACATTCAGAAGCCAAGTTATAAGCCCACAAAGGTGTAACTGGACTACTTCTTTAAAGTGACACCAGGCCCGGTGACCTTTGGGACATGGTTTTACCCCCTATAGGAATGTGCGATCATCATGAAACGTTCAGATCACTTACAACTCAATAGATTCTACCTTCTTGTAGTGTTTCAGCCTGATTGGACCTTGTTTTCACACAAATGGACCCAGAATGATGTGAAATTGTGCTTCGTGCAACATAATTTGGGTGCCATTTACAAAGCATAAGTGCTAAAGACTCCATTCCTTTTTGTGGTTGTAGGGGCTGTTGATTGGAGTACACTAAAACAAACCTGACCTCTCTAGGACATTCAGAAGCCAAGTTATAAGCCCACAAAGGTGTAACTGGACTACTTCTTTAAAGTGACACCAGGCCCGGTGACCTTTGGGACATGGTTTTACCCCCTATAGGAATGTGCGATCATCTTGAAACGTTCAGATCACTTACAACTCAATAGATTCTACCTTCTTGTAGCGTTTCAGCCTGATTGGACCTTTTTTTCACACAAATGGACCCAGAATGATGTGAAATTGTGCTTCGTGCAACATAATTCTGGGTGCCATTTACAAACCTTAAGTCCTAATGACTCCATTCCTTTTTGTGGTTGTAGGGGCTGTTGATTGGAGTACACTAAAACAAACCTGATCTCTCTAGGGCATTCAGAAGCCAAGTTATAAGCCCACAAATGTGTAACTGAACTACTTCTTTAAATTGACACCAGATCCGGTGACCTTTGGGACATGGTTTGACCCCCTTAGGAAAGTGCTATCATCATGAAACGTTCAGATCACTTACAACTCAATAGATTCTACCTTCCTGTAACGTTTCAGCCTGATTGGACCTTGTTTTCACACAAATGGACCCAGAATGATGTGAAATTGGGCTTCGTGCAACATAATTCTGGGTGCCATTTACAAACCATAAGTGCTAATGACTCCATTCCTTTTTGTAGTTGTAGGGGCTGTTGATTGGAGTACATTAAAACAAACCTGATCTCTCTAGGACATTCCGAAGCCAAGTTATAAGCTCACAAATGTGTAACTGGACTGCTTCTTTAAATTGACACCAGATCCGGTGACCTTTGGGACATGGTTTGACCCCCTTAGGAAAGTGCTATCATCATGAAACGTTCAGATCACTTACAACTCAATAGATTCTACCTTCCTGTAACGTTTCAGCCTGATTGGACCTTGTTTTCACACAAATGAACCCAGAATGATGTGAAATTGTGCTTCGTGCAACATAATTCTGGGTGCCATTTAAAAACCATAAGTGCTAATGACTCCATTCCTTTTTGTGGTTGTAGGGGCTTTTGATTGGAGTACACTAAAACAAACCTAACCTCTCTAGGACATTCAGAAGCCAAGTTATAAGCCCACAAAGGTGTAACTGGACTACTTCTTTAAAGTGACACCAGGCCCGGTGACCTTTGGGACATGGTTTTACCCCCTATAGGAATGTGCGATCATCATGAAACGTTCATATCACTTACAACTCAATAGATTCTACCTTCTTGTAGTGTTTCAGCCTGATTGGACCTTGTTTTCACACAAATGGACCCAGAATGATGTGAAATTGTGCTTCGTGCAACATAATTTGGGTGCCATTTACAAACCATAAGTGCTAATGACTCCATTCCTTTTTGTGGTTGTAGGGGCTGTTGATTGGAGTACATTAAAACAAACCTGATCTCTCTAGGACATTAGGAAGCCAAGTTATAAGCCTACAAATGTGTAACTGGACTACTTCTTTAAATTGACACCAGATCCAGTGACCTTTGGGACATGGTTTGACCCCCTTAGGAAAGTGCTATCATCATGAAACAATCAGATCACTTACAAATCAATAGATTCTACCTTCCTGTAACGTTTCAGCCTGATTGGACCTTGTTTTCACACAAATGGACCCAGAATGAAGTGAAATTATGCTTCGTGCAACATAATTCTGGGTGCCATTTACAAACCATAAGTGCTAATGACTCCATTCCTTTTTGTGGTTGTAGGGGCTGTTGATTGGAGCACATTAAAACAAACCTGATCTCTCTAGGACATTCAGAAGCCAAGTTATAAGCCCACAAATGTGTAACTGGACTACTTCTTTAAATTGACACCAGATCCGGTGACCTTTGGGACATGGTTTGACCCCCTTAGGAAAGTGCTATCATCATGAAGCGTTCAGATCACTTACAACTCAATAGATTCTACCTTCCTGTAACGTTTCAGCCTGATTGGACCTTGTTTTCACACAAATGAACCCAGAATGATGTGAAATTGTGCTTCGTGCAACATAATTCTGGGTGCCATTTACAAACCATAAGTGCTAATGACTCCATTCCTTTTTGTGGTTGTAGGGGCTTTTGATTGGAGTACTCTAAAACAAACCTAACCTCTCTAGGACATTAAGAAGCCAAGTTATAAGCCTTCAGAGAGTACAGACGCTTTTTTCTCAGCTCCATTATCGGCTTCCCCAAGGCTCTTGTCCTGTCTGCCTACAGAGCACTTCTCTGCATTTCTCCTGAAACCACTACTCTTTTTTTTGGAAATATGGACTTAATTAATTGGTCATTCAACGTGATTGACAAAATTTTCTCTACGATGAGAACGGAGAAGGGGGCTCCCACCTGTCCCGAGGGGACATTCGCATCGGGATATGCACTCGATTCTTGGGAGGTCTGGCGAATCGTGTGCCTCTCTCAGCTGTCCATCGAGGACGTGGAAGATTTGTGGATATTCGGCCTAATGATCACTGGATTTCTTCTGATTGGAGTGGGAGGATATCTGGTTTTCTGGAAATTTGGGAAGACGGGAGCGATTGGAGTGCGACCCGTACCCACGGAATGTGCCGCTCGTGCGGTGACCTCACAGACTGGGACGTTACTCGAGGTGAACCGTAAGCTGGACAATGTCCTTGCGGCATTGCCTGTGTTAGTGCGCAAGATGGATTTGATCTTGGAGAGGGTCGCCGGACGATGCGGGGATGTGGAATGTAAAATTGGCTTCACTGGTGGACATGAATGACCACTTAGAGACTACAAGACGGAGGGGAAGATTATCTCTGTCTTCCCTAAACAAAGTTATGTTTATCCCTATCTGACGCCATAGCAGCCTCTCAAGGCTGCCTCAACACACCCCCACAAAAGGAGGAATGCCGACAGATGCTGTGTCCCGACCTTCACCCTCTCCCTTCAGGCTGACATGTCTGCAGGGCCTCAATGCGCTCTCTGTTCCTTATCTCTCCCTCCCACCTGTGGTTCTGCAGCTGGTCGATGCGCCGCAGTGGCAGCTCCCATTGGAGGCTTCAGGATCCCGCCCACCCCCACCTCCCCATTGGACTCTGATGTTGTACACGTGCTGTCTGTGCTTCCATGTCGGGTGTTTTTTTTTGCATTGGAGTGCTACACCCTGCTGGTGTAACCCTGTTAATGCCTTTTTTTCCCCTCCCTGAACTTTCCTCATGTAACACCCTTTTCATCTAACTATTAAGGTAGCGCGACTCATGTTGCGAATGACCGCAGTCACCAATTCTTGTTATGTGTCTTACCCACGTATGTCTGATCTTTGAATTGTGTGTGCTGAAACTGAATTTCATTTCTCTGTATGTCCTGCACATGTGGAGAATATGACAATAAATGACTCTTGACTCTTGACTCTTGACTCTTGTCTCTTGACTCTTGACTCTTGACAAAGGTGTAACTGGACTACTTCTTTAAAGTGACACCAGGCCTGGTGACATTTGGGACATGGTTTGACCCCCTTAGGAAAGTGCTATCATCATGAAACGTTCAGATCACTTACAACTCAATAGATTCTACCTTCCTGTAACGTTTCAGCCTGATTGGACCTTGTTTTCACACAAATGAACCCAGAATGATGTGAAATTGTGCTTAGTTTAGCATAATTCTGGGTGCCATTTAAAAACCATAAGTGCTAATGACTCCATTCCTTTTTGAGGTTGTAGGGGCTGTTGATTGGAGTACACTAAAACAAACCTGATCTCTCTAGGACATTCAGAAGCCAAGTTATAAGCCCACAAATGTGTAACTGAACTACTTCTTTAAATTGACACCAGATCCGGTGACCTTTTGGACATGGTTTGACCCCCTTAGGAAAGAGCGATCATCATGAAACGTTCAGATCACTTACAACTCAATAGATTCTACCTTCCTGTAACGTTTCAGCCTGATTGGACCTTGTTTTCACACAAATGAACCCAGAATGATGTGAAATTGTGCTTCGTGCAACATAATTCTGGGTGCCATTTACAAACCATAAGTGCTAATGACTCCATTCCTTTTTGTGGTTGTAGGGGCTGTTGATTGGAGTACACTAAAACAAACCTGACCTCTCTAGGACATTCAGAAGCCAAGTTATAAGCCCACAAAGGTGTAACTGGACTACTTCTTTAAAGTGACACCAGGCCCGGTGACCTTTGGGACATGGTTTTACCCCCTATAGGAATGTGCGATCATCTTGAAACGTTCAGATCACTTACAACTCAATAGATTCTACCTTCTTGTAGCGTTTCAGCCTGATTGGACCTTGTTTTCACACAAATGGACCCAGAATGATGTGAAATTGTGCTTCGTGCAAAATAATTCTGGGTGCCATTTACAAACCTTAAGTCCGAATGACTCCATTCCTTTTTGTGGTTGTAGGGGCTGTTGATTGGAGTACACTAAAACAAACCTGATCTCTCTAGGACATTCAGAAGCCAAGTTATAAGCCCACAAATGTGTAACTGGACTAATTCTTTAAATTGACACCAGATCCGGTGACCTTTGGGACATGGTTGGACCCCCTTAGGAAAGTGCTATCATCATGAAACGTTCAGATCACTTACAACTCAATAGATTCTACCTTCCTGTAACATTTCAGCCTGATTGGACCTTGTTTTCACACAATTGGACCCAGAATGAAGTGAAATTGTGCTTCGTGCAACATAATTCTGGGTGCCATTTACAAACCATAAGTGCTAATGACTCCATTCCTTTTTGTGGTTGTAGGGGCTGTTGACTGAAGTGCATTAAAACAAACCTGATCTCTCTAGGACATTCAGAAGCCAAGTTATAAGCCCACAAATGTGTAACTGGACTACTTCTTTAAATTGACACCAGATCCGGTGACATTTGGGACATGGTTTGACCCCCTTAGGAAAGTGCTATCATCATGAAACGTTCAGATCACTTACAACTCAATAGATTCTACCTTCTTGTAGTGTTTCAGCCTGATTGGACCTTGTTTTCACACAAATGGACCCAGAATGATGTGAAATTTTGCTTCGTGCAACATAATTTGGGTGCCATTTACAAACCATAAGTGCTAATGACTCCATTCCTTTTTGTGGTTGTAGGGGCTGTTGATTGGAGTACACTAAAACAAACCTGATCTCTCTAGGACATTAGGAAGCCAAGTTATAAGCCCACAAATGTGTAACTGGACTACTTCTTTAAATTGACACCAGATCCGGTGACCTTTGGGACATGGTTTGACCCCCTTAGGAAAGTGCTATCATCATGAAACAATCAGATCACTTACAAATCAATAGATTCTACCTTCCTGTAACGTTTCAGCCTGATTGGACCTTGTTTTCACACAAATGGACCCAGAATGAAGTGAAATTATGCTTCGTGCAACATAATTCTGGGTGCCATTTACAAACCATAAGTGCTAATGACTCCATTCCTTTTTGTGGTTGTAGGGGCTGCTGATTGGAGCACATTAAAACAAACCTGATCTCTCTAGGACATTCAGAAGCCAAGTTATAAGCCCACAAATGTGTAACTGGACTACTTCTTTAAATTGACACCAGATCCGGTGACCTTTGGGACATGGTTTGACCCCCTTAGGAAAGTGCTATCATCATGAAGCGTTCAGATCACTTACAACTCAATAGATTCTACCTTCCTGTAACGTTTCAGCCTGATTGGACCTTGTTTTCACACAAATGAACCCAGAATGATGTGAAATTGTGCTTCGTGCAACATAATTCTGGGTGCCATTTACAAACCATAAGTGCTAATGTCTCCATTCCTTTTTGTGGTTGTAGGGGCTTTTGATTGGAGTACACTAAAACAAACCTAACCTCTCTAGGACATTAAGAAGCCAAGTTATAAGCCTTCAGAGAGTACAGACGCTTTTTTCTCAGCTCCCTTATCGGCTTCCCCAAGGCTCTTGTCCTGTCTGCCTACAGAGCACTTCTCTGCATTTCTCCTGAAACCACTACTCTTTTTTTTGGAAATATGGACTTAATTAATTGGTCATTCAACGTGATTGACAAAATTTTCTCTACGATGAGAACGGAGAAGGGGGCTCCCACCTGTCCCGAGGGGACATTCGCATCGGGATATGCACTCGATTCTTGGGAGGTCTGGCGAATCGTGTGCCTCTCTCAGCTGTCCATCGAGGACGTGGAAGATTTGTGGATATTCGGCCTAATGATCACTGGATTTCTTCTGATTGGAGTGGGAGGATATCTGGTTTTCTGGAAATTTGGGAAGACGGGAGCGATTGGAGTGCGACCCGTACCCACGGAATGTGCCGCTCGTGCGGTGACCTCACAGACTGGGACGTTACTCGAGGTGAACCGTAAGCTGGACAATGTCCTTGCGGCGTTGCCTGTGTTAGTGCGCAAGATGGATTTGATCTTGGAGAGGGTCGCCGGACGATGCGGGGATGTGGAATGTAAAATTGGCTTCACTGGTGGACATGAATGACCACTTAGAGACTACAAGACGGAGGGGAAGATTATCTCTGTCTTCCCTAAACAAAGTTATGTTTATCCCTATCTGACGCCATAGCAGCCTCTCAAGGCTGCCTCAACACACCCCCACAAAAGGAGGAATGCCGACAGATGCTGTGTCCCGACCTTCACCCTCTCCCTTCAGGCTGACATGTCTGCAGGGCCTCAATGCGCTCTCTGTTCCTTATCTCTCCCTCCCACCTGTTGTTCTGCAGCTGGTTGATGCGCCGCAGTGGCAGCTCCCATTGGAGGCTTCAGGATCCCGCCCACCCCCACCTCCCCATTGGACTCTGATGTTGTACACGTGCTGTCTGTGCTTCCATGTCGGGTGTTTTTTTTGCATTGGAGTGCTACACCCTGCTGGTGTAACCCTGTTAATGCCTTTTTTTCCCCTCCCTGAACTTTCCTCATGTAACACCCTTTTCATCTAACTATTAAGGTAGCGCGACTCATGTTGCGAATGACCGCAGTCACCAATTCTTGTTATGTGTCTTACCCACGTATGTCTGATCTTTGAATTGTGTGTGCTGAAACTGAATTTCATTTCTCTGTATGTCCTGCACATGTGGAGAATATGACAATAAATGACTCTTGACTCTTGACTCTTGTCTCTTGACTCTTGACTCTTGACAAAGGTGTAACTGGACTACTTCTTTAAAGTGACACCAGGCCTGGTGACATTTGGGACATGGTTTGACCCCCTTAGGAAAGTGCTATCATCATGAAACGTTCAGATCACTTACAACTCAATAGATTCTACCTTCCTGTAACGTTTCAGCCTGATTGGACCTTGTTTTCACACAAATGAACCCAGAATGATGTGAAATTGTGCTTAGTTTAGCATAATTCTGGGTGCCATTTAAAAACCATAAGTGCTAATGACTCCATTCCTTTTTGAGGTTGTAGGGGCTGTTGATTGGAGTACACTAAAACAAACCTGATCTCTCTAGGACATTCAGAAGCCAAGTTATAAGCCCACAAATGTGTAACTGGACTACTTCTTTAAATTGACACCAGATCCGGTGACCTTTGGGACATGGTTTGACCCCCTTAGGAAAGCGCTATCATCATGAAACGTTCAGATCACTTACAACTCAATAGATTCTACCTTCCTGTAACGTTTCAGCCTGATTGGACCTTGTTTTCACACAAATGAACCCAGAATGATGTGAAATTGTGCTTCGTGCAACATAATTCTGGGTGCCATTTACAAACCATAAGTGCTAATGACTCCATTCCTTTTTGTGGTTGTAGGGGCTGTTGATTGGAGTACACTAAAACAAACCTGACCTCTCTAGGACATTCAGAAGCCAAGTTATAAGCCCACAAAGGTGTAACTGGACTACTTCTTTAAAGTGACACCAGGCCCGGTGACCTTTGGGACATGGTTTTACCCCCTATAGGAATGTGCGATCATCTTGAAACGTTCAGATCACTTACAACTCAATAGATTCTACCTTCTTGTAGCGTTTCAGCCTGATTGGACCTTGTTTTCACACAAATGGACCCAGAATGATGTGAAATTGTGCTTCGTGCAAAATAATTCTGGGTGCCATTTACAAACCTTAAGTCCGAATGACTCCATTCCTTTTTTTGGTTGTAGGGAATGTTGATTGGAGTACACTAAAACAAACCTGATCTCTCTAGGACATTCAGAAGCCAAGTTATAAGCCCACAAATGTGTAACTGGACTAATTCTTTAAATTGACACCAGATCCGGTGACCTTTGGGACATGGTTGGACCCCCTTAGGAAAGTGCTATCATCATGAAACGTTCAGATCACTTACAACTCAATAGATTCTACCTTCCTGTAACATTTCAGCCTGATTGGACCTTGTTTTCACACAATTGGACCCAGAATGAAGTGAAATTGTGCTTCGTGCAACATAATTCTGGGTGCCATTTACAAACCATAAGTGCTAATGACTCCATTCCTTTTTGTGGTTGTAGGGGCTGTTGACTGAAGTGCATTAAAACAAACCTGATCTCTCTAGGACATTCAGAAGCCAAGTTATAAGCCCACAAATGTGTAACTGGACTACTTCTTTAAATTGACACCAGATCCGGTGACCTTTGGGACATGGTTTGACCCCCTTAGGAAAGTGCTATCATCATGAAACGTTCAGATCACTTAAAACTCAATAGATTCTACCTTCCTGTAACGTTTCAGCCTGATTGGACCTTGTTTTCACACAAATGAACCCAGAATGATGTGAAATTGTGCTTAGTGCAGCATCATTCTGGGTGCCAATGACATGTGGCAAGACGCTCCTCGGGGCGCGTCTTGCTTGGGCCTCTCTCCTGGAGGCGCTCAGTCAGAACGAGTGCTGACATGTGGAAAGACGCTCCTCGGGGCGCGTCTTGCTTGGGCTTCTCTCCTGGAGGCACTCAGAAAGACCCAGGGTTTACATGTGACAAGACGCTCCTCGGGGCGCATCTTGCTTGGGCCTCTCTCCTGGAGGCGCTCAGTCAGACCCAGTGGTGACATGTGGCTAGACACTCCTCGGGGCGCGTCTTGCTTGGGCCTCTCTCCTGGAGGCCCTCTGTCAGACCGAGTGTTGACATGTGGCAAGACTCTCCTCGGGGCGCGTCTTGCTTGGGCTTCTCTCATGGAGGCCCTCAGTCAGACCCAGTGTTGACATGTGTCAAGACGCTCCTCGGGGCGTGTCTTGCTTGGGCCTCTCTCCTGGAGGCGCTCAGTCAGACACAGTGTTGACATGTGGCAAGACGCTCCTCGGGGCGCGTCTTGCTTGGGCTTCTCTCCTGGAGGCCCTCAGTCAGACCCATTGTTGACATGTGGCAAGACGCTCCTCGGGGCACGTCTTGCTTGGGCCTCTCTCCTGGAGGCGCTCAAACAGACCGAGTAGTGACATGTGGCAAGACGCTCCTCGGGGCGCGTCTTGCTGGGGCTTCTCTCACTGAGGCGCTCAGTCAGACCGAGTAGTGACATGTGGCAAGACGCTCCTCGGGGCGCGTCTTTCTTGGACCTCTCTCATGGAGGCCGTCTGTCAGACCGAGTGCTGACATGTGGCAAGAAGCTCCTCGGGGCGCGTCTTGCTTGGGCTTCTCTCCTGGAGGCCCTCAGTAAGAACCATTGTTGACATGTGGCAAGACGCTCCTCGGGGTGCGTCTTGCTGGTGCTTCTCTCATGGAGGCACTCAGTCAGACCCAGTGTTTACATGTGGCAAGACGCTCCTCGGGGCACGTCTTGCTTGGGCCTCTCTCATTGAGGCGCTCAGTCAGACCCAGAGGAGACATGTGTCAAGACGCTCCTCGGGGCGCGTCTTGCTTGGGCCTCTCTCCTGGAGGCGCTCAGTCAGACCGAGTGCTGACATGTGGCAAGACGCTCCTCCGGGAGCGTCTTGCTTGGGCCTCTCTCATGGAGGCGCTCAGTCAGACCGAGTGCTGACATAAGGCAAGACGCTCCTCGGGGCGCGTCTTGCTGGGGCCTCTCTCCTGGAGCTGCTCAATCAGACCCAGTGGTGACACGTGGCAAGACGCTCCTCGGGGCGCGTCTTGCTTGGGCCTGTCTCCTGGAGGAGCTCAGTCAGACCCAGTGGTGACAATTGGCAAGACGCTCCTCGAGGCGCATCTTGCTTGGGCCTCTCTCCTGGAGGCGCTAAGTCAGACCCAGTGTTGACACGTGGCAAGACGCTCCTCGGGGTGCGTCTTGCTTGGGCCTCTCTCCTGGAGGCGCTCAGTCAGACCCAGTGTTCACATGTGGCAAGACACTCCTCGGGGCGCGTCTTGCTTGGGCCTCTCTCATGGAGGCCCTCTTTCAGACCCAGTGTTGACATGTGTCAAGACGCTCCTCGGGGCGCGTCTTGCTTTGGCCTCTCCTGGAGGCGCTCAGTCAGACCGAGTGCTGACATGTGGCAAGAAGCTCCTCGCAGCGCGTCTTGCTTGGGCCTCTCTCCAGAAGGCCCTCAATCAGACCCAGTGTTGACACGTGGCAAGACGCTCCTCGGGGCGCTTCTTGCTTGGGCCTCTCTCCTGGAGGCGCTCAGTCAGACCCAGTGGTTACATGTGGCAAGACGCTCCTCGGGGCGCGTATTGCTTGGGCCTCTCTCCTGGATGCCCTCTGTCAGACCCAGTGTTGACATGTGGCAAGACTCTCCTCGGGGCGCGTCTTGCTTGGGCTTCTCTCATGGAGGCCCTCAGCCAGACCCAGTGTTGACATGTGTCAAGACGCTCCTCGGGGCGTGTCTTGCTTGGGCCTCTCTCCTGGAGGCGCTCAGTCAGACCCAGTGTTGACATGTGGCAAGACGCTCCCCGGGGCGCTTCTTGCTTGGGCTTCTCTCCTGGAGGCTGTCAGTCAGACCCATTGTTGTCATGTGGCAAGACGCTCCTCGGGGCGCGTCTTGCTTGGGCCTCTCTCCTGGAGGCGCTCAGTCAGACCGAGTGCTGACATGTGGCAAGACGCTCTTCGGGGCGCGTCTTGCTTGGGCCTCTCTCCTGGAGGCGCTCAGTCAGACCGAGTGCTGACATGTGGCAAGACGCTCCTCGGGGCGCATCTTGCTTGGGCTTCTCTCCTGGAGGCTCTCAGTCAGACCCATTGTTGTCATGTGGCAAGACGCTCCTCGGGGCGCGTCTTGCTTGGGCCTCTCTCCTGGAGGCGCTCAGTCAGACCCAGTGTTGACATGTGGCAAGACGCTCCTCCGGGCGCGTCTTGCTTGGGCCTCTCACCTGGAGGCGCTCAGTCAGACCCAATGTTGACATGTGGCAAGACGCTCCTCGGGGCGCGTCTTGCTTGGGCCTCTCTCCTGGGGAGGCGATCAGTCAAACCCAGTGTTGACATGTGTCAAGACGCTCCTCGGGCGTTTCTTGCTTGGGCCTCTCTCCTGGAGGCCCTCAGTCAGACACAGTGTTGACATGTGGCAAGACGCTCCTCGGGGCGCGTCTTGCTTGGGCCTCTCTCCTGGAGGCGCTCAGTCAGACCTAGTGCTGACATGTGGCAAGACGCTCCTCGGGGCGCGTCTTGCTTGGGCTTCTCTCCTGGAGGCACTCAGTCAGACCCTTCGTTGACATGTGGCAAGACGCTCCTCGGGGCGCATCTTGCTTGGGCCTCTCTCCTGGAGGTGCTCAGTCAGACCCAGTGTTGACATGTGGCAAGACGCTCCTCGGGGCGCGTCTTTCTTGGCCCTTTCTCCTGGAGGCGCTCAGTCAGACCGAGTGCTGACATGTGGCAAGAAGCTCCTCGGGGCGCGTCTTGCTTTGGCCTCTCTCCAGAAGGCCCTCAATCAGACCCAGTGTTGACACGTGGCAAGACGCTCCTCGGGGCGCTTCTTGCTTGGGCCTCTCTCCTGGAGGCTCTCAGTCAGACCCAGTGGTGACATGTGGCAAGACGCTCCTCGGGGCGCGTATTGCTTGGGCCTCTCTCCTGGATGCCCTCTGTCAGACCCAGTGTTGACATGAGGCAAGACTCTCCTCGGGGCGCGTCTTGCTTGGGCCTCTCTCCTGGAGGCGCTCAGTCAGACCCAGTGTTGACATGTGGCAAGATGCTCCTCGGGGCGCATCTTGCTTGGGCCTCTCTCCTGGAGGCGCTCAGTCAGACCCAGTGTTCACATGTGGCAAGACGCTCCTCGGGGCGCGTCTTGCCTGGGCCTCTCTCCTGGAGGCGCTCAGTCAGACCCATTGTTGACATGTGGCAAGACGCTCCTCGGGGCACGTCTTGCTTGGGCCTCTCTCCTGGAGGCGCTCAGTCAGACCGAGTTCTGACATGTGGCAAGACGCTCCTCGGGGCGTGTCTTGCTTGGGCTTCTCTCCTGGAGGCCCTCAGTCAGACCCATTGTTGACATGTGGCAAGACGCTCCTCGGGGCGCGTCTTATTTAGGCCTCTCTCCTGGAGGCGCTCAGTAAGACCGAGTGCGGACATGTGGCAAGAAGCTCCTCGGGGCGCTTCTTGCTTGGGCTTCTCTCCTGGAGGCCCTCTGTCAGACCCAGTGTTTACATGTGGCAAAACGCTCCTACGGGCGCGTCTTGCTTGGGCCTCTCTCCTGGAGGCGCTCAGTCAGACCCAGTGTTGACATGTGGCAAGACGCTCCTTGGGGCGCGTCTTGCTTGGGCCTCTCTCCTGGAGGCGCTCAGTCAGACCCAGTGTTGACATGTGTCAAGACGCTCCTCGCGGCGTGTCTTGCTAGGGCCTCTCTCCTGGAGGCGCTCAGTCAGACCCAGTGTTGACATGTGGCAAGACGCTCCCCGGGGAGCTTCTTGCTTGGGCTTCTCTCCTGGAGGCCCTCAGTCAGACCCATTGTTGACATGTGGCAAGACGCTCCTCGGGGCACGTCTTGCTTGGGCCTTTCTCCTGGATGCACTCAGTCAGACCGAGTAGTGACATGTGACAAGACGCTCCTCGGGGCGCGTCTTGCTTGGGCCTCTCTCCTGGAGGCGCTCAGTCAGACCCAGTGTTGACATGTGGCAAGATGCTCCTCGGGGCGCGTCTTGCTTGGGCCTCTCTCCTGGAGGCGCTCATTCAGACCCAGTGTTCACATGTGGCAAGACGCTCCTCGGGGCGCGTCTTGCTTGGGCCTCTCTCCTGGAGGCGCTCAGTCAGACCCATTGTTGACATGTGGCAAGACGCTCCTCGGGGCACGTCTTGCTTGGGCCTCTCTCCTGGAGGCGCTCAGTCAGACCGAGTTCTGACATGTGGCAAGACGCTCCTCGGGGCGCGTCTTATTTGGGCCTCTCTCCTGGAGACGCTCAGTAAGACCGAGTGCTGACATGTGGCAAGACGCTCCTCGGGGCGCTTCTTGCTTGGGCTTCTCTCCTGGAGGCCCTCAGTCAGACCCATTGTTGACATGTGGCAAGATGCTCCTCGGGGCGCATCTTGCTTGGGCCTCTCTCCTTGAGGCCCTCTGTCAGACACAGTGTTGACATGTGGCAAAACGCTCCTCCGGGCGCGTCTTGCTTGGGCCTCTCTCCCGGAGGCGCTCAGTCAGACCCAGTGTTGACATGTGACAAGACGCTCCTCGGGGCGCGTCTTGCTTGGGCCTCTCTCCTGGAGGTGCTCAGTCAGACCCAGAGGTGACATGTGGCAAGACGCTCCTCGGGGCGCGTCTTGCTTGGGCCTCTCTCCTGGAGGCGCTCAGTCAGACCGAGTGCTGACATGTGGCAAGACGCTCCTTGGGGCGCGTCCTGCTTGGACTTCTCTCCTGGAGGCCCTCAGTCAGACCCATTGTTGACCAGTGGCAAGACGCTCCTCGGGGCGCATCTTGCTTGGGCTTTTCTCCTGGAGGCTGTCAGTCAGACCCATTGTTGTCATGTGGCAAGACGCTCCTCGGGGCGCGTCTTGCTTGGGCCTCTCTCCTGGAGGCGCTCAGTCAGACCGAGTGCTGACATGTGGCAAGACGCTCCTCGGGGCGCGTCTTGCTTGGGCCTCTCTCCTGGGGAGGCGATCAGTCAGACCCAGTGTTGACATGTGTCAAGACGCTCCTCGGGCTTTTCTTGCTTGGGCCTCTCTCCTGGAGGCGCTCAGTCAGACCCAGTGTTGACATGTGGCAAGACGCTCCTCGGGGCGCGTCTTGCTTGGGCCTCTCTCCTGGAGGCGCTCAGTCAGACCTAGTGCTGACATGTGGCAAGACGCTCCTCGGGGCGCGTCTTGCTTGGGCTTCTCTCCTGGAGGCCCTCAGTCAGACCCTTCGTTGACATGTGGCAAGACGCTCCTCGGGGCGCATCTTGCTTGGGCCTCTCTCCTGGAGGCGCTCAGTCAGACCCAGTGTTGACATGTGGCAAGACGCTCCTCGGGGCGCGTCTTGCTTGGCCCTCTCTCCTGGAGGCGCTCAGTCAGACCGAGTGCTGACATGTGGCAAGACGCTCCTCGGGGCGCATCTTGCTTGGGCTTCTCTCCTGGAGGCCCTCACTCAGACCCATTGTTTACATGTGGCAAGAAGCTCCTCCGGGCGCATCTTGCATGGGCCTCTCTCCTGGAGGCGCTCAGTCAGACCGAGTGCTGACATGTGGCAAGACGCTCCTCGGGGCACGTCTTGCTGGGGCTTCTCTCCTGGAGGCGCTCAGTCAGACCCAGTGTTGACATGTGACAAGACGCTCCTCGGGGCGCGGCTTTCTTGGGCCTCTCTCCTGGAGGCGCTCAGTCAGACCCAGAGGTGACATGTGGCAAGACGCTCCTCGGGGCGCGTCTTGCTTGGGCCTCTCTCCTGGAGGCCCTCTGTCAAACCCAGTGTTGACATGTGGCAAGATGCTCCTCGGGGCGCATCTTGCTTGGGCCTCTCTCCTGGAGGCGCTCAGTCATACCGAGTGCTGACATGTGGCAAGACGCTCCTCGGGGCACGTCTTGCTGGGGCTTCTCTCCTGTAGGTGCTCAGTCAGACCCAGTGTTGACATGTGACAAGACGCTCCTCGGGGCGCGTCTTGCTTGTGCCTCTCTCCTGGAGGCGCTCAGTCAGACCCAGTGTTGACATGTGGCAAGACACTCCTCGGGGCACGTCTTGCTTGGGCCTCTCTCCTGGAGGCACTCAGTCAGACCGAGTAGTGACATGTGACAAGACGCTCCTCGGGGCGCGTCTTGCTTGGGCCTCTCTCCTGGAGGCGCTCAGTCAGACCCAGTGTTGACATGTGGCAAGATGCTCCTCGGGGCGCCTTCTTGCTTGGGCCTCTCTCCTGGAGGCGCTCAGTCAGACCCAGCGTTCACATGTGGCAAGACGCTCCTCGGGGCGCGTCTTGCTTGGGCTTCTCTCCTGGAGGCCCTCAGTCAGACCCATTGTTGACATGTGGCAAGACGCTGCTCGGGGCACGTCTTATTTGGGCCTCTCTCCTGGAGGCTCTCAGTAAGCCCGAGTGCTGACATGTGGCAAGACGCTCCTCGGGGCACTTCTTGCTTGGGCTTCTCTCCTGGAGGCCCTCAGTCAGACCCATTGTTGACATGTGGCAAGATGCTCCTCGGGGCGCATCTTGCTTGGGCCTCTCTCCTTGAGGCCCTCTGTCAGACCCAGTGTTGACATGTGGCAAAACGCTCCTCCGGGCGCGTCTTGCTTGGGCCTCTCTCCTGGAGGCGCTCAGTCAGACCCAGTGTTGACATGTGGCAAGACGCTCCTTGGGGCGCGTCTTGCTTGGGCCTCTCTCCTGGAGGCGCTCAGTCAGACCGAGTGCTGACATGTGGCAAGACGCTCCCCGGGGCGCGTCTTGCTGGGGCTTCTCTCATGGAGGCACTCAGTCAGACCCAGTGTTGACATGTGGCAAGACGCTCCTCAGGGCGCGTCTTGCTTGGGCCTCTCTCCTGGGGAGGCGATCAGTCAGACCCAGTGTTGACATGTGTCAAGACGCTCCTCGGGCGTTTCTTGCTTGGGCCTCTCTCCCGGAGGCGCTCAGTCAGACCCAGTGTTGACATGTGACAAGACGCTCCTCGGGGCGCGTCTTGCTTGGGCCTCTCTCCTGGAGGTGCTCAGTCAGACCCAGAGGTGACATGTGGCAAGATGCTCCTCGGGGCGCGTCTTGCTTGGGCGTCTCTCCTGGAGGCGCTCAGTCAGACCGAGTGCTGACATGTGGCAAGACGCTCCTTGGGGCGTGTCTTGCTTGGACTTCTCTCCTGGAGGCCCTCAGTCAGACCCATTGTTGACATGTGGCAAGACGCTCCTCAGGGCGCGTCTTGCTTGGGCCTCTCTCCTGGAGGCGCTCAGTCAGACCGAGTGCTGACATGTGGCAAGACGCTCCTCGGGGCGCATCTTGCTTGGGCTTTTCTCCTGGAGGCTCTCAGTCAGACCCATTGTTGTCATGTGGCAAGACGCTCCTCGGGGCGCGTCTTGCCTGGGCCTCTCTCCTGGAGGCGCTCAGTCAGCCCGAATGCTGACATGTGGCAAGACGCTCCTCGGGGCGCGTCTTGCTTGGGCCTCTCTCCTGGAGGCGCTCAGTCAGACCGAGTGCTGACATGTGGCAAGACGCTCCTCGGGGCGCATCTTGCTTGGGCTTCTCTCCTGGAGGCTCTCAGTCAGACCCATTGTTGTCATGTGGAAAGACGCTCCTCGGGGCGCGTCTTGCTTGGGCCTCTCTCCTGGAGGCGCTCAGTCAGACCCAGTGTTGACATGTGGCAAGACGCTCCTCCGGGCGCGTCTTGCTTGGGCCTCTCACCTGGAGGCGCTCAGTCAGACCCAGTGTTGACATGTGGCAAGACGCTCCTCGGGGCGCGTCTTGCTTGGGCCTCTCTCCTGGAGGCGCTCAGTCAGACCCAGTGTTGACATGTGACAAGACGCTCCTCGGGGCGCGTCTTTCTTGGGCCTCTCTCCTGGAGGCGCTCAGTCAGACCCAGAGGTGACATGTGGCAAGACGCTCCTCGGGGCGCGTCTTGCTTGGGCCTCTCTCCTGGAGGCCCTCTGTCAAACCCAGTGTTGACATGTGGCAAGATGCTCCTCGGGGCGCATCTTGCTTGGGCCTCTCTCCTGGAGGCGCTCAGTCATACCGAGTGCTGACATGTGGCAAGACGCTCCTCGGGGCACGTCTTGCTGGGGCTTCTCTCCTGGAGGCCCTCAGTCAGACCCAGTGTTGACATGTGACAAGACGCTCCTCGGGGCGCGTCTTGCTTGGGCCTCTCTCCTGGAGGCGCTCAGTCAGACCCAGTGTTGACATGTGGCAAGACACTCCTCGGGGCGCATCTTGCTTGGGCCTCTCTCATGGAGGCCCTCTGTCAGACCTAGTGTTGACATGTGTCAAGACTCTCCTCGGGGCTCATCTTGCTTTGGCCTCTCTCCTGGAGGCGCTCAGTCAGACCGAGTGCTGACATGTGGCAAGAAGCTCCTCGGGGCAGGTCTTCCTTGGGCTTCTCTCCTGGAGGCCCTCAGTCAGCCCCTATGTTGACATGTGGTAAGACGCTCCTCGGGGCGCGTATTGCTTGGGCCTCTCTCCTGGATGCCCTCTGTCAGACCCAGTGTTGACATGTGGCAAGACTCTCCTCGGGGCGCGTCTTGCTTGGGCTTCTCACATGGAGGCCCTCAGTCAGACCCAGTGTTGACATGTGTCAAGACGCTCCTCGGGGCGTGTCTTGCTTGGGCCTCTCTCCTGGAGGCGCTCAGTCAGACCCAGTGTTGACATGTGGCAAGACGCTCCTCGGGGCGCTTCTTGCTTGGGCTTCTCTCCTGGAGGCCCTCATTCAGACCCATTGTTGACATGTGACAAGACGCTCCTCGGGGCACGTCTTGCTTGGGCCTCTCTCCTGGAGGCGCTCAGTCAGACCGAGTACTGACATGTGACAAGACGCTCCTCGGGGCGCGTGTTGCTTAGACCTCTCTCCTGGAGGCGCTCAGCCAGACCCAGTGTTGACATGTGTCAAGACGCTCCTCGGGCGTTTCTTGCTTGGGCCTCTCTCCTGGAGGCGCTCAGTCAGACCCAGAGGTGACATGTGGCAAGACGCTCCTCGGGCCTCTCTCCTGGAGGCGCTCAGTCAGACCGAGTGCTGACATGTGGCAAGACGCTCCTCGGGGCACGTCTTGCTTGGGCCTCTCTCCTGGAGGCGCTCAGTCAGACCGAGTAGTGACATGTGACAAGACGCTCCTCGGGGCGCGTCTTGCTTGGGCCTCTCTCCTGGAGGCGCTCAGTCAGACCCAGTGTTCACATGTGGCAAGACGCTCCTCGGGGCGCTTCTTGCTTGGGCCTCTCTCCTGGAGGCGCTCAGTCAGACCCATTGTTGACATGTGGCAAGACGCTCCTCGGGGCACGTCTTGCTTGGGCCTCTCTCCTGGAGGCGCTCAGTCAGACCGAGTTCTGACATGTGGCAAGACGCTCCTCGGGGCGGGTCTTGCTTGGACTTCTCTCCTGGAGGCCCTCAGTCAGACCCATTGTTGACATGTGGCAAGACGCTCCTCGGGGCGCGTCATATTTGGGCCTCTCTCCTGGAGGCGCTCAGTAAGACTGAGTGCTGACATGTGGCAAGACGCTCCTCGGGGCGCTTCTTGCTTTGGCTTCTCTCCTGGAGGCCCTCAGTCAGACCCATTGTTGACATGTGGCAAGATGCTCCTCGGGGCGCATCTTGCTGGGGCCTCTCTCCTTGAGGCCCTCTGTCAGACCCAGTGTTGACATGTGACAAGACGCTCCTCTGGGCGCGTCTTGTTGGGGCTTCTCACATGGAGGCACTCAGTCAGACCCAGTGTTGACATGTGGCAAGACGCTCCTCGGGGCGCGTGTTGCTTAGACCTCTCTCCTGGAGGCGCTCAGTCAGACCCAGTGGTGACATGTGGCAAGACGCTCCTCGGGGCACGTCTTGCTTGGGCCTCTCTCTTGGAGGCGCTCAGTCAGACCGAGTAGTGACATCTGACAAGACGCTCCTCGGGGCACGTCTTGCTTGGGCCTCTCTCCTGGAGGCGCTCAGTCAGACCCAGTGTTGACATGTGTCAAGACGCTCCTCGGGCGTTTCTTGCTTGGGCCTCTCTCCTGGAGGCGCTCAGTCAGACCCAGAGGTGACATGTGGCAAGACGCTCCTCGGGCCTCTCTCCTGGAGGCGCTCAGTCAGACCGAGTGCTCACATGTGGCAAGACGCTCCTCCGGGCGCGTCTTGCTTGGGCCTCTCTCCTGGAGGCACTCAGTCAGACCCAGTGTTGACATGTGGCAAGACGCTCCTTGGGGCGCGTCTTGCTTGGGCCTCTCTCCTGGAGGCGCTCAGTCAGACCGAGTGCTGACATGTGGCAAGACGCTCCTCGGGGTGCGTATTGCTGGGGCTTCTCTCATGGAGGCACTCAGTCAGACCCAGTGTTGACATGTGGCAAGACGCTCCTCAGGGCGCGTCTTGCTTGGGCCTCTCTCCTGGGGAGGCGATCAGTCAGACCCAGTGTTGACATGTGTCAAGACGCTCCTCGGGCGTTTCTTGCTTGGGCCTCTCTCCCGGAGGCGCTCAGTCAGACCCAGTGTTGACATTTGACAAGACGCTCCTCGGGGCGCGTCTTGCTTGGGCCTCTCTCCTGGAGGTGCTCAGTCAGACCCAGAGGTGACATGTGGCAAGAAGCTCCTCGGGGCGCGTCTTGCTTGGGCTTCTCTCCTGGAGGCTCTCAGTCAGATCCATTGTTGACATGTGGCAAGACGCTCCTCGGGGCGCGTCTTGCTTGGGCCTCTCTCCAGAAGGCCATCAATCAGACCCAGTGTTGACACGTGGCAAGACGCTCCTCGGGGCGCGTATTGCTTGGGCCTCTCTCCTGGATCCCCTCTGTCAGACCCAGTGTTGACATGTGGCAAGACGCTTCTCGGGGCGCGTTTTGCTTGGGCCTCTCTCCAGAAGGCCCTCAGTCAGACCCAGTGTTGACACGTGGCAAGACGCTCCTCCCGGCGCTTCTTGCTTGGGCTGCTCTCCTGGAGGCGCTCAGTCAGACCCAGTGGTGACATGTGGCAAGACTCTCCTCGGGGCACGTCTTGCTTGGGCCTCTCTCCTGGAGGCGCTCAGTCAGACCGAGTAGTGACATGTGACAAGACGCTCCTCGGGGCGCGTCTTGCTTGGGCCTCTCTCCTGGAGGCGCTCAGTCAGACCCAGTGTTGACATGTGGCAAGACGCTCCTCGGGGCGCGTCTTGCTTGGGCCTCTCTCCTGGAGTTTCTCAGTCACACCCAGTGTTGACATGTGGCAATTGCTCCTCGGGGCGCGTCTTGCTTGGGCCTCTCTCCTGGAGGCGCTCAGTCAGACCCAGTGTTCACATGTGGCAAGACGCTCCTCGGGGCGCTTCTTGATTGGGCCTCTCTCCTGGAGGCGCTCATTCAGACCCATTGTTGACATGTGGCAAGACGCTCCTCGGGGCACGTCTTGCTTGGGCCTCTCTCCTGGAGGCGCTCAGTCAGACCGAGTTCTGACATGTGGCAAGACGCTCCTCGGGGCGCGTCTTGCTTGGGCTTCTCTCCTGGAGGCCCTCAGTCAGTCCCATTGTTGACATGTGGCAAGACGCTCCTCGGGGCGCGTCTTATTTGGGCCTCTCTCCTGGAGGCGCTCAGTAAGACCGAGTGCTGACATGTGGCAAGACGCTCCTCGGGGCGCTTCTTGCTTGGGCTTCTCTCCTGGAGGCCCTCAGTCAGACCCATTGTTGACATGTGGCAAGATGCTCCTCGGGGCGCATTTTGCTTTGGCCTCTCTCCTTGAGGCCCTCTGTCAGACCCAGTGTTGACATGTGGCAAAACGCTCCTCCGGGCGCGTCTTGCTTGGGCCTCTCTCCTGGAGGCGCTCAGTCAGACCCAGTGTTGACATGTGGCAAGACGCTCCCTGGGGCGCGTCTTGCTTGGGCCTCTCTCCTGGAGGCGCTCAGTCAGACCGAGTGCTGACATGTGGCAAGACGCTCCTCGGGGCGCGTATTGCTGGGGTTTCTCTCATGGAGGCACTCAGTCAGACCCAGTGTTGACATGTGGAGAGACTCTCCTCAGGGTGCGTCTTGCTTGGGCCTCTCTCCTGGGGAGGCGATAAGTCAGACCAAGTGTTGACATGTGTCAAGACGCTCCTCGGGCGTTTCTTGATTGGGCCTCTCTCCTGGAGGCGCTCAGTCAGACCCAGTGTTGACATGTGACAAGACGCTCCTCGGGGCGCGTCTTGCTTGGGCCTCTCTCCTGGAGGTGCTCAGTCAGACCCAGAGGTGACATGTGGCAAGACGCTCCTCGGGGCGCGTCTTGCTTGGGCCTCTCTCCTGGAGAAGCTCAGTCAGACCCAGTGTTGACGCTCCTCGGGGCACCTCTTGCTTGGGCCTCTCTCCTGGAGGCGCTCAGTCAGACCGAGTGCTGACATGTGGCAAGACGCTCCTCGGGGTGCGTATTGCTGGGGCTTCTCTCATGGAGGCACTCAGTCAGACCCAGTGTTGGCATGTGGCAAGACGCTCCTCGGGGCGCGTCTTGCTTGGGCCTCTCTCCTGGAGGTGCTCAGTGAGACCCAGAGGTGACATGTGGCAAGAAGCTCCTCGGGGCGCGTCTTGCTTGGGCTTCTCTCCTGGAGGCTCTCAGTCAGATCCATTGTTGACATGTGGCAAGACGCTCCTCGGGGCGCGTCTTGCTTGGGCCTCTCTCCAGAAGGCCATCAATCAGACCCAGTGTTGACACGTGGCAAGACGCTCCTCGGGGCGCGTATTGCTTGGGCCTCTCTCCTGGATCCCCTCTTTCAGACCCAGTGTTGACATGTGGCAAGACGCTCCTCGGGGCGCGTTTTGCTTGGGCCTCTCTCCAGAAGGCCCTCAGTCAGACCCAGTGTTGACACGTGGCAAGACACTCCTCCCGGCGCTTCTTGCTTGGGCTGCTCTCCTGGAGGCGCTCAGTCAGACCCAGTGGTGACATGTGGCAAGACTCTCCTCGGGGCACGTCTTGCTTGGGCCTCTCTCCTGGAGGCGCTCAGTCAGACCGAGTAGTGACATGTGACAAGACGCTCCTCGGGGCGCATCTTGCTTTGGCCTCTCTCCTTGAGGCCCTCTGTCAGACCCAGTGTTGACATGTGGCAAAACGCTCCTCCGGGCGCGTCTTGCTTGGGCCTCTCTCCTGGAGGCGCTCAGTCAGACCCAGTGTTGACATGTGGCAAGACGCTCCCTGGGGCGCGTCTTGCTTGGGCCTCTCTCCTGGAGGCGCTCAGTCAGACCGAGTGCTGACATGTGGCAAGACGCTCCTCGGGGCGCGTATTGCTGGGGTTTCTCTCATGGAGGCACTCAGTCAGACCCAGTGTTGACATGTGGAGAGACTCTCCTCAGGGCGCGTCTTGCTTGGGCCTCTCTCCTGGGGAGGCGATAAGTCAGACCAAGTGTTGACATGTGTCAAGACGCTCCTCGGGCGTTTCTTGATTGGGCCTCTCTCCTGGAGGCGCTCAGTCAGACCCAGTGTTGACATGTGACAAGACGCTCCTCGGGGCGCGTCTTGCTTGGGCCTCTCTCCTGGAGGTGCTCAGTCAGACCCAGAGGTGACATGTGGCAAGACGCTCCTCGGGGCGCGTCTTGCTTGGGCCTCTCTCCTGGAGAAGCTCAGTCAGACCCAGTGTTGACGCTCCTCGGGGCACCTCTTGCTTGGGCCTCTCTCCTGGAGGCCCTCAGTCAGACCCATTGTTGACATGTGGCAAGACGCTCCTCGGGGCGCGTCTTGCTTGGGCCTCTCTCCTGGAGGCGCTCAGTGTCCTCTCCAAATGTCAGCACTCGGTCTGACTGAGCGCCTCCAGGAGAGGCAAGGGCCTGTGTGTGTGTGTGTGTGTGTGTGTGTGTGTGTGTGTGTGTGTGTGTGTGTGTGTGTGTGTGTGTGTGTGTGTGTGTGTGTGTGTGTGTGTGTGTGTGTGTGTGTGTGTGTGAAACAAATAAAGATAAATATAGCTAGTGCGGCCACCAGCGGTCGTGTAGGGTAGAGGCTGCGCGAAAACGCCTCTAAAACAAGCGCGTGCCCACGCCCGATCCGTGGAAGCACGTAGAACTAGCAAACGTACTAGCAGAAATCAACCATCGCACACCGGTCATTGAGTGTGTACAGGGTTCGTCTGCGTGTGTGGCATTGGGCAATCTAGCGGCAACCGAGTGGCCTGAAGGCGGAACCGGCCAACCCGTCGCCCTCACCATCGTTGCGCTTCGAGATGAACTATTGCTAAAGATGAACGTCCTCATCAACCACGGCGCTACCAGAGTTACCAAGACATGTGCCTTAAAAGCGTTCTCGTTTGGGTCAGCGCCACCAGAATTGAATCGGCAAGTCAGCGGATATTACACAACTCGTAACGAAGACCCTCTCCGCGACCTCGCGGCCAGTGTGCGCAGTGTACAGCAAATGACAAACGATGTTGCGAGCGATATATCGGAAAAACTTTGCACGGACGCGACGGTCGCCACTGCAGGTTGTGTGAGTCTCGCGCAAAGTGCCATATCAAACGTGCGCAAGCTAGTGACAAGCAACTTCACCAGATCCGTAGATTCTGCATACGCTTGGATACGAATGAAAGTATCGAGAGATAACACCTACACGAGTTGCGCATCAGCGCTGGCTGCAGTCGCTACAACACTGGATTTATTAATCAACGTAATTGTGATCGTAATGGCGTATCGAGTGTGCACCATAAACTACAACCAGTACTACAGAAAACTGGCATGAGGGTTGCGGTCTAACGTTATGTTGGTGTCTCGCAGCGACCGTCGACGGCCGTTTGCCAGCGGCTGAAAATGGCACAGTTGACGAAATGGAAACGCCGACCGTCGATAGTGCACTCTCGCAAGTTCCAACCGCACCATCTCAGGAGACAGACCACAGAGTCATATTAGCGGAGGGTAGATAGAAAATGCGCAAACCGCCGCAACCGCCCATATACATACTATACGAGTTCAACATAGAGTGGAGTAAGAAGTTACTACCGATTGTATTTCCAACGTGCAAGCAGCTGGTGTGTGACGCTTTACTTGAGTATCACAGAGGTTGCGATGTCCTGTGTTCCACGAGCGCATGGAAACAAGTGAACGAACTTCTACGGACCGTACTGTTGGGGTATGAGCGAGCTGTAAAATCAATACACGCTAGACACTCGGACTTTGCCGCGTTACTGGACACGCATATCGCCACAACAAAACCGGGTCAAGTGTTCGGGGCGTCACCGCGCTCGACTATACACGTCTTGGCCTACCACGAGTACATGAGCCCACAAGATCCTAAGCGAGGTCGAAGCCGTTGTGTCTACCCAACACAAATTCAGCACAGCCGTGCGCGCTAAGACAAGTCCCTCTAGACTGCTGGAAACTTTGGAAACGTGGAAGGCTGGCGTGTACGCGCTTTCTACACATCTCAACGGTATGATCGCGATACTCTCGGCCGCACAACAACTAATGGTCATGTGTTCGGAAGGTCTGATCAGGTCTGACATGACCGGTTGTCAATCGACGTCGAGCGTGCACTCACACACGGATATCCTGGCGTACAGTAAAGCGACAGCGACCTCTACGCTCACGTTGATCGCCGATGTTTCGAAGGGCAATCGAGTGTGTTGGCTGACGAAAGCTATGGTGACCGACGGTCGCGTCGACTACAATGTGCCTCATTGCGACTGGAGAGGCATATGTGCTCCTTTGCAAATCGACAACACCACCGCGGTCGAGTGCGAAGTCACGGTCGGCGGCGTGTTGTCCTTACTGTGTCCCATACAATGTGACGGTCCGTGTCACGGACCGGTGTGTTACGACCCGACTAACGAAACGTACCAGGTGATAACATTGCATCCGCCCATTACAGCGGAGCGAGCTTTTCGCCACACTCCCAAACCAAGGTTAATAGTTGTAGCGCACGCCCTATCGGACCTCGGTGCACGCGAAACACTGGCGTACACTCACACCATCAAGCTCGAGACAGCTCAAGCGTTACGCAAAACAAAGGACGTGTTCAAATCCATAGAGAATATACGGTGTTTAGCGTATGCGTATATAAAGAAGGTCGATGACATTTACAGACCCGGCGGCGTGGGCACCACAGTAGAACAACAAGGTGCTCTCAAGCGCACACAGATACTGGCTGCATTATCACTCGCGATGTCTATCCTGACATGCCCGTTTCTGATTTCTATGTATATTAAATTATGACAAGAGCTACGGTGGTTACGATTACACTCTGACCACGTGCCTTAGTTTCTGCTAGTGACCTATAAATACATTTGCCCACTTGCTCCCACTGCCATTAAAGCGGCTGTACCCACACGTACAACACCCAAGAAAAAAAATGATCTCGCTGTCTGTACTGGGTGTACTCTCAGTAGTCGCAGTTGCTCAGGCCATGGTGGTACGCTCACATAACGCCTCTGAGATACGTCCCATCACATCACCTCCTAGACTACTCGCGAAGGAGTATTCAACACCCCCTTTGTACGAAGACAACCATTATAACGAGCACAGAACAACGCTTGCCGCACGCGAAGACAACATGCAGGAGACAACGCTACCACCTGTCGTGAGAAACACGAATTCGAGTGACAACGATCGCGACTATGACGAGCACATTACAGCACCCTCTGTGCACGAAGACCAGGTGCAGGAGACAACGCTACCACCTGTCGTGAGAAACAAGAGTTTGGTTAACAATGATCATTGTCGTGTCCCATTGTAAACGGGCGCGCCATCGCACACGTTGTACATGTGTGTTAACCCACCTGTATGCGACAGACTTTGTGTGTTGCATGACATCGAGATGCATTGACGTCTGTGTCAATACAGGACTCTCTATAAGCCGGGAGCTGGACGCTAACGACCCGTGCATGCGCCACACAAAAGGTATCGTACATGTGTTAACCCACCTGTATGCGACAGACTTTGTGTGTTGCATGACATCGAGATGTATTGACGTCTGTGTCAATACAGGACTCTCTAAGCTGGGAGCTGGACGCTAACAACCCGTGCAAGCGCCACACAAAAGGTAACTCGACTAACTACAAAACGCATATTGTGATGTAGAAAGTTGGCTCGACTGTTTGAATCAGCTGCAGCTGCGGTTTACTCACGAAGTGAATCGCACGCTTGTTAGAAGTACATTCGGAGCACTTAAAAAATACATCGCTCTCATCGAGTTCTGTCTCAGCGTTCACCGGCTGATGGGCAAGAGCGTGACATGGGATCGCCAGGAACTTACTTAAGGACTATCATCTCATTTGGCATTTACTCACGGACCCAAGAAACCAGTTCCGAAAAATGGTCGAGAATTATAACTTGTCTAATAGCAACTGGAAGATATGTTGCGTCATAAGCCTCTGATGGTTCACAAGGTGCACGGTCCACTTGAAATCCTAATGCTGTATTGGTAGTACATACACTAAGTCTTCTCTGTTGATGTCGACTAGAGTTTTATTAGAGTTTTACTTTGCAACAATGGTATTCGAGCAATTGATGTGTATATTTTTAATAGTGCACAATGCTACTATTCCTAGGCTGAATGTATGACATGGCTCTTATGTATCAATATGTATCGTTTCCATTAAGTACTAATTTAAATAAAGTCCCTCTGTCCTCAGTGCTAGGTTGTGGGTTTAATACACATTATTATGATACACCTGTTGAATAGTATAATAACAATATTCCTGTAAAAGTAATTTAGTAATGAACAACCTCAGTTCCGTGAAAGAACATCATGTCCCTGATGTGTACACTGCAGGCCTGACCGGGGTTTGCACGCAAGGGCATGTTTGTGTGTGTGTGTGTGTGTGTGTGTGTGTGTGTGTGTGTGTGTGTGTGTGTGTGTGTGTGTGTGTGTGTGTGTGTGTGTGTGTGTGTGTGTGTGTGTGTGTGTGTGTGAAACAAATAAAGATAAATATAGCTAGTGCGGCCACGAGCGGTCGTGCAGGGTAGAGGCTGCGCGAAAACGCCTCTAAAACAAGGGCGTGCCCACGCCCGATCCGTGGAAGCACGTAGAACTAGCAAACGTACTAGCAGAAATCAACGATCGCACACGGGTCATTGAGTGTGTACAGGGTTCGTCTGCGTGTGTGGCATTGGGCAATCTAGCGGCAACCGAGTGGCCTGAAGGCGGAACCGGCCAACCCGTCGCCCTCACCATCGTTGCGCTTCGAGATGAACTATTGCTAAAGATGATCGTCCTCGTCAACCACGGCGCTACCAGAGTTACCACGACATGCGCCTTAAAAGCGTTCTCGTTTGGGTCAGCGCCACCAGAATTGAATCGGCAAGTCAGCGGATATTACACAACTCGTAACGACGACCCTCTCCGCGACCTCGCGGCCAGTGTGCGCAGTGTACAGCAAATGACAAACGATGTTGCGAGCGATATATCGGAAAAATTTTGCACTGACGCGACGGTCGCCACTGCAGGTTGTGTGAGTCTCGCGCAAAGTGCCATATCAAATGTGCGCAAGCTAGTGACAAGCAACTTCACCAGATCCGTAGATTCTGCATACGCTCGGATACGAATGAAAGTATCGAGAGATAACACCGACACGAGTTGCGCGACGGCGCTGGCTGCAGTCGCTACAACACTGGATTTATTAATCAACGTAATTGTGATCGTAATGGCGTTTCGAGTGTGCACGAGAAACTACAACCAGTACTACAGAAAACTGGCATGAGGGTCGCGGTCTAACGTTATGTTGGTGTCTCGCATCCACCGTCGACGGCCGTTTGCCAGCGGCTGAAAATGGCACAGTTGACGAAATGGAAACGCCGACCGTCGATAGTGCACTCTCACAAGTTCCAACCGCACCATCTCAGGAGACAGACCACAGAGTCATATTAGCGGAGGGTGGATAGAAAATGCGCAAACCGCCGCAACCGCCCATATACATACTATCCGAGTTCAACATAGAGTGGAGTAAGAAGTTACTACCGATTGTATTTCCAACGTGCAAGCAGCTGCTGTGTGACGCTTTACTTGAGTATCACAGAGGTTGCGATGTCCTGTGTTCCACGAGCGCATGGAAACAAGTGAACGAACTTCTACGGACCGTACTGTTGGGGTATGAGTGAGCTGTAAAATCAATACACGCTAGACACGCGGACTTTGCCGCGTTACTGGACACGCATATCGCCACAACAAAACGGGGTCAAGTGTTCGGGGCGTCACCGCGCTCGACTATACACGTCTTTGCCTACCACGAGTACATGAGCCCACAGATCCTAAGCGAGGTCGAAGCCGTTGTGTCTACTCAACGCAAATTCAGCATAGCCGTAGCGCTAAGACAAGTCCCTCTAGACTGCTGGAAACTTTGGAAACGTGGAAGGCTGGCGTGTACGCGCTTTCTAAACATCTCAACGGTATGATCGCGATACTCTCGGCCGCACAACAACTAATGGTCATGTGTTCGGAAGGTCTGATCAGGTCTGACATGACTGGTTGTCAATCGACGTCGAGCGTGCACTCACACACGGATATTAAAGCGACGGCGACCTCTACGCTCACGTTGATCGCCGATGTTTCGAAGGGCAATCGAGTGTGTTGGCTGACGAAAGCTATGGTGACCGACGGTCGCGTCGACTACAATGTGCCTCATTGCGACTGGAGAGGCGTATGTGATCCTTTGCAAATCGACAACACCACCGCGGTCGAGTGCGAAGTCACGGTCGGCGGCGTGTTGTCCTTACTGTGCCCCATACAATGTGACGGTCCGTGTGACGGACCGGTGTGTTACGACCCGACTAACGAAACGTACCAGGTGATAACATTGCATCCGCCCATTACAGCGGAGCGAGCGTTTCGCCACACTCCCAAACCAAGGTTAATAGTTGTAGCGCACGCCCTTTCGGACCTCGGTGCACGCGAAACACTGGCGTACACTCACAACATCACGCTCGAGACAGCTCAAGCGTTACGCGAAACAAAGGACGTGTTCAAATCCATAGAGAATATACAGTCTTTAGCGTATGCGTATATAAAGAAGGTCGATGACATTTACAGACCCGGCGGCGTGGGCACCACAGTAGAACAACAAGGTGCTCTCAAACGCACACAGATACTGGCCGCATTATCACTCGTGATGTCTATCCTGACATGCCCGTTTCTGATTTCTATGTATATTAAATTATGACAAGAGCTACGGTAGTTACGATTACACTCTGACCACGTGCCTTAGTTTCTGCTAGTGACCTATAAATAAATTTGCCCACTTGCTCTCACTGCCATTAAAGCGGCTGTACCCACACGTACAACACCCAAGAAAAAAAATGATCTCGCTGTCTGTACTGGGTGTACTCTCAGTAGTCGCAGTTGCTCAGGCCATGGTGGTATGCTCACATAACGCCTCTGAGATACGTCCCATCACACCATCTCCTAGACTACTCGCGAAGGAGTATTCAACACCCCCTTTGTACGAAGACAACCATTATAACGAGCACAGCACAACGCTTGCCGCACGCGAAGACAACATGCAGGAGACAACGCTACCACCTGTCGTGAGAACAATGGATTCGAGTGACAACGATCGCGACTATGACTTGCACATTACAACACCCTCTGTGCACGTAGACCAGGTGCAGGAGACAACGCTACCACCTGTCGTGAGAAACAAGAGTTTGGTTAACAATGATCATCGTCGTGTCCCATTGTAAACGGGCGCGCCATCGCACACATCGTACATGTGCGTTAACCCACCTGTATGCGACAGACTTTGTGTGTTGCATGACATCGAGATGTATTGACGTCTGTGTCAATACAGGACTCTCTATAAAACGGGAGCTGGACGCTAACGACAAGTGAATGCGCCACACAAAAGGTAACTCGACTAACTACACGTAGATGGAGGCCCTCTGTCAGACCCAGTGTTGACATGTGTCAAGACGCTCCTCGGGGCGTGTCTTGATTGGGCTTCTCTCCTGGAGGCCCTCAGTCATAACCATTGTTGACACGTGGCAAGACGCTCCTCGGGGCGCGTCTTGCTTGGGCCTCTCTCCTGGAGGCGCTCAGTCAGACCCAGTGTTGACATGTGGCAAGACACTCCTCGGGGCGCGTCGTGCTTGGGCCTCTCTCATGGAGGCCCTCTGTCAGACCCAGTGTTGACATGTGTCAAGACGCTCCTCGGGGTGCGTCTTGCTTTGGCCTCTCTCCTGGAGGCGCTCAGTCAGACCGAGTGCTGACATGTGGCAAGAAGCTCCTCGGGGCGCGTCTTGCTTGGGCTTCTCTCCTGGAGGCGCTCAGAAAGACCCAGTATTGACATGTGACAAGACGCTCCTCGGGGCGCATCTTGCTTGGGCCTCTCTCCTGGAGGCGCTCAGTCAGACCCAGTGGTGACATGTGGCAAGACACTCCTCGGGGCGCGTCTTTCTTGGGCCTCTCTCCTGGAGGCCCTCTCTCAGACCGAGTGTTGACATGTGGCAAGACTCTCCTCGGGGCGCGTCTTGCTTGGGCTTCTCTCATGGAGGCCCTCAGTCAGACCCAGTGTTGACACGTGTCAAGACGCTCCTCGGGGCGCGTCTTACTTGGGCCTCTCTCCTGGAGGCGCTCAGTGAGACTGAGTAGTGACATGTGGCCTGACGCTCCTCGGGGCGCGTGTTGCTTGGGCCTCTCTCCTGGAGGCGCTCAGTCAGACCGAGTAGTGACATGTGGCAAGACGCACCTAGGGACGCGTCTTGCTTGGACCTCTCTCCCTGAGGCGCTCAGTCAGACCCAGTGTTGACATTTGGCAAGACACTCCTCGGGGCGCGTCTTGCTTGGGCCTCTCTCATGGAGGCCCTCTGTCAGACCGAGTGCTGACATGTGGCAAGAAGCTCCTCGGGGCACGTCTTGCTTGGGCCTCTCTCCAGAAGGCCCTCAATCAGACCCAGTGTTGACACGTGTCAAGACGCTCCTCGGGGCGCGTCTTACTTGGGCCTCTCTCCTGGAGGCGCTCAGTCAGACTGAGTAGTGACATGTGGCCTGACGCTCCTCGGGGCGCGTGTTGCTTGGGCCTCTCTCCTGGAGGCGCTCAGTCAGACCAAGTGGTGACATGTGGCAAGACACTCTTCGGGGCGCGTCTTGCTTGGGCCTCTCTCATGGAGGCCCTCTGTCAGACCCAGTGTTGACATGTGGCAAGACACTCCTCGGGGCGCGTCTTGCTTGGGTCTCTCTCATGGAGGCCCTCTGTCAGACCCAGTGTTGACATGTGTCAAGACGCTCCTCGGGGCGCGTCTTGCTTTGGCCTCTCTCCTGGAGGCGCTCAGTCAGACCGAGTGCTGACATGTGGAAAGAAGCTCCTCGGGGCGCGTCTTGCTTGGGCTTCTCTCCTGGAGGCCCTCAGTAAGACCCATTGTTGACATGTGGCAAGACGCTCCTCGGGGCGCGTCTTGCTTGGGCCTCTCTCCAGAAGGCCCTCAATCAGACCCAGTGTTGACACGTGGCAAGACGCTCCTCGGGGCGCGTCTTGCTTGGGCTTCTCTCCTGGAGGCCCTCAGTCAGACCCATTGTTGACACGTGGCAATATGCTCCTCGGGGCGCGTCTTGCTTGGGCCTCTCTCCTGGAGGCGCTCAGTCAGACTGAGTAGTGACATGTGGCCTGACGCTCCTCGGGGCGCATGTTGCTTGGGCCTCTCTCCTGGAGGCGCTCAGTCAGACAACCTCAGTCAGACCCATTGTTGACATGTGGCAAGACGCTCCTCGGGCCGCGTGTTGCTTGGGCTTCTCTCCTGGAGGCCCTCAGTCAGACCCATTGTTGACATGTGGCAAGACGCTCCTCGGGGCGCGTCTTGCTTGGGCTTCTCTCCTGGAGGTGCTCAGTCAGACCGAGTGCTGACATGTGGCAAGACGCTCCTCAGGGCGCGTCTTGCTTGGGCTTCTCTCCTGGAGGCGCTCAGAAATACCCAGTGTTGACATGTGACAAGACGCTCCTCGGGGCGCGTCTTGCTTGGGCCTCTCTCCTGGAGGCGCTCAGTCAGAACCAGAGGTGACATGTGGCAAGACGCTCCTCAGGGCGCGTCTTGCTTGGGCCTCTCTCCTGGAGGCCCTCTGTCAGACCCAGTGTTGACACGTGGCAAGACGCTCCTCGGGGCGCGTCTTGCTTGGGCTTCTCTCCTGGAGGCCCTCAGTCAGACCCATTGTTGACACGTGGCAAGATGCTCCTCGGGGCGCGTCTTGCTTGGGCCTCTCTCCTGGAGGCGCTCAGTCAGACTGAGTAGTGACATGTGGCCTGACGCTCCTCGGGGCGCATGTTGCTTGGGCCTCTCTCCTGGAGGCGCTCAGTCAGACCACCTCAGTCAGACCCATTGTTGACATGTGGCAAGACGCTCCTCGGGCCGCGTGTTGCTTGGGCTTCTCTCCTGGAGGCCCTCAGTCAGACCCATTGTTGACATGTGGCAAGACGCTCCTCGGGGCGCGTCTTGCTTGGGCTTCTCTCCTGGAGGTGCTCAGTCAGACCGAGGGCTTACATGTGGCAAGACGCTCCTCGGGGCGCGTCTTGCTTGGGCTTCTCTCCTGGAGGCGCTCAGAAAGACCCAGTGTTGACATGTGACAAGACGCTCCTCGGGGCGCGTCTTGCTTGGGCCTCTCGCCTGGAGGCGCTCAGTCAGAACCAGAGGTGACATGTGGCAAGACGCTCCTCAGGGCGCGTCTTGCTTGGGCCTCTCTCCTGGAGGCCCTCTGTCAGACCCAGTGTTGACATGTGGCAAGACGCTCCTCCTGGCTCATCTTGCTTGGGCCTCTCTCCTGGAGGCCCTCAGTCAGACCCATTGTTGACATGTAGCAAGATGCTCCTCGGGGCGCGTCTTGCTTGGGCCTCTCTCCTGGAGGCGCTCAGTCAGACCGAGTGCTGACATGTGGCAAGACGCTCCTCGGGGCGCGTCTTGCTTGGGCCTCTCTCCTGGAGGCGCTCAGTCAGACTGAGTAGTGACATGTGGCCTGACGCTCCTCGGGGCGCGTCTTGCTTGGGCCTCTCTCCTGGAGGCGCTCAGTCAGACCCAGTGGTGACATGTGGCAAGACACTCCTCGGGGCGCGTCTTGCTTGGGCCTCTCTCCTGGAGGCCCTCTGTCAGACCCAGTGTTGACATGTGGAAAGACGCTCCTCCGGGCGCATCTTGCTTGGGCCTCTCTCCTGGAGGCCCTCAGTCAGACCCATTGTTGACATGTGGAAAGACGCTCCTCGGGGCGCGTCTTGCTTGGGCCTCTCTCCTGGAGGCGATCAGTCAGACCCAGTGTTGACATGTGGCAAGACACTCCTCGGGGCGCGTCTTGCTTAGGCCTCTCTCCTGGAGGCCCTCTGTCAGACCCAGTGTTGACATGTGTCAAGACGCTCCTCGGGGCGCAGTCTTGCTTGGGCTTCTCTCCTGGAGGCCCTCAGTCAGACCCATTGTTGACATGTGGCAAGACTCTCCCCGGGGCGCGTCTTGCTTGGGCTTCTCTCCTGGAGGCGCTCAGACAGACCCAGTGTTGACATGTGACAAGACGCTCCTCGGGGCGCGTCTTGCTTGGGCCTCTCTCCTGGAGGCGCTCAGTCAGAACCAGAGGTGACATGTGGCAAGACGCTCCTCGGGGCACGTCTTGCTTGGGCCTCTCTCCTGGAGGCGCTCAGTCAGACCCAGTGTTGACATGTGGCAAGACGCTCCTCGGGGCGCGTCTTGCTTGGGCCTCTCTCCTGGAGGCGCTCAGTCAGACCCAGTGGTGACACGTGGAAAGACTCTCCTCGGGGCGCGTCTTGCTTGGGCCTCTCTCCTGAATGCCCTCTGTCAGACCCAGTGTTGACACGTGGCAAGACGCTCCTCGGGGCGCGTCTTGCTTGGGCTTCTCTCATGGAGGCCCTCAGTCCGACCCAGTGTTGACATGTGTCCAGACGCTCCTCGGGGCGTGTCTTGCTTGGGCCTCTCTCCTGGAGGCGCTCAGTCAGACCCAGTGTTGACATGTGGCAAGACGCTCCTCGGGGCGCGTCTTGCTTGGGCCTCTCTCCTGGAGGCGATCAGTCAGACCCAGTGTTGACATGTGTCAAGACGCTCCTCGGGGCGCAGTCTTGCTTGGGCTTCTCTCCTGGAGGCCCTCAGTCAGACCCATTGTTGACATGTGGCAAGACTCTCCCCGGGGCGCGTCTTGCTTGGGCTTCTCTCCTGGAGGCGCTCAGACAGACCCAGTGTTGACATGTGACAAGACGCTCCTCGGGGCGCGTCTTGCTTGGGCCTCTCTCATGGAGGCGCTCAGTCAGAACCAGAGGTGACATGTGGCAAGACTCTCCTCGGGGCACGTCTTGCTTGGGCCTCTCTCCTGGAGGCCCTCTGTCAGACCGAGTGTTGACATGTGGCAAGACTCTCCTCGGGGCGCGTCTTGCTTGGGCTTCTCTCATGGAGGCCCTCAGTCCGACCCAGTGTTGACATGTGTCCAGACGCTCCTCGCGGCGTGTCTTGCTTGGGCCTCTCTCCTGGAGGCGCTCAGTCAGACCCAGTGTTGACATGTGGCAAGACGCTCCTCTGGGCGCGTCTTGCTTGGGCTTCTCTCCTGGAGGCCCTCAGTCAGACCCATTGTTGACATGTGGCAAGACGCTCCTCGGGGCACGTCTTGCTTGGGCCTCTCTCCTGGAGGTGCTCAGTCCGACCGAGTAGTGACATGTGACAAGACGCTCCTCGGGGCGCGTCTTGCTTGGACCTCTCTCCTGGAGGCGCTCAGTTAGACCGAGTAGTGACATGTGGCAAGACGCTCCTCGGGGCGCGTCTTGCTGGGGCCTCTCTCCTGGAGGTGCTCAATCAGACCCGGTGGTGACACGTGGCAAGACGCTCCTCGGGGCGCGTCTTGCTTGGGCCTCTCTCCTGGAGGAGCTCAGTCAGACCCAGTGGTGACACGTGGCAAGACGCTCCTCGGGGCGCGTCTTGCTTGGGCCTCTCTCCTGGAGGCGCTCAGTCAGACACAGTGTTGACATGTGGCAAGACACTCCTCGGGGCGCGTCTTGCTTGGGCCTCTCTCATGGAGGCCCTCTGTCAGACCCAGTGTTGACATGTGTCAATACGCTCCTCGGGGCGCGTCTTGCTTTGACCTCTCTCCTGGAGGCGCTCAGTCAGACCGAGTCCTGACATGTAGCAAGAAGCTCCTCGGGGTGCGTCTTGCTTGGGCTTCTCTCCTGGAGGCCCTCAGTTAGACCCATTGTTGACATGTGGAAAGAAGCTCTTCGGGGCGCGTCTTGCTTGGGCTTCTCTCCTCGAGGCCCTCAGTCAGACCCATTGTTGACATGTGGCAAGACGCTCCTCGGGGCGTGTATTGCTTGGGCCTCTCTCCTGGATGCCCTCTGTCAGGCCCAGTGTTGACATGTGGCAAGACTCTCCTCGGGGCCCGTCTTGCTTGGGCTTCTCTCATGGAGGCCCTCAGTCAGACCCAGTGTTGACATGTGTCAAGACGCTCCTCCGGGCGTGTCTTGCTTGGGCCTCTCTCCTGGATGCGCTCAGTCAGACCCAGTGTTGACATGTGGCAAGACGCTCCTCGGGGCAATTCTTGCTTGGGCTTCTCTCCTGGAGGCCCTCAGTCAGACCCATTGTTGACATGTGGCAAGACGCTCCTCGGGGCACGTCTTGCTTGGGCCTCTCTCCTGGAGGCGCTCAGTCAGACCGAGTAGTGACATGTGGCAAGACGCTCCTCGGGGCGCGTCTTGCTGGGGCTTCTCTCATGGAGGCACTCAGTCAGACCGAGTAGTGACATGTGGCAAGACGCTCCTCGGGGCGCGTCTTGCTTGGGCTTCTCTCCTGGAGGCCCTCAGTCAGACCCATTGTTGACATGTGGCAAGACGCTCCTCGGGGCGCTTCTTGCTGGGGCCTCTCTCCTGGAGGCGCTCAGTCAGACCCAGTGTTGACATGTGTCAAGACGCTCCTCGTGCGTTTCTTGCTTGGGCCTCTCTCCTGGAGGCGCTCAGTCAGACCCAGAGGTAACATGTGGCAAGACGCTCCTCTGGCCTCTCTCCTGGAGGCGCTCAGTCAGACCCAGTGTTGACATGTGGCAAGACGCTCCTCGGGGCGCGTCTTGCTTGGGCCTCTCTCCTGGAGGCCCTCTGTCAGACCCAGTGTTGACATGTGTCAAGACGCTCCTCGGGGCGCAGTCTTGCTTGGGCTTCTCTCCTGGAGGCCCTCAGTCAGACCCATTGTTGACATGTGGCAAGACGCTCCTCGGGGCGCGTCTTGCTTGGGCCTCTCTCCTGGAGGCGCTCAGTCAGACCGAGTGCTGACATGTGGCAAGACGCTCCTCGGGCCGCGTGTTGCTTGGGCTTCTCTCCTGGAGGTCCTCAGTCAGACCCATTGTTTACATGTGGCAAGACGCTCCTCGGGGCGCGTCTTGCTTGGGCCTCTCTCCTGGAGGCGCTCAGTCAGACCGAGTGCTGACATGTGGCAAGACGCTCCTCGGGGCGCGTCTTGCTTGGGCTTCTCTCCTGGAGGCGCTCAGAAAGACCCAGTGTTGACATGTGACAAGACGCTCCTCGGGGCGCGTCTTGCTTGGGCCTCTCTCCTGGAGGCGCTCAGTCAGAACCAGAGGTTACATGTGGCAAGACGCTCCTCGGGGCGCGTCTTGCTTGGGTCTCTCTCCTGGAGGCCCTCTGTCAGACCCAGTGTTGACATGTGGAAAGACGCTCCTCCGGGCGCATCTTGCTTGGGCCTCTCTCCTGGAGGCCCTCAGTAAGACCCATTGTTGACATGTGGCAAGACGCTCCTCGGGGCGCATCTTGCTTGGGCCTCTCTCCTGGAGGCGCTCAGTCAGACCCAGTGTTGACATATGGCAAGACGCTCCTCGGGGCGCGTCTTGCATATGCCTCTCTCCTGGAGGTGCTCAGTCAGACCCAGTGGTGACACGTGGAAAGACGCTCCTCGGGGTGCGTCTTGCTTGGGCCTCTCTCCTGGAGGCGCTCAGTCAGACCCAGTGTTGACACGTGGCAAGATGCTCCTCGGGGCGCGTCTTGCTTGGGCCTCTCTCCTTGAGGCGCTCAGTCAGACCCAGTGTTGGCATGTGGCAAGATGCTCCTCGGGGTGCGTATTGCTTGGGCCTCTCTCCTGAATGCCCTCTGTCAGACCGAGTGTTGACATGTGGCAAGACTCTCCTCGGGGCGCGTTTTGCTTGGGCTTCTCTCATGGAGGCCCTCAGTCCGACCCAGTGTTGACATGTGTCAAGACGCTCCTCGGGGCGTGTCTTGCTTGGGCCTCTCTCCTGGAGCCGCTCAGTCAGACCCAGTGTTGACATGTGGCAAGACGCTCCTCTGGGCGCGTCTTGCTTGGGCTTCTCTCCTGGAGGCCCTCAGTCAGACCCATTGTTGACATGTGGCAAGATGCTCCTCAGGGCACGTCTTGCTTGGGCCTCTCTCCTGGAGGCGCTCAGTCAGACCCAGTAGTGACATGTGGCAAGACGCTCCTCGGGGCGCGTCTTGCTTGGACCTCCCTCCTGGAGGCGCTCAGTCAGACCGAGTAGTGACATGTGGCAAGACGCTCCTCGGGGCGCGTCTTGCTGGGGCCTCTCTCCTGGAGGTGCTCAATCAGACCCAGTGGTGACACGTGGCAAGACGCTCCTCGGGGCGCGTCTTGCTTGGGCCTCTCTCCTGGAGGAGCTCAGTCAGACCCAGTGGTGACACGTGGCAAGACGCTCCTCGGGGCGCATCTTGCTTGGGCCTCTCTCCTGGAGGCGCTCAGTCAGACCCAGTGTTGACAAGTGGCAAGATGCTCCTCGGGGCGCGTCTTGCTTGGGCCTCTCTCCTTGAGGCGCTCAGTCAGACCCAGTGTTGGCATGTGGCAAGACGCTCCTCGGGGTGCGTATTGCTTGTGCCTCTCTCCTTAATGCCCTCTGTCAGACCGAGTGTTGACTTGTGGCAAGACTCTCCTCGGGGCGCGTCTTGCTTGGGGTTCTCTCATGGAGGCCCTCAGTCCGACCCAGTGTTGACATGTGTCAAGACGCTCCTCGGGTGTGTCTTGCTTGGGCCTCTCTCCTGGAGCCGCTCAGTCAGACCCAGTGTTGACATGTGGCAAGACGCTCCTCTGGGCGCGTCTTGCTTGGCATCTCTCCTGGAGGCCCTCAGTCAGACCCATTGTTGACATGTGGCAAGATGCTCCTCGGGGCACGTCTTGCTTGAGCCTCTCTCCTGGAGGCGCTCAGTCAGACCGAGTAGTGACATGTGGCAAGACGCTCCTCGGGGCGCGTCTTGCTTGGACCTCCCTCCTGGAGGCGCTCAGTCAGACCGAGTAGTAACATGTGGCAAGACGCTCCTCGGGGCGTGTCTTGCTTGGACCTCTCTCCAGGAGGCGCTCAGTTAGACCGAGTAGTGACATGTGGCAAGACGCTCCTCGGGGCGCGTCTTGCTGGGGCCTCTCTCCTGGAGGTGCTCAATCAGACCCAGTGGTGACACGTGGCAAGACGCTCCTCGGGGCGCGTCTTGCTTGGGCCTCTCTCCTGGAGGAGCTCAGTCAGACCCAGTGGTGACACGTGGCAAGACGCTCCTCGGGGCGCATCTTGCTTGGGCCTCTCTCCTGGAGGCGCTCAGTCAGACACAGTGTTGACATGTGGCAAGACACTCCTCGGGGCGCTTCTTGCTTGGGCCTCTCTCATGGAGGCCCTCTGTCAGACCCAGTGTTGACATGTGTCAAGACGCTCCTCGGGGCGCGTCTTGCTTTGGCCTCTCTCCTGGAGGTGCTCAGTCAGACCGAGTGCTGACATGTAGCAAGAAGCTCCTCGGGGTGCGTCTTGCTTGGGCTTCTCTCCTGGAGGCCCTCAGTCAGACCCATTGTTGACATGTGGCAAGACGCTCCTCGGGGCACGTCTTGCTTGGGCCTCTCTCCTGGAGGCGCTCAGTCAGACCGAGTAGTGACATGTGGAAAGACGCTCCTTGGGGCGCGTCTTTCTGGGGCCTCTCTCCTGGAGGAGCTCAGTCAGACCCAGTGGTGACACGTGGCAAGACGCTCCTCGGGGCGCATCTTGCTTGGGCCTCTCTCCTGGAGGCGCTCAGTCAGACACAGTGTTGACATGTGGCAAGACACTCCTCGGGGCGCTTCTTGCTTGGGCCTCTCTCATGGAGGCCCTCTGTCAGACCCAGTGTTGACATGTGTCAAGACGCTCCTCGGGGCGCGTCTTGCTTTGGCCTCTCTCCTGGAGGTGCTCAGTCAGACCGAGTGCTGACATGTAGCAAGAAGCTCCTCGGGGTGCGTCTTGCTTGGGCTTCTCTCCTGGAGGCCCTCAGTCAGACCCATTGTTGACATGTGGCAAGACGCTCCTCGGGGCACGTCTTGCTTGGGCCTCTCTCCTGGAGGCGCTCAGTCAGACCGAGTAGTGACATGTGGCAAGACGCTCCTTGGGGCGCGTCTTTCTGGGGCTTCTCTCATGGAGGCACTCAGTCAGACCCAGTGTTGACATGTGGCAAGACGCTCCTCGGGGCGCGTGTTGCTTGGACCTCTCTCCTGGAGGCGCTCAGTCAGACCGAGTAGTGACATGTGGCAAGACGCTCCTCGGGGCGCGTCTTGCTTGGGCCTCTCTCCTGGAGGCGCTCAATTAGACCCAGTGTTGACATTTGGCAAGACGCTCCTCGGGGCGCGACTTGCTTGGGCTTCTCTCCTGGAGGCCCTCAGTCAGACCCATTGTTGACATGTGGCAAGAAGCTCCTCGGGGCGCTTCTTGCTTGGGCCTCTCTCCTGGAGGCGCTCAGTCAGACCGAGTAGTGACATGTGGCAAGACGCTCCTCGGGGCGCGTCTTGCTGGGGCCTCTCTCCTGGAGGCGCTCAGTAAAACCCAGTGTTGACATGTGTCAAGACGCTCCTCAGGCGTTTCTTGCTTGCGCCTCTCTCCTGGAGGCGCTCAGTCAGACCCAGAGGTGACATGTGGTTAGACGCTCCTCGGGCCTCTCTGATGGAGGCGCTCAGTCAGACCCGGTGTTGACATGTGGCAAGACGCTCCTCGGGGCGCGTCTTGCTTGGGCCTCTCTCCTGGAGGTGCTCAGTCAGACCCAGTGTTGACATGTGGCAAGACACTCCTCGGTGCGCGTCTTGCTGGGGCTTCTCTCATGGAGGCACTCAGTCAGACCCAGTGTTGACATGTGGCAAGACGCTCGTCGGGGCACGTCTTGCTTGGGCCTCTCTCCTGGAGGCGCTCAGTCAGACCCAGAGGAGACATGTGTCAAGACCCTCCTCGGGGCGCGTCTTGCTTGGGCCTCTCTCCTGGAGGCGCTCAGTCAGACCGAGTGGCGACATGTTGCAAGACGCTCCTCCGGGCGCGTCTTGCTTGGGCCTCTCTCCTGGAGGCGCTCAGTCAGACCCAGTGTTGACATGTGGCAAGACACTCCTCGGGGCGCATCTTGCTTGGGCTTCTCTCCTGGAGGCCCTCAGTCAGACCCAGTGTTGAAATGTGGCAAGACGCTCCTCGGGGCGCGTCTTATTTGGGCCTCTCTCCTGGAGGCCCTCAGTCAGACCCAGTGTTGACATGTGGCAAGACGCTCCTCGGGGCGCGTCTTGCTTGGGCTTCTCTCCTGGAGGCCCTCAGTCAGACCCATTGTTGACATGTGGCAAGACGCTCCTCGGGGCACGTCTTGCTTGGGCCTCTCTCCTGGAGGCGCTCAGTCAGACCCAGTGTTGACATGTGGCAAGACGCTCCTCGGGGCGCGTCTTGCTTGGGCTTCTCTCCTGGAGGCCCTCAGTCAGACCCATTGTTGACATGTGGCAAGAAGCTCCTCGGGGGGCTTCTTGCTTGGGCCTCTCTCCTGGAGGCGCTCAGTCAGACCGAGTAGTGACATGTGGCAAGACGCTCCTCGGGGCGCGTCTTGCTGGGGCCTCTCTCCTGGAGGCGCTCAGTCAAACCCAGTGCTGACATGTGTCAAGACGCTCCTCAGGTGTTTCTTGCTTGGGCCTCTCTCCTGGAGGCCCTCAGTCAGACCCATTGTTGACATGTGGCAAGATGCTCCTCGGGCCGCGTCTTGCTTGGGCCTCTCTCCTGGAGGCGCTCAGTCAGACCGAGTGCTGACATAAGGCAAGACGCTTCTCGGGGCGCGTCTTGCTGGGGCCTCTCTCCTGGAGGCGCTCAGTCAAACCCAGTGCTGACATGTGGCAAGACGCTCCTCGGGGCACGTCTTATTTGGGCCTCTCTCCTGGAGGCCCTCAGTCAGACCCAGTGTTGACATGTGGCAAGACGCTCCTCGGGGCGCGTCTTGCTTGGGCTTCTCTCCTGGAGGCCCTCTGTCAGACCCAGTGTTGACATGTGTCAAGACGCTCCTCGGGGCGTGTCTTGATTGGGCTTCTCTCCTGGAGGCCCTCAGTCATAACCATTGTTGACATGTGGCAAGACGCTCCTCGGGGCGCGTCTTGCTGGGGCTTCTCTCATGGAGGCACTCAGTCAGACCCAGTGTTGACATGTGGCAAGATGCTCGTCGGGGCACGTCTTGCTTGGGCCTCTCTCCTGGAGGCGCTCAGTCAGACCGAGTGCTGACATGTGGCAAGACGCTCCTCGAGGCGCGTCTTGCTTGGACCTCTCTCCCTGAGGCGCTCAGTCAGACCGAGTAGTGACATGTGGCAAGACGCTCCTCGGGGCGCGTCTTGCTTGGACCTCTCTCCCTGAGGCGCTCAGTCAGACCGAGTAGTGACATGTGGCAAGACGCTCCTCGGGGCGCGTCTTGCTTGGACCTCTCTCCCTGAGGCGCTCAGTCAGACCCAGTGTTGACATTTGGCAAGACACTCCTCGGGGCGCGTCTTGCTTGGGCCTCTCTCATGGAGTCCCTCTGTCGGACCCAGTGTTGACATGTGTCAAGACGCTCCTCGGGGGGCGTCTTGCTTTGGCCTCTCTCCTGGAGGCGCTCAGTCAGACCGATTGCTGACATGTGGCAAGAAGCTCCTCGGGGCGCGTCTTGCTTGGGCTTCTCTCCTGGAGGCCCTCAGTAAGAACCATTGTTGACATGTGGCAAGACGCTCCTCGGGGCGCGTCTTGCTTTGGCCTCTCTCCTGGAGGCGCTCAGTCAGACCGAGTGCTGACATGTGGCAAGACGCTCCTCAGGGCGCGTCTTGCTTGGGCCTCTCTCCTGGAGGCGCTCAGTCAGACTGAGTAGTGACATGTGGCCTGACGCTCCTCGGGGCGCGTGTTGCTTGGGCCTCTCTCCTGGAGGCGCTCAGTCAGACCGAGTGCTGACATGTGGCAAGACGCTCCTCGGGGCGCATCTTGCTTGGGCCTCTCTCCTGGAGGCGCTCAGTCAGACCGAGTGCTGACATGTGGCAAGACGCTCCTCGGGGCGCGTCTTGCTTGGGCTTCTCTCCTGGAGGCGCTCAGAAAGACCCAGTGTGGACATGTGACAAGACGCTCCTCGGGGCACGTCTTGCTTGGGCCTCTCTCCTGGAGGCGCTCAGTCAGAACCAGAGGTGACATGTGGCAAGACGCTCCTCGGGGCGCGTCTTGCTTGGGCCTCTCTCCTGGAGGCCCTCTGTCAGACCCAGTGTTCACATGTGGCAAGACGCTCCTCCGGGCACATCTTGCTTGGGCCTCTCTCCTGGAGGCCCTCAGTCAGACCCATTGTTGACATGTGGCAAGACGCTCCTCGGGGCGCGTCTTGCTGGGGCCTCTCTCCTGGAGGCGCGCAGTCAGACCCAGTGCTGACATGTGGCAAGACGCTCCTCGGGGCGCGTCTTGCTTGGGCCTCTCTCCTGGAGGCGCTCAGTCAGACTGAGTAGTGACATGTGGCCTGACGCTCCTCGGGGCGCGTCTTGCTTGGGCCTCTCTCCTGGAGGCGCTCAGTCAGACCCAGTGGTGACATGTGGCAAGACACTCCTCGGGGTGCGTCTTGCTTGGGCCTCTCTCCTGGAGGCCCTCTGTCAGACCCAGTGTTGACATGTGTCAAGACGCTCCTCGGGGCGCGTCTTGCTTGGGCTTTTCTCATGGAGGCCCTCAGTCAGACCCATTGTTGACATGTGGCAAGACACTCCTCGGGGCGCGTCTTGCTTGGGCTTCTCTCCTGGAGGCGCTCAGACAGACCCAGTGTTGACATGTGACAAGACGCTCCTCGGGGCGCGTTTTGCTTGGGCCTCTCTCCTGGAGGCGCTCAGTCAGAACCAGAGGTGACATGTGGCAAGACGCTCCTCGCGGCGCGTCTTGCTTGGGCCTCTCTCCTGGAGGCGCTCAGTCAGACCCAGTGTTGACATGTGGCAAGACGCTCCTCGGGGCGCGTCTTGCTTGGGCCTCTCTCCTGGAGGCGCTCAGTCAGACCCAGTGTTGACATGTGGCAAGACGCTCCTCGGGGCGCATCTTGCTTGGGACTCTCTCCTGGAGGCGCTCAGTCAGACCCAGTGGTGACACGTGGAAAGACGCTCCTCGGGGCGCGTCTTGCTTGGGCCTCTCTCCTGGAGGCGCTCAGTCAGACCCAGTGTTGACACGTGGCAAGACAGTCCTCGGGGCGCGTCTTGCTTGGGCCTCTCTCCTGGAGGCGCTCAGTCAGACCCAGTGTTGGCATGTGGCAAGACACTCCTCGGGGCGCATCTTGGCTGGGCCTCGTCTCCTGGAGGCGCTCATTCAGACCCAGTGGTGACATGTGGCAAGACGCTCCTCGGGGCGCGTATTGCTTGGGCCTCTCTCCTGAATGCCCTCTGTCAGACCGAGTGTTGACATGTGGCAAGACTCTCCTCGGGGCGCGTCTTGCTTAGGCTTCTCTCATGGAGGCCCTCAGTCCGACCCAGTGTTGACATGTGTCAAGACGCTCCTCGGGGCGTGTCTTGCTTGGGCCTCTCTCCTGGAGGCGCTCAGTCAGACCCACTGTTGACATGTGGCAAGACGCTCCTCTGGGCGCGTCTTGCTTGGGCTTCTCTCCTGGAGGCCCTCAGTCAGACCCATTGTTGACATGTGGCAAGACGCTCCTCGGGGCGCGTCTTGGCTGGGCCTCGTCTCCTGGAGGCTCTCATTCAGACCCGGTGGTGACATGTGGCAAGACGCTCCTCGGGGCGCGTATTGCTTGGGCCTCTCTCCTGAATGCCCTCTGTCAGACCGAGTGTTGACATGTGGCAAGACTCTCCTCGGGGCGCGTCTTGCTTAGGCTTCTCTCATGGAGGCCCTCAGTCCGACCCAGTGTTGACATGTGTCAAGACGCTCCTCGGGGCGTGTCTTGCTTGGGCCTCTCTCCTGGAGGCGCTCAGTCAGACCCACTGTTGACATGTGGCAAGACGCTCCTCTGGGCGCGTCTTGCTTGGGCTTCTCTCCTGGAGGCCCTCAGTCAGACCCATTGTTGACATGTGGCAAGACGCTCCTCGGGGCGCGTCTTGCTTGGACCTCCCTCCTGGAGGCGCTCAGTCAGACCGAGTAGTGAAATTTGGCAAGACGCTCCTCGGGGCACGTCTTGCATGGACCTCTCTCCTGGAGGCGCTCAGTTAGACCCAGTGGTGACACGTGGAAAGAAGCTCCTCGGGGCGCGTCTTGCTTTGGCTTCTCTCCTGGAGGCCCTCAGTCAGACCCATTGTTGACGTGTGGCAAGACGCTCCTCGGAGCGCGTATTGCTTGGGCCATTCTCCTGGATGCCCTCTGTCAGACCCAGAGTTGACATGTGGCAAGACTCTCCTCGGGGCACGTCTTGCTTGGGCTTCTCTCATGGAGGCCCTCAGTCAGACCCAGTGTTGACATGTGTCAAGACGCTCCTCGGGGCGTGTCTTGCTTGGGCCTCTCTCCTGGTGGCGCTCAGTCAGACCCAGTGTTGACATGTGGCAAGACGCTCCTCGGGGCGCTTCTTGCTTGGGCTTCTCTCCTGGAGGCCCTCAGTCAGACCCATTGTTGACATGTGGCAAGATGCTCCTCGGGGCACGTCTTGCTTGGGCCTCTCTCCTGGAGGCGCTCAGTCAGACCGAGTACTGACATGTGGCAAGACGCTCCTTGGGGCGCGTCTTTCTGGGGCTTCTCTCATGGAGGCACTCAGTCAGACCCAGTGTTGACATGTGGCAAGACGCTCCTCGGGGCGCGTGTTGCTTGGACCTCTCTCCTGGAGGCGCTCAGTCAGACCGAGTAGTGACATGTGGCAAGACGCTCCTCGGGGCGCGTCTTGCTTGGGCCTCTCTCCTGGAGGCGCTCAATTAGACCCAGTGTTGACATGTGGCAAGACGCTCCTCGGGGCACGACTTGCTTGGGCTTCTCTCCTGGAGGCCCTCAGTCAGACCCATTGTTGACATGTGGCAAGAAGCTCCTCGGGGCGCTTCTTGCTTGGGCCTCTCTCCTGGAGGCGCTCAGTCAGACCGAGTAGTGACATGTGGCAAGACGCTCCTCGGGGCGCGTCTTGCTGGGGCCTCTCTCCTGGAGGCGCTCAGTCAAACCCAGTGTTGACATGTGTCAAGACGCTCCTCAGGCGTTTCTTGCTTGCGCCTCTCTCCTGGAGGCGCTCAGTCAGACCCAGAGGTGACATGTGGTTAGACGCTCCTCGGGCCTCTCTCCTGGAGGCGCTCAGTCAGACCCGGTGTTGACATGTGGCAAGACGCTCCTCGGGGCGCGTCTTGCTTGGGCCTCTCTCCTGGAGGTGCTCAGTCAGACCCAGTGTTGACATGTGGCAAGACGCTCCTCGGTGCGCGTCTTGCTGGGGCTTCTCTCATGGAGGCACTCAGTCAGACCCAGTGTTGACATGTGGCAAGACGCTCGTCGGGGCACGTCTTGCTTGGGCCTCTCTCCTGGAGGCGCTCAGTCAGACCCAGAGGAGACATGTGTCAAGACCCTCCTCGGGGCGCGTCTTGCTTGGGCCTCTCTCCTGGAGGCGCTCAGTCAGACCGAGTGGCGACATGTTGCAAGACGCTCCTCCGGGCGCGTCTTGCTTGGGCCTCTCTCCTGGAGGCGCTCAGTCAGACCCAGTGTTGACATGTGGCAAGACACTCCTCGGGGCGCATCTTGCTTGGGCTTCTCTCCTGGAGGCCCTCAGTCAGACCCAGTGTTGACATGTGGCAAGACGCTCCTCGGGGCGCGTCTTATTTGGGCCTCTCTCCTGGAGGCCCTCAGTCAGACCCAGTGTTGACATGTGGCAAGACGCTCCTCGGGGCGCGTCTTGCTTGGGCTTCTCTCCTGGAGATCCTCAGTCAGACCCATTGTTGACATGTGGCAAGACGCTCCTCGGGGCGCGTCTTGCTTGGGCTTCTCTCCTGGAGGCGCTCAGAAAGACCCAGTGTTGACATGTGACAAGACGCTCCTCGGGGCGCGTCTTGCTTGGGCCTCTCTCCTGGAGGCGCTCAGTCAGAACCAGAGGTTACATGTGGCAAGACGCTCCTCGGGGCGCGTCTTGCTTGGGTCTCTCTCCTGGAGGCCCTCTGTCAGACCCAGTGTTGACATGTGGAAAGACGCTCCTCCGGGCGCATCTTGCTTGGGCCTCTCTCCTGGAGGACCTCAGTAAGACCCATTGTTGACATGTGGCAAGACGCTCCTCGGGGCGCATCTTGCTTGGGCCTCTCTCCTGGAGGCGCTCAGTCAGACCCAGTGTTGACATGTGGCAAGACGCTCCTCGGGGCGCGTCTTGCTTATGCCTCTCTCCTGGAGGTGCTCAGTCAGACCCAGTGGTGACACGTGGAAAGACGCTCCTCGGGGTGCGTCTTGCTTGGGCCTCTCTCCTGGAGGTGCTCAGTCAGACCCAGTGTTGACACGTGGCAAGATGCTCCTCGGGGCGCGTCTTGCTTGGGCCTCTCTCCTTGAGGCGCTCAGTCAGACCCAGTGTTGGCATGTGGCAAGATGCTCCTCGGGGTGCGTATTGCTTGGGCCTCTCTCCTGAATGCCCTCTGTCAGACCGAGTGTTGACATGTGGCAAGACTCTCCTCGGGGCGCGTTTTGCTTGGGCTTCTCTCATGGAGGCCCTCAGTCCGACCCAGTGTTGACATGTGTCAAGACGCTCCTCGGGGCGTGTCTTGCTTGGGCCTCTCTCCTGGAGCCGCTCAGTCAGACCCAGTGTTGACATGTGGCAAGACGCTCCTCTGGGCGCGTCTTGCTTGGGCTTCTCTCCTGGAGGCCCTCAGTCAGACCCATTGTTGACATGTGGCAAGATGCTCCTCAGGGCACGTCTTGCTTGGGCCTCTCTCCTGGAGGCGCTCAGTCAGACCGAGTAGTGACATGTGGCAAGACGCTCCTCGGGGCGCGTCTTGCTTGGACCTCCCTCCTGGAGGCGCTCAGTCAGACCGAGTAGTGACATGTGGCAAGACGCTCCTCGGGGCGCGTCTTGCTGGGGCCTCTCTCCTGGAGGTGCTCAATCAGACCCAGTGGTGACACGTGGCAAGACGCTCCTCGGGGCGCGTCTTTCTTGGGCCTCTCTCCTGGAGGAGCTCAGTCAGACCTAGTGGTGACACGTGGCAAGACGCTCCTCGGGGCGCATCTTGCTTGGGCCTCTCTCCTGGAGGCGCTCAGTCAGACCCAGTGTTGACAAGTGGCAAGATGCTCCTCGGGGCGCGTCTTGCTTGGGCCTCTCTCCTTGAGGCGCTCAGTCAGACCCAGTGTTGGCATGTGGCAAGACGCTCCTCGGGGTGCGTATTGCTTGTGCCTCTCTCCTTAATGCCCTCTGTCAGACAGAGTGTTGACTTGTGGCAAGACTCTCCTCGGGGCGCGTCTTGCTTGGGCTTCTCTCATGGAGGCCCTCAGTCCGACCCAGTGTTGACATGTGTCAAGACGCTCCTCGGGTGTGTCTTGCTTGGGCCTCTCTCCTGGAGCCGCTCAGTCAGACCCAGTGTTGACATGTGGCAAGACGCTCCTCTGGGCGCGTCTTGCTTGGCATCTCTCCTGGAGGCCCTCAGTCAGACCCATTGTTGACATGTGGCAAGATGCTCCTCGGGGCACGTCTTGCTTGAGCCTCTCTCCTGGAGGCGCTCAGTCAGACCGAGTAGTGACATGTGGCAAGACGCTCCTCGGGGCGCGTCTTGCTTGGACCTCCCTCCTGGAGGCGCTCAGTCAGACCGAGTAGTGACATGTGGCAAGACGCTCCTCGGGGCGTGTCTTGCTTGGACCTCTCTCCAGGAGGCGCTCAGTTAGACCGAGTAGTGACATGTGGCAAGACGCTCCTCGGGGCGCGTCTTGCTGGGGCCTCTCTCCGTGAGGTGCTCAATCAGACCCAGTGGTGACACGTGGCAAGACGCTCCTCGGGGCGCGTCTTGCTTGGGCCTCTCTCCTGGAGGAGCTCAGTCAGACCCAGTGGTGACACGTGGCAAGACGCTCCTCGGGGCGCATCTTGCTTGGGCCTCTCTCCTGGAGGCGCTCAGTCAGACACAGTGTTGACATGTGGCAAGACACTCCTCGGGGCGCTTCTTGCTTGGGCCTCTCTCATTTAGGCCCTCTGTCAGACCCAGTGTTGACATGTGTCAAGACGCTCCTCGGGGTGCGTCTTGCTTTGGCCTCTCTCCTGGAGGTGCTCAGTCAGACCGAGTGCTGACATGTAGCAAGAAGCTCCTCGGGGTGCGTCTTGCTTGGGCTTCTCTCCTGGAGGCCCTCAGTCAGACCCATTGTTGACATGTGGCAAGACGCTCCTCGGGGCACGTCTTGCTTGGGCCTCTCTCCTGGAGGCGCTCAGTCAGACCGAGTAGTGACATGTGGCAAGACGCTCCTTGGGTGCGTCTTTCTGGGGCTTCTCTCATGGAGGCACTCAGTCAGACCCAGTGTTGACATGTGGCAAGACGCTCCTCGGGGCGCGTGTTGCTTGGACCTCTCTCCTGGAGGCGCTCAGTCAGACCGAGTAGTGACATGTGGCAAGACGCTCCTCGGGGCGCGTCTTGCTTGGGCCTCTCTCCTGGAGGCGCTCAATTAGACCCAGTGTTGACATTTGGCAAGACGCTCCTCGGGGCGCGACTTGCTTGGGCTTCTCTCCTGGAGGCCCTCAGTCAGACCCATTGTTGACATGTGGCAAGAAGCTCCTCGGGGCGCTTCTTGCTTGGGCCTCTCTCCTGGAGGCGCTCAGTCAGACCGAGTAGTGACATGTGGCAAGACGCTCCTCGGGGCGCGTCTTGCTGGGGCCTCTCTCCTGGAGGCGCTCAGTAAAACCCAGTGTTGACATGTGTCAAGACGCTCCTCAGGCGTTTCTTGCTTGCGCCTCTCTCCTGGAGGCGCTCAGTCAGACCCAGAGGTGACATGTGGGTAGACGCTCCTCGGGCCTCTCTGATGGAGGCGCTCAGTCAGACCCGGTGTTGACATGTGGCAAGACGCTCCTCGGGGCGCGTCTTGCTTGGGCCTCTCTCCTGGAGGTGCTCAGTCAGACCCAGTGTTGACATGTGGCAAGACACTCCTCGGTGCGCGTCTTGCTGGGGCTTCTCTCATGGAGGCACTCAGTCAGACCCAGTGTTGACATGTGGCAAGACGCTCGTCGGGGCACGTCTTGCTTGGGCCTCTCTCCTGGAGGCGCTCAGTCAGACCCAGAGGAGACATGTGTCAAGACCCTCCTCGGGGCGCGTCTTGCTTGGGCCTCTCTCCTGGAGGCGCTCAGTCAGACCCAGTGTTGACATGTGGCAAGACACTCCTCGGGGCGCATCTTGCTTGGGCTTCTCTCCTGGAGGCCCTCAGTCAGACCCAGTGTTGACATGTGGCAAGACGCTCCTCGGGGCGCGTCTTATTTGGGCCTCTCTCCTGGAGGCCCTCAGTCAGACCCAGTGTTGACATGTGGCAAGACGCTCCTCGGGGCGCGTCTTGCTTGGGCTTCTCTCCTGGAGGCCCTCAGTCAGACCCATTGTTGACATGTGGCAAGACGCTCCTCGGGGCACGTCTTGCTTGGGCCTCTCTCCTGGAGGCGCTCAGTCAGACCCAGTGTTGACATGTGGCAAGACGCTCCTCGGGGCGCGTCTTGCTTGGGCTTCTCTCCTGGAGGCCCTCAGTCAGACCCATTGTTGACATGTGGCAAGAAGCTCCTCGGGGCGCTTCTTGCTTGGGCCTCTCTCCTGGAGGCGCTCAGTCAGACCGAGTAGTGACATGTGGCAAGACGCTCCTCGGGGCGCGTCTTGCTGGGGCCTCTCTCCTGGAGGCGCTCAGTCAAACCCAGTGCTGACATGTGTCAAGACGCTCCTCAGGCGTTTCTTGCTTGGGCCTCTCTCCTGGAGGCCCTCAGTCAGACCCATTGTTGACATGTGGCAAGATGCTCCTCGGGCCGCGTCTTGCTTGGGCCTCTCTCCTGGAGGCGCTCAGTCAGACCGAGTGCTGACATAAGGCAAGACGCTTCTCGGGGCGCGTCTTGCTGGGGCCTCTCTCCTGGAGGCGCTCAGTCAAACCCAGTGCTGACATGTGGCAAGACGCTCCTCGGGGCACGTCTTATTTGGGCCTCTCTCCTGGAGGCCCTCAGTCAGACCCAGTATTGACATGTGGCAAGACGCTCCTCGGGGCGTGTCTTGCTTGGGCTTCTCTCCTGGAGGCCCTCTGTCAGACCCAGTGTTGACATGTGTCAAGACGCTCCTCGGGGCGTGTCTTGATTGGGCTTCTCTCCTGGAGGCCCTCAGTCATAACCATTGTTGACATGTGGCAAGACGCTCCTCGGGGCGCGTCTTGCTGGGGCTTCTCTCATGGAGGCACTCAGTCAGACCCAGTGTTGACATGTGGCAAGATGCTCGTCGGGGCACGTCTTGCTTGGGCCTCTCTCCTGGAGGCGCTCAGTCAGACCGAGTGCTGACATGTGGCAAGACGCTCCTCGAGGCGCGTCTTGCTTGGACCTCTCTCCCTGAGGCGCTCAGTCAGACCGAGTAGTGACATGTGGCAAGACGCTCCTCGGGGCGCGTCTTGCTTGGACCTCTCTCCCTGAGGCGCTCAGTCAGACCGAGTAGTGACATGTGGCAAGACGCTCCTCGGGGCGCGTCTTGCTTGGACCTCTCTCCCTGAGGCGCTCAGTCAGACCCAGTGTTGACATTTGGCAAGACACTCCTCGGGGCGCGTCTTGCTTGGGCGTCTCTCATGGAGTCCCTCTGTCGGACCCAGTGTTGACATGTGTCAAGACGCTCCTCGGGGGGCATCTTGCTTTGGCCTCTCTCCTGGAGGCGCTCAGTCAGACCGATTGCTGACATGTGGCAAGAAGCTCCTCGGGGCGCGTCTTGCTTGGGCTTCTCTCCTGGAGGCCCTCAGTAAGAACCATTGTTGACATGTGGCAAGACGCTCCTCGGGGCGCGTCTTGCTTTGGCCTCTCTCCTGGAGGCGCTCAGTCAGACCGAGTGCTGACATGTGGCAAGACGCTCCTCAGGGCGCTTCTTGCTTGGGCCTCTCTCCTGGAGGCGCTCAGTCAGACTGAGTAGTGACATGTGGCCTGACGCTCCTCGGGGCGCGTGTTGCTTGGGCCTCTCTCCTGGAGGCGCTCAGTTGGCCCGAGTGCTGACATGTGGCAAGACGCTCCTCGGGGCGCGTCTTGCTTGGGCCTCTCTCCTGGAGGCGCTCAGTCAGACCGAGTGCTGACATGTGGCAAGACGCTCCTCGGGGCGCGTCTTGCTTGGGCTTCTCTCCTGGAGGCGCTCAGAAAGACCCAGTGTGGACATGTGACAAGACGCTCCTCGGGGCACGTCTTGCTTGGGCCTCTCTCCTGGAGGCGCTCAGTCAGAACCAGAGGTGACATGTGGCAAGACGCTCCTCGGGGCGCGTCTTGCTTGGGCCTCTCTCCTGGAGGCCCTCTGTCAGACCCAGTGTTCACATGTGGCAAGACGCTCCTCCGGGCACATCTTGCTTGGGCCTCTCTCCTGGAGGCCCTCAGTCAGACCCATTGTTGACATGTGGCAAGACGCTCCTCGGGGCGCGTCTTGCTGGGGCCTCTCTCCTGGAGGCGCGCAGTCAGACCCAGTGCTGACATGTGGCAAGACGCTCCTCGGGGCGCGTCTTGCTTGGGCCTCTCTCCTGGAGGCGCTCAGTCAGACTGAGTAGTGACATGTGGCCTGACGCTCCTCGGGGCGCGTCTTGCTTGGGCCTCTCTCCTGGAGGCGCTCAGTCAGACCCAGTGGTGACATGTGGCAAGACACTCCTCGGGGTGCGTCTTGCTTGGGCCTCTCTCCTGGAGGCCCTCTGTCAGACCCAGTGTTGACATGTGTCAAGACGCTCCTCGGGGCGCGTCTTGCTTGGGCTTTTCTCATGGAGGCCCTCAGTCAGACCCATTGTTGACATGTGGCAAGACACTCCTCGGGGCGCGTCTTGCTTGGGCTTCTCTCCTGGAGGCGCTCAGACAGACCCAGTGTTGACATGTGACAAGACGCTCCTCGGGGCGCGTTTTGCTTGGGCCTCTCTCCTGGAGGCGCTCAGTCAGAACCAGAGGTGACATGTGGCAAGACGCTCCTCGCGGCGCATCTTGCTTGGGCCTCTCTCCTGGAGGCCCTCAGTCAGACCCATTGTTGACATGTGGCAAGATGCTCCTCGGGGCGCGTCTTGCTTGGGCCTCTCTCCTGGAGGCGCTCAGTCAGACCGAGTGCTGACATAAGGCAAGACGCTCCTCGGGGCGCGTCTTGCTGGGGCCTCTCTCCTGGAGGCGCTCAGTCAGACCCAGTGCTGACATGTGGCAAGACGCTCCTCGGGGCGCGTCTTGCTTGGGCCTCTCTCCTGGAGGCGCTCAGTCAGACCCAGTGTTGACATGTGGCAAGACGCTCCTCGGGGCGCGTCTTGCTTGGGCCTCTCTCCTGGAGGCGCTCAGTCAGACCCAGTGTTGACATGTGGCAAGACACTCCTCGGGGCGCATCTTGCTTGGGACTCTCTCCTGGAGGCGCTCAGTCAGACCCAGTGGTGACACGTGGAAAGACGCTCCTCGGGGCGCGTCTTGCTTGGGCCTCTCTCCTGGAGGCGCTCAGTCAGACCCAGTGTTGACACGTGGCAAGACAGTCCTCGGGGCGCGTCTTGCTTGGGCCTCTCTCCTGGAGGCGCTCAGTCAGACCCAGTGTTGGCATGTGGCAAGACACTCCTCGGGGCGCATCTTGGCTGGGCCTCGTCTCCTGGAGGCGCTCATTCAGACCCAGTGTTGACATTTGGCAAGACGCTCCTCGGGGCGCGACTTGCTTGGGCTTCTCTCCTGGAGGCCCTCAGTCAGACCCATTGTTGACATGTGGCAAGAAGCTCCTCGGGGCGCTTCTTGCTTGGGCCTCTCTCCTGGAGGCGCTCAGTCAGACCGAGTAGTGACATGTGGCAAGACGCTCCTCGGGGCGCGTCTTGCTGGGGCCTCTCTCCTGGAGGCGCTCAGTAAAACCCAGTGTTGACATGTGTCAAGACGCTCCTCAGGCGTTTCTTGCTTGCGCCTCTCTCCTGGAGGCACTCAGTCAGACCCAGAGGTGACATGTGGGTAGACGCTCCTCGGGCCTCTCTGATGGAGGCGCTCAGTCAGACCCGGTGTTGACATGTGGCAAGACGCTCCTCGGGGCGCGTCTTGCTTGGGCCTCTCTCCTGGAGGTGCTCAGTCAGACCCAGTGTTGACATGTGGCAAGACACTCCTCGGTGCGCGTCTTGCTGGGGCTTCTCTCATGGAGGCACTCAGTCAGACCCAGTGTTGACATGTGGCAAGACGCTCGTCGGGGCACGTCTTGCTTGGGCCTCTCTCCTGGAGGCGCTCAGTCAGACCCAGAGGAGACATGTGTCAAGACCCTCCTCGGGGCGCGTCTTGCTTGGGCCTCTCTCCTGGAGGCGCTCAGTCAGACCCAGTGTTGACATGTGGCAAGACACTCCTCGGGGCGCATCTTGCTTGGGCTTCTCTCCTGGAGGCCCTCAGTCAGACCCAGTGTTGACATGTGGCAAGACGCTCCTCGGGGCGCGTCTTATTTGGGCCTCTCTCCTGGAGGCCCTCAGTCAGACCCAGTGTTGACATGTGGCAAGACGCTCCTCGGGGCGCGTCTTGCTTGGGCTTCTCTCCTGGAGGCCCTCAGTCAGACCCATTGTTGACATGTGGCAAGACGCTCCTCGGGGCACGTCTTGCTTGGGCCTCTCTCCTGGAGGCGCTCAGTCAGACCCAGTGTTGACATGTGGCAAGACGCTCCTCGGGGCGCGTCTTGCTTGGGCTTCTCTCCTGGAGGCCCTCAGTCAGACCCATTGTTGACATGTGGCAAGAAGCTCCTCGGGGCGCTTCTTGCTTGGGCCTCTCTCCTGGAGGCGCTCAGTCAGACCGAGTAGTGACATGTGGCAAGACGCTCCTCGGGGCGCGTCTTGCTGGGGCCTCTCTCCTGGAGGCGCTCAGTCAAACCCAGTGCTGACATGTGTCAAGACGCTCCTCAGGCGTTTCTTGCTTGGGCCTCTCTCCTGGAGGCCCTCAGTCAGACCCATTGTTGACATGTGGCAAGATGCTCCTCGGGCCGCGTCTTGCTTGGGCCTCTCTCCTGGAGGCGCTCAGTCAGACCGAGTGCTGACATAAGGCAAGACGCTTCTCGGGGCGCGTCTTGCTGGGGCCTCTCTCCTGGAGGCGCTCAGTCAAACCCAGTGCTGACATGTGGCAAGACGCTCCTCGGGGCACGTCTTATTTGGGCCTCTCTCCTGGAGGCCCTCAGTCAGACCCAGTGTTGACATGTGGCAAGACGCTCCTCGGGGCGTGTCTTGCTTGGGCTTCTCTCCTGGAGGCCCTCTGTCAGACCCAGTGTTGACATGTGTCAAGACGCTCCTCGGGGCGTGTCTTGATTGGGCTTCTCTCCTGGAGGCCCTCAGTCATAACCATTGTTGACATGTGGCAAGACGCTCCTCGGGGCGCGTCTTGCTGGGGCTTCTCTCATGGAGGCACTCAGTCAGACCCAGTGTTGACATGTGGCAAGATGCTCGTCGGGGCACGTCTTGCTTGGGCCTCTCTCCTGGAGGCGCTCAGTCAGACCGAGTGCTGACATGTGGCAAGACGCTCCTCGAGGCGCGTCTTGCTTGGACCTCTCTCCCTGAGGCGCTCAGTCAGACCGAGTAGTGACATGTGGCAAGACGCTCCTCGGGGCGCGTCTTGCTTGGACCTCTCTCCCTGAGGCGCTCAGTCAGACCCAGTGTTGACATTTGGCAAGACACTCCTCGGGGCGCGTCTTGCTTGGGCGTCTCTCATGGAGTCCCTCTGTCGGACCCAGTGTTGACATGTGTCAAGACGCTCCTCGGGGGGCATCTTGCTTTGGCCTCTCTCCTGGAGGCGCTCAGTCAGACCGATTGCTGACATGTGGCAAGAAGCTCCTCGGGGCGCGTCTTGCTTGGGCTTCTCTCCTGGAGGCCCTCAGTAAGAACCATTGTTGACATGTGGCAAGACGCTCCTCGGGGCGCGTCTTGCTTTGGCCTCTCTCCTGGAGGCGCTCAGTCAGACCGAGTGCTGACATGTGGCAAGACGCTCCTCAGGGCGCTTCTTGCTTGGGCCTCTCTCCTGGAGGCGCTCAGTCAGACTGAGTAGTGACATGTGGCCTGACGCTCCTCGGGGCGCGTGTTGCTTGGGCCTCTCTCCTGGAGGCGCTCAGTTGGCCCGAGTGCTGACATGTGGCAAGACGCTCCTCGGGGCGCGTCTTGCTTGGGCCTCTCTCCTGGAGGCGCTCAGTCAGACCGAGTGCTGACATGTGGCAAGACGCTCCTCGGGGCGCGTCTTGCTTGGGCTTCTCTCCTGGAGGCGCTCAGAAAGACCCAGTGTGGACATGTGACAAGACGCTCCTCGGGGCACGTCTTGCTTGGGCCTCTCTCCTGGAGGCGCTCAGTCAGAACCAGAGGTGACATGTGGCAAGACGCTCCTCGGGGCGCGTCTTGCTTGGGCCTCTCTCCTGGAGGCCCTCTGTCAGACCCAGTGTTCACATGTGGCAAGACGCTCCTCCGGGCACATCTTGCTTGGGCCTCTCTCCTGGAGGCCCTCAGTCAGACCCATTGTTGACATGTGGCAAGACGCTCCTCGGGGCGCGTCTTGCTGGGGCCTCTCTCCTGGAGGCGCGCAGTCAGACCCAGTGCTGACATGTGGCAAGACGCTCCTCGGGGCGCGTCTTGCTTGGGCCTCTCTCCTGGAGGCGCTCAGTCAGACTGAGTAGTGACATGTGGCCTGACGCTCCTCGGGGCGCGTCTTGCTTGGGCCTCTCTCCCTGAGGCGCTCAGTCAGACCCAGTGGTGACATGTGGCAAGACACTCCTCGGGGTGCGTCTTGCTTGGGCCTCTCTCCTGGAGGCCCTCTGTCAGACCCAGTGTTGACATGTGTCAAGACGCTCCTCGGGGCGCGTCTTGCTTGGGCTTTTCTCATGGAGGCCCTCAGTCAGACCCATTGTTGACATGTGGCAAGACACTCCTCGGGGCGCGTCTTGCTTGGGCTTCTCTCCTGGAGGCGCTCAGACAGACCCAGTGTTGACATGTGACAAGACGCTCCTCGGGGCGCGTTTTGCTTGGGCCTCTCTCCTGGAGGCGCTCAGTCAGAACCAGAGGTGACATGTGGCAAGACGCTCCTCGCGGCGCATCTTGCTTGGGCCTCTCTCCTGGAGGCCCTCAGTCAGACCCATTGTTGACATGTGGCAAGATGCTCCTCGGGGCGCGTCTTGCTTGGGCCTCTCTCCTGGAGGCGCTCAGTCAGACCGAGTGCTGACATAAGGCAAGACGCTCCTCGGGGCGCGTCTTGCTGGGGCCTCTCTCCTGGAGGCGCTCAGTCAGACCCAGTGCTGACATGTGGCAAGACGCTCCTCGGGGCGCGTCTTGCTTGGGCCTCTCTCCTGGAGGCGCTCAGTCAGACCCAGTGTTGACATGTGGCAAGACGCTCCTCGGGGCGCGTCTTGCTTGGGCCTCTCTCCTGGAGGCGCTCAGTCAGACCCAGTGTTGACATGTGGAAAGATACTCCTCGGGGCGCATCTTGCTTGGGACTCTCTCCTGGAGGCGCTCAGTCAGACCCAGTGGTGACACGTGGAAAGACGCTCCTCGGGGCGCGTCTTGCTTGGGCCTCTCTCCTGGAGGCGCTCAGTCAGACCCAGTGTTGACACGTGGCAAGACAGTCCTCGGGGCGCGTCTTGCTTGGGCCTCTCTCCTGGAGGCGCTCAGTCAGACCCAGTGTTGGCATGTGGCAAGACACTCCTCGGGGCGCATCTTGGCTGGGCCTCGTCTCCTGGAGGCGCTCATTCAGACCCAGTGGTGACATGTGGCAAGACGCTCCTCGGGGCGCGTATTGCTTGGGCCTCTCTCCTGAATGCCCTCTGTCAGACCGAGTGTTGACATGTGGCAAGACTCTCCTCGGGGCGCGTCTTGCTTAGGCTTCTCTCATGGAGGCCCTCAGTCCGACCCAGTGTTGACATGTGTCAAGACGCTCCTCGGGGCGTGTCTTGCTTGGGCCTCTCTCCTGGAGGCGCTCAGTCAGACCCACTGTTGACATGTGGCAAGACGCTCCTCTGGGCGCGTCTTGCTTGGGCTTCTCTCCTGGAGGCCCTCAGTCAGACCCATTGTTGACATGTGGCAAGACGCTCCTCGGGGCACGTCTTGCTTGGACCTCCCTCCTGGAGGCGCTCAGTCAGACCGAGTAGTGAAATTTGGCAAGACGCTCCTCGGGGCACGTCTTGCTTGGACCTCTCTCCTGGAGGCGCTCAGTTAGACCCAGTGGTGACACGTGGAAAGAAGCTCCTCGGGGCGCGTCTTGCTTTGGCTTCTCTCCTGGAGGCCCTCAGTCAGACCCATTGTTGACGTGTGGCAAGACGCTCCTCGGAGCGCGTATTGCTTGGGCCATTCTCCTGGATGCCCTCTGTCAGACCCAGAGTTGACATGTGGCAAGACTCTCCTCGGAGCACGTCTTGCTTGGGCTTCTCTCATGGAGGCCCTCAGTCAGACCCAGTGTTGACATGTGGCAAGACGCTCCTCGGGGCGCTTCTTGCTTGGGCTTCTCTCCTGGAGGCCCTCAGTCAGACCCATTGTTGACATGTGGCAAGATGCTCCTCGGGGCACGTCTTGCTTGGGCCTCTCTCCTGGAGGCGCTCAGTCAGACCGAGTAGTGACATGTGGCAAGACGCTCCTTGGGGCGCGTCTTTCTGGGGCTTCTCTCATGGAGGCACTCAGTCAGACACAGTGTTGACATGTGGCAAGACGCTCCTCGGGGCGCGTGTTGCTTGGACCTCTCTCCTGGAGGCGCTCAGTCAGACCGAGTAGTGACATGTGGCAAGACGCTCCTCGGGGCGCGTCTTGCTTGGGCCTCTCTCCTGGAGGCGCTCAATTAGACCCAGTGTTGACATGTGGCAAGACGCTCCTCGGGGCACGACTTGCTTGGGCTTCTCTCCTGGAGGCCCTCAGTCAGACCCATTGTTGACATGTGGCAAGAAGCTCCTAGGGGCGCTTCTTGCTTGGGCCTCTCTCCTGGAGGCGCTCAGTCAGACCGAGTAGTGACATGTGGCAAGACGCTCCTCGGGGCGCGTCTTGCTGGGGCCTCTCTCCTGGAGGCGCTCAGTCAAACCCAGTGTTGACATGTGTCAAGACGCTCCTCAGGCGTTTCTTGCTTGCGCCTCTCTCCTGGAGGCGCTCAGTCAGACCCAGAGGTGACATGTGGTTAGACGCTCCTCGGGCCTCTCTCCTGGAGGGGCGCGTCTTGCTTGGGCCTCTCTCCTGGAGGTGCTCAGTCAGACCCAGTGTTGACATGTGGCAAGACGCTCCTCGGTGCGCGTCTTGCTGGGGCTTCTCTCATGGAGGCACTCAGTCAGACCCAGTGTTGACATGTGGCAAGACGCTCGTCGGGGCACGTCTTGCTTGGGCCTCTCTCCTGGAGGCGCTCAGTCAGACCCAGAGGAGACATGTGTCAAGACCCTCCTCGGGGCGCGTCTTGCTTGGGCCTCTCTCCTGGAGGCGCTCAGTCAGACCGAGTGGCGACATGTTGCAAGACGCTCCTCCGGGCGCGTCTTGCTTGGGCCTCTCTCCTGGAGGCGCTCAGTCAGACCCAGTGTTGACATGTGGCAAGACACTCCTCGGGGCGCATCTTGCTTGGGCTTCTCTCCTGGAGGCCCTCAGTCAGACCCAGTGTTGACATGTGGCAAGACGCTCCTCGGGGCGCGTCTTATTTGGGCCTCTCTCCTGGAGGCCCTCAGTCAGACCCAGTGTTGACATGTGGCAAGACGCTCCTCGGGGCGCGTCTTGCTTGGGCTTCTCTCCTGGAGATCCTCAGTCAGACCCATTGTTGACATGTGGCAAGACGCTCCTCGGGGCACGTCTTGCTTGGGCCTCTCTCCTGGAGGCGCTCAGTCAGACCCAGTGTTGACATGTGGCAAGACGCTCCTCGGGGCGCGTCTTGCTTGGGCTTCTCTCCTGGAGGCCCTCAGTCAGACCCATTGTTGACATGTGGCAAGAAGCTCCTCGGGGCGCTTCTTGCTTGGGCCTCTCTCCTGGAGGCGCTCAGTCAGACCGAGTAGTGACATGTGGCAAGACGCTCCTCGGGGCGCGTCTTGCTGGGGCCTCTCTCCTGGAGGCGCTCAGTCAAACCCAGTGCTGACATGTGTCAAGACGCTCCTCAGGCGTTTCTTGCTTGCGCCTCTCTCCTGGAGGCGCTCAGTCAGACCCAGAGGTGACATGTGGCAAGACGCTCCTCAGGCCTCTCTCCTGGAGGCGCTCAGTCAGACCCAGTGTTGACATGTGGCAAGACGCTCCTCGGGGCGCGTCTTGCTTGGGCCTCTCTCCTGGAGGTGCTCAGTCAGACCCAGTGTTGACATGTGGCAAGACGCTCCTCGGTGCGCGTCTTGCTGGGGCTTCTCTCATGGAGGCACTCAGTCAGACCCAGTGTTGACATGTGGCAAGATGCTCGTCGGGGCACGTCTTGCTTGGGCATCTCTCCTGGAGGCGCTCAGTCAGACCCAGAGGAGACATGTGTCAAGACCCTCCTCTGGGCGCGTCTTGCTTGGGCCTCTCTCCTGGAGGCGCTCAGTCAGACCCAGTGTTGACATGTGGCAAGACACTCCTCGGGTCGCATCTTGCTTGGGCTTCTCTCCTGGAGGCCCTCAGTCAGACCCAGTGTTGACATGTGGCAAGACGCTCCTCGGGGCACATCTTATTTGGGCCTCTCTCCTGGAGGCCCTCAGTCAGACCCAGTGTTGACATGTGGCAAGACGCTCCTCGGGGCGCGTCTTGCTTGGGCTTCTCTCCTGGAGGCCCTCTGTCAGACCCAGTGTTGACATGTGTCAAGACGCTCCTCGGGGCGTGTGTTGATTGGGCTTCTCTCCTGGAGGCCCTCAGTCATAACCATTGTTGACATGTGGCAAGACGCTCCTCGGGGCGCGTCTTGCTGGGGCTTCTCTCATGGAGGCACTCAGTCAGACCCAGTGTTGACATGTGGCAAGATGCTCGTCGGGGCACGTCTTGCTTGGGCCTCTCTCCTGGAGGCGCTCAGTCAGACCCAGAGGAGACATGTGTCAAGACCCACCTCGGGGCGCGTCTTGCTTGGGCCTCTCTCCTGGAGGCGCTCAGTCAGACCGAGTGGCGACATGTTGCAAGACGCTCCTCCGGGCGCGTCTTGCTTGGGCCTCTCTCCTGGAGGCGCTCAGTCAGACCCAGTGTTGACATGTGGCAAGACGCTCCTCGGGGCACGTCTTGCTTGGGCTTCTCTCCTGGAGGCCCTCAGTCAGACCCATTGTTGACACGTGGCAAGACGCTCCTCGGGGCACGTCTTGCTTGGGCCTCTCTCCTGGAGGCGCTCAGTCAGACCCAGTGTTGACATGTGGCAAGACGCTCCCCGGGGCGCGTCTTGCTTGGGCTTCTCTCCTGGAGGCCCTCAGTCAGACCCATTGTTGACATGTGGCAAGATGCTCCTCGGGGCACGTCTTGCTTGGGCCTCTCTCCTGGAGGCGCTCAGTCAGACCGAGTAGTGACATGTGGCAAGACGCTCCTTGGGGTGTGTGTGTGTGTATGTGTGTGTGAAACAAATAAAGATAAATATAGCTAGTGCGGCCACGAGCGGTCGTGCAGGGTAGAGGCTGCGCAAAAACGCCTCTAAAACAAGCGCGTGCCCACGCCCGATCTGTGGAAGCACGTAGAACTAGCAAACGTACTAGCAGAAATCAACGATCGCACACGGGTCATTGAGTGTGTACAGGGTTCGTCTGCGTGTGTGGCATTGGGCAATCTAGCGGCAACCGAGTGGCCTGAAGGCAGAACCGGCCAACCCGTCGACCTCACCATCGTTGCGTTTCGAGATGAACTATTGCTAAAGATGATCGTCCTCGTCAACACGGCGCTACCAGAGTTACCACGACATGCGCCTTAAAAGTGTTCTCGTTTGGGTCAGCGCCACCAGAATTGAATCGGCAAGTCAGCGGATATTACACAACTCGTAACGAAGACCCTCTCCGCGACCTCGCGGCCAGTGTGCGCAGTGTACAGCAAATGACAAACGATGTTGCGAGCGATATATCGGAAAAACTTTGCACTGACGCGACGTTCGCCACTGCAGGTTGTGTGAGTCTCGCGCAAAGTGCCATATCAAACGTGCGCAAGCTAGTGACAAGCAACTTCACCAGATCCGTAGATTCTGCATACGCTCGGATACGAACGAAGGTATCGAGAGATAACACCGACACGAGTTGCGCGACGGCGCTGGCTGCAGTCGCTACAACACTGGATTTATTAATCAACGTAATTGTGATCGTAATGGCGTATCGAGTGTGCACCAGAAACTACAACCAGTACTACAGAAAACTGGCATGAGGGTCGCGGTCTAACGTTATGTTGGTGTCTCGCATTGACCGTCGACGGCCGTTTGCCAGCGGCTGAAAATGGCACAGATGACGAAATGGAAACGCCGACCGTCGATAGTGCACTTGCAAGTTCCAACTGCACCTTCTCAGGAGACAGACCACAGAGTCATATTAGCGGAGGGTAGATAGAAAATGCGCAAACCGCCGCAACCGCCCATATACATACTATACGAGTTCAACATAGAGTGGAGTAAGAAGTTACTACTGATTGTATTTCCAACGTGTAAGCAGCTGGTGTGTGACGCTTTACTTGAGTATCACAGAGGTTGCGATGTCCTGTGTTCCACGAGCGCATGAAAACAAGTGAACAAACTTCAACGGACCGTACTGTTGGGGTATGAGCGAGCTGTAAAATCAATACACGCTAGACACGCGGACTTTGCCGCGTTACTGCACACGCATATCGCCACAACAAAACCGGGTCAAGTGTTCGGGGCGTCACCGCGCTCGACTATACACGTCTTGGCCTACCACGAGTACATGAGCCCACAGATCCTAAGCGAGGTCGAAGCCGTTGTGTCTACCCAATGCAAATTCAGCACAGCCGTGCGCGCTAAGACAAGTCCCTCTAGACTGCTGGAAACTTTGGAAACGTGGAAGGCTGGCGTGTACGCGCTTTCTACACATCTCAACGGTATGATCGCGATAGTCTCGGCCGCACAACATCTAATGGTCATGTGTTCGGAAGGTCTGATCAGGTCTGACATGACCGGTTGTCAATCGCCGTCGAGCGTGCACTCACACACGGATATCCTGGCGTACAGTAAAGCGACGGCGACCTCTACGCTCACGTTGATCGCCGATGTTTCGAAGGGCAATCGAGTGTGTTGGCTGACGAAAGCTATGGTGACCGACGGTCGCGTCGACTACAATGTGCCTCATTGCGACTGGATATGTGGCGTATGTGATCCTTTGCAAATCGACAACACCACCGCGGTCGAGTGCGAAGTCACGGTCGGCGGTGTGTTGTCCTTACTGTGCCCCATACAATGTGAAGGTCCGTGTCACGGACCGGTGTGTTACGACCCGACTAACGAAACGTACCAGGTGATAACATTGCATCTGCCCATTACAGCGGAGCGAACGTTTCGCCACACTCCCAAACCAAGGTTAATAGTTGTAGCGCACGCCCTTTCGGACCTCGGTGCACGCGAAACACTGGCGTACACTCACAACATCACGCTCGAGACAGCTCAAGTGTTATGCAAAACAAAGGACGTGTTCAAATCAATAGAGAATATACGGTCTTTAGCGTATGCGTATATAAAGAAGGTCGATGACATTTACAGACCCGGCGGCGTGGGCACCACAGTAGAACAACAAGGTGCTCTCAAGCGCACACAGATACTGGCCGCATTATCACTCGCGATGTCTATCCTGACATGCCCGTTTCTGATTTCTATGTATATTAAATTATGACAAGAGCTACGGTGGTTACGATTACACTCTGACCACGTGCCTTAGTTTCTGCTAGTGACCTATAAATACATTTGACCACTTGCTCTCACTGCCATTAAAGCGGCTGTACCCACACGTACAACACCCAAGAAAAAAAATGATCTCGCTGTCTGTACTGGGTGTACTCTCAGTAGTCGCAGTTGCTCAGGCCATGGTGGTACGCTCACATAACGCCTCTGAGATACGTCCCATCACACCACCTCCTAGACTACTCGCAAAGGAGTATTCAACACCCCCTTTGTACGAAGACAACCATTATAACGAGCACAGCACAACGCTTGCCGCACGCGAAGACAACATGCAGGAGACAATGCTACCACCTGTCGTGAGAACAACGGATTCGAGTGACAACGATCGCGACTATGACGAGCACATTACAACACCCTCTGTGCACGAAGACCAGGTGCAGGAGACAAAGCTACCACCTGTCGTGAGAAACAAGAGTTTGGTTAACAATGATCATCGTCGTGTCCCATTGTAAACGGGCGCGCCATTGCATACATCGTACATGTGTGTTAACCCACCTGTATGCGACAGACTTTGTGTGTTGCATGACATCGAGATGTATTGACGTCTGTGTCAATACAGGACTCTCCATAAGCCGGGAGTTGGACGCTAACGACCCGTGCATGTGCCACACAAAAGGTATCGTACATGTGTTAACCCACCTGTATGCGACAGACTTTGTGTGTTGCATGACATCGAGATGTATTGACGTCTGTGTCAATACAGGACTCTCTAAGCTGGGAGCTGGACGCTAACGACCCGTGCATGCGCCACACAAAAGGTAACTCGACTAACTACAAAACGAATATTGTGATGTAGAAAGTTGGCTCGACTGTTTGAATCAGCTGCAGCTGCGGTTTACTCACGAAGTGAATCGCACGCTTGTTAGAAGTACATTCGGAGCACTTAAAAAATACATCGCTCTAATCGAGTTCCGTCTCAGCATTCACCGGCTGATGGGCAAGAGCGTGACATGGGATCGCCAGGAACTTACTTAAGGACTATCATCTCATTTGGCATTTACTCACGGACCCAAGAAACCAGTTCTGAAAAATGGTCGAGAATTATAACTTGTCTAATAGCAACTGGAAGATATGTTTCGTCATAAGCCTCTGATGGTTCACAAGGTGCACGGTCCACTCGAAATCCTAATGCTGTATTTGTAGTACATACACTAAGTCTTCTCTGTTGATGTCAGACTAGAGTTTTATTAGAGTTTTACTTTGCAACAATGGGATTCGAGCAATTGATGTGTATATTTTTAATACTGCACAATGCTACTATTCCTAGACTGAATGTATGACATGGCTCTTATGTATCATTATATATCATTTCCATTAAGTACTAATTTAAATAAAGTCCCTCTGTCCTCAGTGCTAGGTTGTGGGTTTAATACACATTATTATGATCAACCTGTTGAATAGTATAATCACAATATTCCTGTAAAAGTCATTTAGTAATGAACAACCTCAGTTCTGTGAAAGAACATCATGTCTCTGATGTGTACACTGCAGGCCTGACCGGGGTTTGCACGCAAGGGCCTGTGTGTGTGTGTGTGTGTGTGTGTGTGTGTGTGTGTGTGTGTGTGTGTGTGTGTGTGTGTGTGTGAAACAAATAAAGATAAATATAGCTAGTGCGGCCACGAGCGGTCGTGCAGGGTAGAGGCTGCGCGAAAACGCCTCTAAAACAAGCGCGTGCCCACGCCCGATCCGTGGAAGCACGTAGAACTAGCAAACATACTAGCAGAAATCAACAATCGCGCACGGGTCATTGAGTGTGTACAGGGTACAGGGTTCGTCTGCGTGTGTGGCATTGGGCAATCTAGCGGCAACCGAGTGGCCTGAAGGCGGAACCGGCCAACCCGTCGCCCTCACCATCGTTGCGCTTCGAGATGAACTATTGCTAAAGATTATCGTCCTCATCAACCACAGCGCTACCAGAGTAGCTCGTAACGAAGACCCTCTCTGCGACCTCGCGGCCAGTGTGCGCAGTGTACAGCAAATGACAAACGATGTTGACGAGCACATTACAACACCCTCTGTGCATGAAGACCAGGTGCAGGAGACAACGCTACCACCTGTCGTGAGAAACAAGAGTTTGGTTAACAATGATCATCGTCGTGTCCCATTGTAAACGGGCGCGCCATTGCACACATCGTACATGTGTGTTAACCCACCTGTATGCGACAGACTTTGTGTGTTGCATGACATCGAGATGTATTGACGTCTGTGTCAATACAGGACTCTCTAAGCTGGGAGCTGGACGCTAACTACCTGTGCATGCGCCACACAAAAGGTAACTCGACTAACTACAAAACGAATATTGTGATGTAGAAAGTTGGCTCGACTGTTTGAATCAGCTGCAGCTGCGGTTTACTCACGAAGTGAATCGCACGCTTGTTAGAAGTACATTCGGAGCACTTAAAAAATACATCGCTCTCATCGAGTTCCGTCTCAGCGTTCACCGGCTGATGGGCAAGAGCGTGACATGGGATCGCCAGGAACTTACTTAAGGACTATCATCTCATTTGGCATTTACTCACGGACCCAAGAAACCAGTTCCGAAAAATGGTCGAAAATTATAACTTGTCTAATAGCAACTGGAAGATATGTTTCGTCATAAGCCTCTGATGGTTCACAAGGTGCACGGTCCACTCGAAATCCTAATGCTGTATTTGTAGTACATACACTAAGTCTTCTCTGTTGATGTCAGACTAGAGTTTTATTAGTTTTACTTTGCAACAATGGGATTCGAGCAATTGATGTGTATATTTTTAATACTGCACAATGCTACTATTCCTACGCTGAATGTATGACATGGCTCTAATGTATCATTATGTATCGTTTCCATTAAGTACTAATTTAAATAAAGTCCCTCTGTCCTCGGTGCTAGGTTGTGGGTTTAATACACATTATTATGATCAACCTGTTGAATAGTATAATAACAATATTCCTGTAAATTATAACTTGTCTAATAGCAACTGGAAGATATGTTGCGTCATAAGCCTCTGATGGTTCACAAGGTGCACGGTCCACTCGAAATCCTAATGCTGTATTTGTAGTACATACACTAAGTCTTCTCTGTTGATGTCAGACTAGAGTTTTATTAGAGTTTTACTTTGCAACAATGGGATTTGAGCAATTGATGTGTACATTTTTAATAGTGCACAATGCTACTATTCCTAGGCTGAATGTATGACATGGCTCTTATGTATCATTATGTATCGTTTCCATTAAGTACAAATTTAAATAAAGTCCCTCTGTCCTCAGTGCTAGGTTGTGGGTTTAATACACATTATTATGATCAACCTATTGAATAGTATAATAACAATATTCCTGTAAAAGTCATTTAGTAATGAACAACCTCAGTTCTGTGAAAGAACATCATGTCTCTGATGTGTACACTGCAGGCCTGACCGGTCTTGCTGGGGCCTCTCTCCTGGAGGCTCTCAATCAGACCCAGTGGTGACACGTGGCAAGACGCTCCTCGGGGCGCGTCTTGCTTGGGCCTCTCTCCTGGAGGCGCTCAGTCAGACCCAGTGGTGACACGTGGCAAGAAGCTCCTCGGGGCGCATCTTGCTTGGGCCTCTCTCCTGGAGGCGCTCAATCAGACCCAGTGTTTACACGTGGCAAGACGCTCGTCGGGGCGCGTCTTGCTTGGGCCTCTCTCCTGGAGGCGCTCAGTCAGACCCAGTGTTGAATTGTGGCAAGACACTCCTCGGGGCGCGTCTTGTTTGGGCCTCTCTCATGGAGGCGCTCAGTCAGACCGAGTGCTGACATGTGGCAAGAAGCTCCTCGGGGCGCGTCTTGCTTGGGCTTCTCTCCTGGAGGCCCTCAGTAAGACCCATTGTTGACATGTGGCAAGACGCTCCTCGTGGCGCGTCTTGCTCGGGCCTCTCTCCAGAAGGCCCTCAATCAGACCCAGTGTTGACACGTGGCAAGACGCTCCTCGGGGCGCGTCTTGCTTGGGCCTCTCTCCTGGAGGCGCTCAGTCAGACTGAGTAATGACATGTGGCCTGACGCTCCTCGGGGCGCGTCTTGCTTGGGCCTCTCTCCTGGAGGCGCTCAGTCAGACCCAGTGGTGACATGTGGCAAGACACTCCTCGGGGCGCGTCTTGCTTGGGCCTCTCTCCTGGAGGCCCTCTGTCAGACCCAGTGTTGACATGCGTCAAGACGCTCCACGGGGCGCATCTTGCTTGGGCTTCTCTCCTGGAGGCCCTCAGTCAGACCCATTGTTGACATGTGGCAAGACGCTCCTCGGGGCGCGTCTTGCTTGGGCCTCTCTCCTGGAGGTGCTCAGTCAGAACCAGAGGTGACATGTGGCAAGACGCTCCTCGGGGCGCGTC